>NC_058131.1:527648308-527811593 GCF_016433145.1 Gracilinanus agilis | reverse complement strand
GGTGGGGTGGGGTTGGCGGGGGTGGGGTGGGGTTGGGGGTGGGCAAGGCGCCTCGCGCCGAGAATTCTGCGCCTGCGCAATGGTATGTGGCGGAAGCGCGTGCGCGGTGACGTGGACGGGGGGGGGTAGGTGGTGCGCGCGCAGTCTCTTCAGCTGGCTGCACGGTGTGCGAGCGGAACGGAATAACCCGCCCCCAGCGGGATGTGAAGGACTCGGGGTGAGGTCTGCCGCGCCCAGCACGGTAACTCTTGGGCCTGGGTGGAGGGCATTTGTTTAGTACTGGCTTGAAGGAGGCTTTCGAGAGTTCGAAGCTCTTGGGTTTTATTTGAGTCTTCCGAAGCACTCGGCAGTGAGAGCTTCGCGCGCCCTACCCAGGCCCGGCCTGACGCGGGGGCAGCCTTGGGTGCGCGCGCTTCCAGGCCCCCGACCGAGACTGCGCATGACACCTCTTGCGCGCCCCCGTTCCCACTTCCGGACTGCACTTCTGACGAACTGGAAAAATCGACGCCAAAGGGATCGGCCACGAGGCGGGCGGGGTGAGAAGCGCCTTAGGCGCGGCCCTGCCCTCGCGTGCGTGGGGTGCTCCGCGGCGTGGCACGGTCTGCGTGACGACACTCTGTAGAGTGTGAGTCTGTTGCGATTGTGGGCAACCCTTTGAACCATAAGTCCTCTAGGCTCCATCTACTGCGGGCGGCCGAATCGCTGAGAGGAGACGTTGGTAATCCTGTTTTCTCGCCGAAGCGGAGCTTGACTTTGACACCTGTGCACACATCTCTTCTTACGTGAAATGCCAGGAGTGACTCTTTGAAGAGTAGCCAGTGTACAAAGAAGGGGCCGTCGGCTGCTAGCTGGTGAGGAAGGGAGCTACGTCTGAGCGGGAACCTTAGTAAACAAAGGGCTGATTGCTTGTAGGTGCTGATGAGAGCGGGCTGGGAAAACAGGTGGGGAGAGATGCTATTTTCGCTTTCCATCAGTGGGGGCAGTCTCAGGCTGCCGCAGCGTTTAAATTGACTGAGAGAACAGAAATGAATCTTTTACCTGCCCCCCATCCCCCATCTCTTAGGTGAAGGGGTGGGGTGTGAATAAGACCGCCCCCAACCCTTCCCCTGCTCTTCCTGTAGTAAGGACACCTGTTGTGCTTGCGAAGAGTCAGGGAAACAGGTGATTAATAGTTGTGGTTGAAAGGTAGAAAAGTGCTGTAAGTTTTTTGCTAGGTTTCTCCTTCCGATTTTGGGATCTCTGCTTGCAGTGATTTTGGCGTGGTTCCCTTCATCCAGCACTTAAGTTGGTTGGGACGGTGTGAAGGGAGCGGAGAGGGGCGGCAGTAACCGAAATATCGACCCTTTGGAAGTGAAAGTGTAGGGAAGAGCGTGTCGGGCCTGGTTTCCGTCGCCAGAGCCGACACGTGGATCTTGTAAGAACTTTCGAACCCACCCGAGCTGCACTCGCGCGTGCTGTGGCGGTATTTGCAGTAGCTTATGCAGCTGAGTCTTGTAGCTAACCCTGCAGCTTTATTCCTTGCTCCTGGGCACGACGCCGCTTCTGGGCTGCAGGGAAAGTGAATGGGGGCGGGGTGATGGCTAGGATGGGGGCGGGATCAGGAGGGCTTTGAAGCGCTCTGTGGTCACCACGGTAACAGAACGCTGCGGAGCTCCCGCGGAGCTAGCTAGCTGGTTCCGGCGGGCTGCACGTGACCCTCGGGGTTGCTGTTCCCCGGAAGAGCTTACTCTTCTGCGGTCCTTCACGTGGTACCCAGCCAGTCAGACGTTGTCTGTGAGAATTACTGCAAGAGTTGGTCTTTAGTAGACGACCAGGCCATTTCTTCAGTGGTGGGTGATATGTTTTTATTCCTTTTCCGGAGGATGGCATTCTATCTGGGCTACCATCCATCACACGGCCGGGTTTTCTAGCCAAAGTGTGTGAGTGGCTTCGGCTACCTTACTAGTGGGTAAACGTTTAGACTTGCTGAAACACTGTGTCCTGGGAGTTTCGACTTAACGATCACGAAGGAGGCTTAGCATCATATAAATCTTTGCGAGTTAAGTACTCAGAAAAAATTACATGAAATTTCCTTCCATTGGAGAGGGTGAATTTAATTAAGATCCTAGTTTGTGGATGACTTGTAGGCAACAGAAGCTCCTCTGGATAGGTTTGCTAGGAATAGGAATGAACTTTTGCTAATTTAAGACTTGTTTGTATTGAAATGGAGCTGCAGCGAATTTGTGAAGCAGAATACAATCTAAGAAATTGTTTAGATTCCCCCACAGTTTAATTTACAAATTATTGTTTTTGAAAACAGAATGGGAACATGCTATGTAGATATTTTAAAAATTCCCTACTTTCGCCATTCCAACTTACTGCTTCAGAACTTGCCTCCCCTCCCCGTTTTTTTGGGGGGAGTGCCTAATTTTTAGGAAACAGCAGCAGCTAATGATCACAGTTTCAGTGAATTTACTCTATTATCACATCATTTTTCGGAAGCTTAGTGAAAATTGCATAGTAGATTTGGAAACGGACAGGTCCTCATAGAACTTTTAGTCCAACAATAGATAACCGCCTTATTGGTATTATACATTCATTTTTGTAATATCAAAATCAGTTTAAATTGTTCTTTTAAATTGCACACTAGATGAGAACGTCTCTCATTTGGTAATTGCTTTTTGGATTTTTGAAAGTAAAAAAATGAATTTCCGAATAGTTGACAATTTGGATGTGAGTTTGATGATTAATTATATATTTTAAAATTTGAATAGGACTTAGGGACTAAGAACTGGGTAGTTTTTTGTTTGTTTTGGTACAGGAGATTCCTTGGTGACTAAATTCCCTCTGCTAATGAATTTAGTGTTTATAGGATTTCCTTAAAGTCGATTGCCCAGAATCACATAGGCTGTGTTTCAGATGTAGAACTGAAAATTCAGATCTTCCTGAACTTGGAGACCAGCTTTCCAGGTCATGCTGCCTCTCTGCTTATGATTTAGTCATTAAATGGGTTAATTTAGTTATAATTTGAAAAGTTATTTTGCATCTAAGGAACAATAAGTAGAAAGACTAGATTGAGTCAAGGTGAAACTAAATTGAGAAAAACTAGATAAAAAACTGCTTGAAATTGTAACCTTTTGCTTATTGAAATTGTAACTTTTTTTTCAATTCAAAATACTCCCTGAAAACTTATCTTTTTTGTTAAATATGTAACTATGATGACAACTGATAGGATGTATCATTTTAGGGTGTCACTTTGTTTGCTTTTCCACATATAAAATTCTAGTACTGAAATAATTCTTTGCATGCCTAATAGAGGAATACTGACAATTCTGAAAATTTCGAATTGGTTATTGTATACTAAGCCATTTGGTACTCAATTCCTAGCACATAGTAAATATTTATTGACTGACATGACAACATGCAAGCCCTGACAGCTGAATAATATTGGATCAACATAGTTTTTTTAATTTCATTTTTGTAGGTAACTCCTTTTGAAGAAACTCATACCAATTCAGAGAAATAACTCTTGGAATTCACAGCCTAAGAATAGCATGGAGGCACTGAGGGGCTAAGTGATTTGAACTGAGTCACACAACATATATGTTATCGGAGGTGAGGCATGTGAATATATATAATCCCTTTAAAATTATACATTTTGCCCATGATATATCCCTAGTGGGGATATTGGCACCTTACTTTTGCTGTATTGACTTTCCAAACACTGTCTGTAAGGTTTCTGGATCCCCAGGTTAAAGCAAATAAACAAACTCCTCAAAATCTACAACCCTCCTGTTTTTCATGATTTTTGCTTATGTGGCTTAAGCCCTTGGTTAAAGAATACTCAGGTATGTATTTCAGAATAGTTATTTATATTTTCATAGTCTCCTCCCAGTTATGTAGATATTTTTGAGTATGAAAGTGACAATATAAGCCAATTTTTAAATATCTAATTGTAAAAATATCCATTAAAATTTGTTTTAAAATGCCATGTGGGCTTAGATTTATTAATTTCTCATAGGATAATAATCCTCATAGCATTTTCTCCTGAGGAGAAATAAAACGTTACCTTTAAAAAAACAAAAAACATTGGTCACTATAAGTAGAAGTTATTTTTATTAGGAAATACTGTAGCATTATGATATTATGCTTTTCCCCCCCTATGATATAGGGGAGGAAAGATGAATGAAAAGAGTAGTGGAGTTGAGTATCTGGTATTGAGTTCTTCTTTTGATGTGTAATACTTTGGTATGGCACTTAATCTTCTAAGGCTTCAGTTTTCCCAAATGTAAAATGAAGAGTTTGGCATTAGATGGATTTTCAAGTTTCTTTTAGCTCCAAGATTATCTCATGCATCTTATATTTTAATTTTTCACACATTATTTTTGTGTGTGCAAAAAGTTAATGAAAATAAACATCCTGAAGTAGAAGAAATCTAAATAGGTAGTAAGGAAATAATTAAATTATTAAATATCTCCTGCTTTGTATATAATTTTGCATTGAATTTATGCTTTTATTACATAAGTGTGTTGTCAATTAGATGATAATGATACTTTTTTCCTATTAAAATTTAAGAGGCAAATTTTAATTTTCTTGGTTTTGAAACAGAATCGATCGTATATTGAGACTAAACGTGAAATATGCCCTTATGGCCAAATCTTTTTTGTAATATGTAACAATGATTTTTGTAAACTAAATATCTGTACACTGAATCATTATCCCTTAGAGGTGATACACTTTCAGTCCCAACAAAACTCCTGACAGGAATCAGATTAAAATGTGAGTAGGAATTGGACAGCTGGATGGCTTACTTGATTGAGAACCAGGTTTGTAGGCTGCTGATTCTGGGTTCAAATGTTGCCTTGTTTACTTCCTAGCTGTATGACCCTGGGCAAGTCACTTAATCTCCATTGCTTAGGCCCTACCACTCTTATCTTCCTTGGAACTAATACGTAGTATTGATTCTAAGATGGAAGGTAAGGGTTTAAAAAAAGATTGTAATTGGGAAATATTTAACAAAAATAAAAATACAACACAGTATAGGTAATGTAATTTGTGGAATTCATTTACAGCCTACAGAGATCTATTTTTATTTGAGTTTGATACCACTGACTTAGGTTATGACTTCATAGAAAATCCCCTTTTCCATTAGTATTAAATTTATTCCCATTTCTTTTTATTTTAAGTTTCTGTGTTTTCATTTCCCTCTCTCCCATAATAATACTCTTTAAACAAGTATTATTATAGGAGAACTTTTTTCATCTTGAGCCTTTCCTGAATGACATTCCCTATAACCAACTGCCTTTTGGATATATGTTTTTTTCTTTTTTAAAACTCTTCCTTCTTAGATTCAATACTATGTATTGGTTCCAAGGCAGAAAAGCGGTAAGGGCTAGGCAGTGGGGGGTTAAGTGACTTGCCTAGGGTCACAGCTAGGAAGTGTCTGAGGTCAGATTTGAACCCAGGGCCTGACTCTCAATCCACTGAGCCACCTAGCTACCCTCCTTTTGTATATTTTCAATGGGTTGTCCTCTAGGCTCAGCATAGTCAGAACAGTCTTTCCTCCTCAAAAATCTCTTTTCTTTCTAACTTCCCTATTTCAGTCAAGGGTTCTGCTATCTTTTGAGTCACTCAAATTTACAGACTTGGAGAGTTAGCCTTAATTCACTCATCATATCCAGTTCAAGTTTTGTTGATTGTACGATCTTGGCATCTATCCTCTTGTTTTCTCTCATGGCTACCATGCTAGTTCAAGCATCACTTCATTCTTGGACCACTGAATTGGCTTCCTAAGAGATCTTTCCTCAAGTCTGTCCCATTATCAATCTATTCTCTACACAGCTATTAAGGTGACATTCCTAAAACAGGTCTGACTATAGTTGTTTGCTTACTTTAAAAAGCTACAGCAGCCTTTTTTACCTATAGTATAGAATACTAACTTCTCTGTTTGGTATTGAAACTCTTCACAATCTGGAACTTGAGGCATGCTGCTTCCTTGCAGATTTTCAACGAGGTGCTAGATGATCATTTGGATCACTTGCTGGCCTTCTTATAGTCAGAATTCCTTTTTCATTTGGTTTGGACTCTCTTGGTGTGGCTATTGGGTTCCCTTCCAACTCATGTTTTGTGTAATTCTATGATACTTTGCCTAAAGGCTTAATATACTCATTCATTCTACATTTTAACCAAATTGGTCTGTTTGCTGTTCTAGCTCTGTTTTCCCTTAACGTCTAATAATTAGATGTTTCATTTCCTTGCCATTCCATAACTGTCCCCATATGCATAATGTTGTCCCTCTTTATCTCTGCCTCTTAGAGTTCATAGCTTCCTTAAAAATTCAACTCAAAAAAAAATTCATCTCAAATGCCACATGCATGAAGCTTTCCCCTAAGGTGTTTATCTTCATTCTCCATAAGTTACCTTATATTTATTTTTCATTATCTTACATTTGAAAATGTTTTTCATCTTTGAAATCTAAGCTTTTGGAGGTTAGGTGTTGAATTTGTCTTTTGTATTTGATTTGTGGTGTTCTTAATATATGGTCTGCATGATTCTTAAGTGCAGCTTCTCTTTTGAGTTTGACAGCACTGCTCTAGGCAGCTCACTTAAGACTATAAATTGCAGAGAAGATGCCTTGGTAGGAGTTTCCTCTTCTGGGTATGCTGTATAATAATGAAATCTCAGTTGTCCAATCTGTCTCATTTACACAAAATGATTCTTTTAAAAAAAGAATTAAAAAAAAAAAAGAAAGTTTTAGGAAAGGTAAGAAGCAACATGACATCTCTTAAAGCAGGAAGTCAGTAGGCAAAGAGATGAGAGAGGGAGATTATTTCAGGCAAGGGGACAGGCAGAGAAAATGCCCAAGAAAGAGAGATGGAGTGTCTTATTTGTGGAACAAGGAGTGCCATGGGATGGAAGAATATCTCTTGGAGAGTAAGATAAAGACCAGAAAGGTAGGAGAGAGCTACATTGTGAAGGACTTTGAACCTTAAACAGATGATTTTGTATAAATTGAGGTCATGGGTAGCTACCGGAGTTTGCTGAGTAAGGGGTTGGGGTGACATGGTAGGCCTTGTGCTTCAGAAAAATCACTTCGTGGCTAAATGGAGGATAGATTGGAGTGGGGAGAGACTTGAGGCAGGCAGACCCGCCAAGTAGGTTTGTTCAATAGTTCACAGTGTGAGGTGTAAAGAAAGAACCTTATTAAACTGATAGTGATGATCAGAGGAGAGAAAGGGATGTATTTAAGAGATGCTATAAAGGTGAAATTGGCAGGCTTTAGTAGCAGTTTTGAATATGGAAGATGAGGAGTCACAGATGACTCCTAAATCATGAGCCTGAGAAACTGGTAAAGAATGTGTACTCTACTACAGTGATAGGGAAAGTACGAAGGGGAGGGTTTAGGGGGAGATTTTAAGCAGAGCGATGATAATCCTTGGGAGCATATGAGTTTATAATATAATATATTTATATGTAATGTAATATATAATATAATTATGAGCATTATGAGATCATAAATGAAGTAGTTTAGACAGAAAAGAACTGGTCTCTGGACAGAAACCTGTGGTACACCTACAGTTAGAGAATGCATGATCTGGATGAGAATCTAGCAAAGAAGACTTGAGAGAGAGTGGTCAGGTAGGGAGGAAGAGAGGTAGGAGACAGTGGTACACTAAAAACCTAGAGAAAGGAGTCTCAAGAAGTAGAGGATGTCAACAACTGAAAAAAGTTCATTGAATTTCGCAAGTAAGACATTATAACTTTGGATAAAATAGTTTGGGGAGTCTTTCACAGTTGGTCATCATACAATATTGCTGTAACTGTGTGCAGTGTATTTTAGGTAATGCTTAATTCGTTCTGCATCAGTTCACAACCCTATCAACAGTGCATTAGTGTGCCAATATTGCCACATCCCTTTTAACTTATCACTTTCCTTTATTGTCATATTGACCTATCTGATAAGTATGAGGGGTGATACCTCACAGTTTTAATTTGCATTTTTGTAATCAAGAGTGATTTAGAATGTTTTTTCATATGATTATTGATAATTTTGATTTCATCTGAAAATTACTTGTTCATATATCCTTTGACCATCTGTCAATTAGGAATGGCTTGCATTCTTACAAATTTGACTTATTTCTTTATAAATTTGAGAAATTAGACCTTTATCAGGGAAATTTGTTATAAAATTTTTTTCTCAGTTTGTTGTTTCCCTTCTAATCTTGGTGACATTGGTTTTGTTTGTACAAAAGCATTTAAATTTAATATAATCAAAATTCATTTTACATCTTAGAATGCCATCTTTTGTTTGGTCATAAATTTGTTCCTCCTCCATAGATGTCGTGTAAACTGTTTTCCTAATTTACTTTTTTTGTCACTCTATATCTATTTTGACCCTCTCTTGGGATAGGGTATGAGATACTGATCTATTATATCTAGTTTCTGTCATAATGTTTTCTTTTTTTCCCAGCTGTTTTTGTTTAATAGTGAGTTCTCCTCCCCAAAGCTGGAGTCTTTAGGTTTATCAAACACTTAAGTTGCTGAGGTCATTTACCCCATATATCTAATCTATTCCATTGATCCATCATTCTGTTTTTTTAGTCAGTACCAGACTGTTTTGATGATTGGTCCTATGCTAGGCAATTTTCTTCACATTTTTTTCCCATTAATTCCCTTGATAGTCTTGATATTTTGTTCATACAGGCGAATTTAGTTATTTTTTCCAATTTTGTAAAATAATTTTTTAATAATTTGGTATGGCACTGAATGAGTAAATTAATTTAGGTAAACTGTCATTTTTATTATATTATATCTGTCCACTCATGAGCAATGAATATTTTTCTGATTGTTTAGATCTGACTTTATTTGTGGAAAGTGTTTTGTAGTTGTGATCATATAATTCCTGTGTTTGTCTTGGCAGGTAGATTCCCAGGTATTTTATATTACCTAGAGATAATATTTTTATTCAAAGATATTTTATTTTTTCAATTACATGTAATAATTTTCAGTTTATATTTTCCAAAATAATAAGATCCAAACCATTCCCTCCTCCCACTCAGCAATTTGATTTGGGCCATATATGTATTATCATGCAAGATACCCTTCCTTTGTAAGAGCAAACTTGTACAAAACCAAAACTTCAAAATAATTTAATAAAAACTATAAGTAAACTGATATAAAAGATAGTATGCTTTGATCTGCATCTGACTCCCATCAGTTTTAGAGAAGTCTAAATGTGATTTCTCTTTCTACCTTCTACTGTTGAACTTTGGTAATATATAGAAATGATGATGATTTATGTGGGTTTATTTTGTGCCCTGCAACGTTGCTAAAGTTATTATTTCAACTGGTTTATCAGTTGATTCTTTAGGATTCTCTAATTTTCCTTATTGCCTACTTTAATTTCTTCAATTTCTTTTTCTTTTCTTATTCCTAAAGCTATCATTTCTAGTACAAAATTAAATAATAGTGGTCATAATGGACATCTTTGTTCCCAGATCTTATTTAGAAGACTTATTTATCTATTAATCTTATTCTACTGCAGATGATACTTGATGATAGTTTTCAGTAGAGATTACTTATCATTTTAAGGAAGGGCCAATTTATTCCTATGCTTCCTAGTGTTTTTAATATTTTGTCAAGGATTTTTTTATGTATCTATTGATAAATCATGTGATTCCTATTAGTTTGGTTATTAATATTATCAATTATGCTAATAGTTTTCCTAACATTAAACTAAATCTGGCATAAATAAATAATAAAATAATAACAAGCAATAAATAATAAAATAAATAATAAACAAAATTCCTGCTATAAATCTCACCTGGTCATAGTGAATGATCTTCATGACATATTGCTATATTCTCCTTGCTGATATTTTATTTAAATTTTTTGCATTGATATTCATTTAGGAAATTGGTCTGTAATTTTCTTTCTGTTTTTGCTTTTTGTGACTTAGTGTCATAAAAAGAATTTAATAGGATTCCTCTTTTGTCTATTTTGTCTATTTTGACCAATAGTTTGTATAATAGTATTACGATTAATTGTTCTTCAAATGTTTGATAGAATTCAATTGTGATTCCATTTGGCCCTTGGGATTTTTTCTTAGGGAGTTCAATGATGGTCTGTTCAAATTCTTTTTCTGAGATGTGATTATTTTATTATTCTATTTCTTCTTTTGTTAATCTGGGCAATTTATGTTTTTGTAAATATTCAGCCATTTTATTTAAATTGTCAAATTTATTGGCTTTTAATTGGGCAAAATAACTTTGAATGATTGCTTCAGTTTTCAATGGTGAATTGTGTTTATTTTTGATAACTGATATTTGATTTTCTTTCTTTTTTTAAATCAAATTAACCAATGCTGTATTTTTTTAATTCCTAGTCTTATTTATTAGTTTAATGCTTCTCTTTCCATTTTATTAATTTTCCTTTGATTTTTAAGATTTCCAATTTAGTCCTTAATTGGGGATTTTAAATTTGTTATTTTTCTAGATTTTTTAGTTGTATGCCAGATTTGTTGATCTGTTTTTAAATTTATTTTATTGATATAAGCATTTAGAGATATAAATTTTCCCCTAAGCACTATTTTGGCTCTGTATACCATTTTCCTGATTCTGTTTATTTCACTCCACCTTAGTTCATAAGAGTCCCCTAATACTTCTCTAAATTCTTACTGTACATTTTTGATAGCACAACAGTATTAAAGTAATTCATGTGCCTCAGTTTGTTTAGTCCTTTCCTTTCTTTGTTGACAGCCTTTCAGTAGCATAAAAAGTGCCATTATGAATATTTTGGTATATATTTGACCTTTCCTACCTTGATCTCCTTAGGGGGTACATACCTAGCATTGAGGTCTCTGATTCAGAAAGTATGGACATTTAAATAATAGAATGGCAATTATAATTTTTTAGCAGTGGAGACATGTAGTGGAATAGTTAACATATCTCTTAGAATATATTATCCTTGTTATCTTAAAAGATTCATTTTTCATATCCATATCATTTTTAAAGTAAATTATAATCTGTACAATTTATTTTTAAAGAGGCTTTAATTATATATTTTGTTTGTTTTCAGGATGGTGAGAACACAGGACTGGCTGTTTCAACTGAGTGTTGTCTACAGTTAGTTCAAGAGAAAAATTACTACCAAAGTTACTATGGAGCAACAGCAGGTTACATTGGGTAATCAAGATGGTGGGACTGTATCAGGAACAGCACCTGCCTTTTTTGTCATCTTGAAACAGCAGCAAGGGAGTAATAAAACTGATCAAGGCATTTTAGTAGCAAACCGGGATGCCTGTGCTCTAGCCAGCAGTGTGTCATCACCAGTAAAAACTAAAGTCAAGACATGCCTTCCAGCTGATTGTACATCAGGGGGCATCACTGTTACCCTGGATAACAATAGCATGTGGAATGAGTTCTATCATCGAAGCACAGAAATGATTTTGACGAAGCAGGGAAGACGCATGTTTCCTTACTGTCGCTATTGGATAACTGGCTTGAATTCAAATTTGAAGTACCTCCTTGTAATGGACATCACTCCTGTGGACAACCACCGCTATAAATGGAATGGCCGCTGGTGGGAGCCCAGTGGTAAGGCAGAACCTCACGTCCTGGGGAGGGTATTCATTCATCCAGAATCTCCTTCCACAGGACATTACTGGATGCACCAGCCAGTGTCTTTCTATAAACTGAAACTTACCAACAACACACTGGATCCTGAAGGACACATTATCTTACACTCTATGCATCGTTATCTGCCTCGACTCCACGTGGTACCTGCAGAAAAGAATTCAGATTTTGTACGGCTAACTGGCCCTGGTGTCCGTACCTTTACCTTCCCACAGACTGAATTCTTTGCAGTGACAGCTTATCAGAACATCCAAATTACCCAGTTAAAAATAGATTACAACCCATTTGCCAAAGGGTTTCGGGATGATGGATTGAACAGCAAACCTCAACGAGATGTGAGACAAAAGAATAGTTCAGACCAGGAAGGGAGTAGTGTTCCCAGTTCTCCTGGTTATCGGGGCCATCTTACTGAAAGTGATGGATCAGAAATACAGCAAAGTGTCCCAGATCCTGAACTGAGTGGTCATGAACCATCAGAGGTGGACTTGGAGAAGGCATCTTTTAATGCAGAACGAGATTTCCTTGGTTTTCTAGATTCTGGGTTGACTCCTGATGAGATTCCACAGCTAAAGCAGGAAGCTTCCGAAAGGTATGACAGTGTATTTCTGTTTTTGTAGCAATGGACCTGGGGATTGAGGGGATTTTACTATAGTGGCATTATGGAATGATGATTATGGACAGTTGGTAAGTATTAAAACACACCTAAACTATATAGTAATGATTGTTAAACATATCTTTCTCATATCTTTCATGTAGTGTACCTTTTTCTTTATGAAGGCTAATTGATTTTAAACATTTCCCTTGACTTTTAATCTCCCTTCTTTTTGGGGGGAAACTGATAATGTGTTATCAATATAGGGAGCTCCCACTGAGGAACTCCTTCAATTAGTGAAGATTGACACTTGGCTCTGCAACTCAGTCTTAGTTACTGGTATGCTTTAAGATAAATGTCAAAACTTGTGGCAACAAGTCCTGGCACTAGCAGCCCAACCAAATTAAAATATAATTGGGACATGTTTAACAAATTAAATAAAAATACAGTACAATATAGGTAAAGTTAAGTTGTGGTTGGGCTCTGTTTCTATTTGAGTTTGACATTAGTGCTCTGAGAGGTTAAGTGATTTGTCCAGGGTCACAGAACTATTATATGTGTATCAGAGGCAGAGTAGACTTAACCTTGGATCTTACCATATTGCAGGCTGATTACACAAATGTTTGTCTCTAGACTTAGTCACTAAAGCATGTCTTATTCAAGTGTCATAGATATTTTTGTGTTATGTTTTGGATTTCAAACATTTGTAGCTGAACATGGATAGATTACAATGGAAGCTAAAATGGGGATCTAAGTTTAATTGTAAGCAGGGTAGAGCCAAGATGGCGATTTAGTAGCAGCAAAAACAAACTGTTCTAACAATTCTTCCAAATCATTGTAAGCACCAGTTATGTGCTTTCATCCAAATGGTAAAAAATGTTGACTGAGCTTTCCAGGATGCTATTGGTGATCACTTTCCAGTTTAAAAGTAGAAATTTACTCTTTATTTTCTTTTTCTTTGGATTATATTGAGCAGTGTGTGCTCAGAAACTTAAAACCCTGTAGAAGTTCTTTAATTAGCATTATTGGAGAAGTGTGGAAGACATGATTATTTTGGAGTTCTTTTTTAGATTTGCACAGATGCTTAATGAATTGAGATATCTCAACCCCATCTCCATCTTGAAGATTTTTACAGACCATTTAAGACTTTATTGATCATACAACCAAGGACAGAATATAAGGTCAATTAGCTCTCTCCTCCAATTACTAATTTTACAGTTTGTGAATTGTTCATACCCTAAATTGCTTTAATCTTTTTCTTTACTTTTGGTAATTAGTACCTCCACTGAGGCTTAGTGAAAAGAGGATAGGCAACACTAAAGTAAATTATGGTTCTTTTTTTCCTTTTCTTTTGGTCTCTTAACTCTGGTTAATTGATTTGTTGAAAAGAATGAAACTAGTAGTGAAAATCAGACTTGTGGATTATCTTGGGATCTTATGTGTACTTATCTGAATTGATAAAATAATTAACAGTATAGCATGAACTCCCTCAATTGCTTTCATCTCTTACTGTAGTGTGTGTTTATGTTTCAACATTTTTCCCAAGCGCTTTTCTTCAGTTTAGGACAGTGGAACATCTTGCCTGAAAATTAACTCTTCTCTTTTTCTGTCTCATTCTAAAAAGATTTTAGGATTTCATTCTGAAGGATATTTTAGAAATCATCTCAACCAACTCCTTACTTTGCAGATGAGAAAACTAATATCTAGACATAAGGGAGTTTCCTAGTGTAGTAAATAGAGCCAGGATTTGATCCAATATCCTCTAACTCAAATCTAGCAGTTTTTTCCCCTTTATCACTAATAAAATTAATTCATTCTCTTTTTAACATCACCAATTTCTTTTTCTGTAGGTTCCTTCTCTTCAAATTTGTGCAGGTCTATTTTCTTGAAAACAAAAATCTTAATTTCATAGTTTTTTTTATTGATGAGTTTTGCTTTTATATGAGCCACCTTTTAATTTTTTTTTTCCTTTAGTTAACTAAAATCTGGTCCTCCCCCATTGGAAAAGAAAGAAAAACAGTCCTTATAACAAATATGTATAATGAAGCAAAACAGCTTCCCATATTGGCTTTATTCAATAAATATATCTGTCTGCTCTCTGAGTACATCATCTTTCTGCCAGGAGGTAGATAGCATGCTTTATTATAGATCATCTAAAATTATATTTGATCATTGAGTTGATCAGTTTCCAAGTCTTTTAGAGTTGTCTTTACAGTATTGCTATTGTATAAATTGTTGTCTTAGTTGTTCTGACTTCATTGTCATTTCATACAAGTCTTCCTAGGTTTTTAAAAAAATTGTCCCTTTAATCAGAGGTTTTAAGCTCAAAGGCTGAAATCAGCCCACAAAATTCCTGAGTGTTCTCTGAAACCAAATCGAATTGGGAAATATTTAAAAAACAAAACAAAACAGTATGAATAATGTTAATTCGTGCTTTTTAAATCAACATGAACACTCAGGAATCCATTTTTATTTGCCTTTGACACCACTGCTCTTTATTTCCTACATCACTCACATCTCTATATATTCTCAAATCCCCTGACTCTACTTTTCAGTTGAGCCTTCCTTTTATACCAAGGAACACAGCAACTGATAATAGTATGTACAGGCTTCTGCACTCATATTCCTCTCTTTCCTCAATTTTGGGTCCCAGATTGGTCATTCTATGTTAAATAGTATTTTTTCTGGTTTTGTTAGGTTTCTGCTTGAATATATTACATTTTTAGAAAATTCTTTTTATAGTAGTAATGTAGTGGAAAGAGCACCAAGATTCTAAATCAGAAGATCTAGATTTATGTATTGACTATGTGACCCTGATAAGGCAGTCTCTCTGGGCTTCAGTTTTCTCGTTTTCAGGTCCTCTCTAGAACAAAACTGTGATCTTCCTTGGGCCTCATGCAATGCTGTAAGGTATAGTTGTACTGGATTGATGAAATTTTTTCCTTCCTCCAAAAGTCAATTCAGGTCTCATCTATTAAATGAAGTATGTTTCCTTATTTTTTCTCTTTCTCATTCCTTTTGGTTATTAGGGTTTTCCCTCTTTAAAATGCCCATATATGTGTTGTATCCTCCCAGTGGAAGTAAACTCTTGAGGGCAGGGATTAGTTAATTGTTCTTAGTAGGTTAAGTTTGTAGTAAAATGTCTTGCCAAATAGCTTAATAAATGTCTGATTGAATTGAGTTAGCATTTGAAATAGGCAAGTGGGGGCTACAATGGGTTTGGAAGCTAGATTATCTGGGATTGCAAAGTAAGTGAGAAATGAGGAAAGTATAGTTTTTTTTCCTATGAGTTTTGTTGTGAAAGGGAGAAGAAATAGCAGAATCAAGACTATGAGAGACCTGGGCATGATTATAGGCAGTAGAGGAGGAACTTATTAGATACGGAGAGGTTGAAGATGAGAAGGGATAGTTGAAAGAGCAAATTTCCAATGGATTTGTTATCCAGGGAACAAATAGAGGAGTGTTAGCTTTGGAAAAAAGAACCACCTCTTCTATAGATGCTGGAGTGAAGAAGAACATTTGGGATGATGAAGAGGGGTTTTAAGATGAGGGAGAAGGGAGCCCATGATTGGCATGGATTTTTTTTTTTTTTAGTCATGTAGGACAGGGAGAACTTCTGGTAAAAGGGATGTGAGAAAGGAATAGTTAAGGGATTTCAAAGAGCGGAGAAGACTTAGAATAGGTATTTGAGGAGTGTGATGGTCTATGAATAATAAAAGGATTGCTGTACAGTAGTGAATGCTTTATAGTGGAGTCATTTGATATGTATTGACTTTCTCTAGCAGTGTTCACACAGCAAGTATTAGAAGGAGAAAAGGAAGGAAAAAACCTCCATAGTATTCAATATACAATCACAAAGTAAGCTAGCACAGTGTATTGCATAGTGAATGATTAACAAATTATTTTTCATTTATTGGAAGTACATGCTGAAGGGCAGCTAGGTGGCGCATTGGATAGAGTGCTGGGCACGGAATCAAGAAGACCCAAGTTTAAATCCAGCCTCAGCCTCTTACTAGCTGTGTGACCCTGGGCAAATTACTTAACCCTATTTGCCTCAAAAAAGAAAGGAAGGAAGGAAAAAAGAAAAAGAAAGACAGACAGTACATGCTGGAGACTATTTACTTTGGTAAGTTAAGTTTTTTACTGGGTGTGTTGAATGCTGTAGAGAGGTTCATTCTTTTAAACATTTAGAATTCAATATAAAATTAAGAGCACTAGGAAGGTATATAAGAAAAAGGAGTCTGGGAAGTGAAAGAAGCAAAGATTGCAAATCGTTAGGAGTATGTTTGTAACCTTCTGCTATTTAGAGCTTAATATTGCCCACAAAGATATTTTTATTAACTTTTACATAGTATTACACATGTCTTTTTTTCCCCCTGATCTTTTCTGACCACCTTAAGTTTGTATATAACACATTAGTTGCTATCGTTTTTAACTAAATGGTTGTAGTCATGTGTATTGTTTTTGTTTTGCTCTTTACTTACTAAATACTTAATCACCACCACCAAAAAACAGTTAACTAACCTTATGAATAAAAAAGATGTGCAAAATGACAAACTCCATATTGTTTGTAATTTGTTTAAAAATATTTATATTATATGTGTATACTAATATAAATATCCTCTGTTTTTGTTCCCTTTGGATTTATTTCACTTGGTCACTTTTTTCCTCTTGATTTTGTGACTGATTTTTAAAAAATGTAATCATGTTATGTATTATTCTTATTTTCTTTTCTTTTCAACTCTTTGTATATTAATCTTATTTTCTTTATATTTCTAATATTTGTCATTTAAATAACATTACATTCAAATATTATAATCTATTCAGCCTTTTCTCCCATTTGTTGCATTTGTATTATTTCCAGTTATTTTAAACTGGAATTTCAACATAATAAAACTTCCATGAATATTTTCATACCCACATACCCACCTGAAAGTTAGTAATAGATATAAGTCTGAATTTACACATAATCCAAACAGTTTCTGATGAGACAACAATGGCTTTAGAGAGCATAAATACTTTGTACAAGTCTTACCTTAACACTTATGCCGTAGAGGCAATTCTGCATCACTGAGAGGTTTTGGCACTGGAACAAAAGTTCCACTGGGTATGATCAATCTGGAAAGACTTTGTTTTGGAAAGAGTATGGTCCTTGCAACAGATTATGTGTGCTGCCTAAGGACCAATCTAGCAAAATATAGTCCTGGTGATATATGTTAATGAAGGACCAAAAGGGCTAAATAAATGGTGTTAGGAACATGGGGAAACAGGCCTAATATATTACAATGGTAAAGAAGCTGTGAATTTTTTTTTAATACACATTAACAGCTGTAAACCTGTTCATGCTCATAGACCTAGAGATCCCATTTACTATGGGTAGGCCCTGAGGGCATTATTGAGAGGGTAAAAAGCTATGTATGAAAATATTCATTGTTCTGCTCTTTTTACTCTGCAGCACTTCATATAACTTCTAATATTTATTTGAATTTTTGTGTATTTCTTCTGGCACTTTGATGTTTGATTGTCTGATGTTTATATGTCATATGTATAAACAATAGTTTGTTTAGATTTTTCCCAGTTGATGAGTCTCATTTGTTTACAGGTTTTGCTCTCTGAATCAGGATTACTAGTTAACTGTTTATTCCCTATGTATCTTTTATATTTGTCATTAGGAGACTGAATGAATGTTTTATGGTTAACTTCCTTCTTGGATTTTGCTTCTTGTGGATTTCTGAAGCTTTAATGCTTTATTTTATTTATATTATTTATTTTATTTATTATTTCTCTTCCATTTGTTAAAAATACTTTCTTTACCATGGAGTCATAAAGAATAGGTAGGCAGACTAAATGAATGAACAGTAACAATATAGATAGAATCATTATAATGATTCACAAATCTAGAAAAAAGAATTGGACTTCAAGTCAGAGGTCCTTGCCCTTCATTTTGTAGTTTTAGCTTTTGATTATAAGCAAATCTCTTTGCCTTTTTAAACCTTAATTTTTCTCCTCTGCAAAATGGGAATGTTAGGTGTACTATGAATTGGCCTCATATTTTAAGAAAATCTTTGTGAATTATATGAATGTGAATAAGCTATTGTGACATGAAATAATAATAGCTAGGATTTATATAATGCTTTAACGTTTGCAAAGTGATTTGCATATATTATATCATTAGATCCTCAAAACAACCCTTTGAAGTAGATGCTTTTATTACTTATACTTTGTTACTGAAGAAATAAGAGCAAATGGGTTAAGTGACTTACCAAGGATCAGATAGTATTATTCTCTTAAGACCAAATGTGAACTCAAATCTCCTTGAATCTGAATTCTAGCACTCATTTGTGCTAGTTTCTCATGATAATATCCTCAAATTAATTGATACTTTTTGCTAATTTTGATTTATATTAAAAAATGTATTTACTTAAACATATTATCTGTGATACTTCTATTGTAGCATTATGCATTTACTTTTAATGTAGAAAATTAATTGCCATGTTGAAAAGCTTTTTCTGATGTTTGCCGCTGTTCCTTTGATGTATAGCAAGTCAGTTTACTTTTTATCTGCTGATAAAGCAGACAATTGCTTTTTAGATTTTAAATTGGATCAGTCCTAAGACTTCCAATTTAGAGACTAATTAAAGCATCATTAAGAAAATTAGATGAGCTATCAGGAATTTATTTTTCTATTTTTGGGGTGCAAGAAACCTGATTTCTTTAAAAAACTTTATTCTTCAATGAATATTATATGGTTCATAGAGCTACTGTAGGATATTATTATTGACTTAAGTAATTCATTGAACCTTGATTACACAGTTTTTACATATTCTTTCAAGAATGAATATGATAAAGTACTTTTGTCTTTAGCAGTATCTTGAGGTTTTTTCCTTTTATGTTGTTGGTATAGAATTACAGCTTTTTCCCCCTTTCCCCTTTAGTCCTATTGCCAGCAGCTTTGAAGACAACTCTCATGTAACATCACCATTAAATCCAAATGAAAACTTTAATGTGGTCATTAAAGAAGAACCTCTAGATGAATATGATTATGAACTTGGCATGTGCCCTGAGGGAGTTACAGTAAAGCAGGAAGACACTGATGAAGAAACTGATGTGTATTCAAACAGTGATGATGAGCCCATCCTGGAGAAACAGTTGAGGAGGCATGGAGAAATAGATGACCCAGAAGTTGACCATTCTGCCAAACGGCCACTCAGTAGCCCATCAGGTGTTGCTAAAGCCAAAATGTTAAAATTGGACAGTGGCAAGATGCCAGTGGTCTATCTAGAACCCTGTGCTGTAACTAAAAGCACAGTAAAGATCTCCGAGCTACCTGAAAATATGTTTTCTCAGAGTCGGAAAGAGAAATCTCCTGTATTGACTGAATTAGACTTTTTGCCTGCATACATGGAGAATTCCAGGAAATCCAGCTTTTGTTTGCCTAGAGAAATCGAGAAAGAACTTAGGAAACAGCCCTTAGAACTCAGAGCACCACAGAAATACTCCTCTCTTAAAGAATCTGAATGGAAATATCCTGATTTGGATGACAACATTAGCATATCAAAAACACTTAGCAATAATCCTAAAAGCTTAGATGGAGATTTTTTTTCAGAAAAAGATGACTTGGGCAGAAAGAGAACAACTATATTAAAAATTACAGGGGCTCCAAAAGCATCTAGCACTACTCAGAATATCACTTCAAATGTTCCAGGAAAAAGAGGAAGGCCCAGAAAATTTAAACTCTCCAAGGCAGGTAGACCACCTAAAAGTACAGGAAAATCTGTAACAGCCAATAAAACTACCCCAGTGGGATCTGGGAACACCTTTCCAGATGTGAAGCCTGATCTTGAAGATGTAGATGGTGTCCTTTTTGTTTCCTTTGCATCAAAGGTAAGTTTTTTAATTTGAGTATTCTTTTAGGTCATATGGGAAGAATTATAATTTGCTTTAACGCTATAGTGGTAATGTACCTAGAAATCATAGTTCTTATCACTGCAACCATTGGATACTTCTCAAGTGTACATTTTCAAAACACTAACACCTATTACCTCCTGCTTGGAAATTTTGTTATAAAACGTTCAAAGATAAATTCTTTTTAACCAGTGTGTGTGATGTTTATTTTAACTGAAAGGTAGAACTCATACTATTTAATTTGTTGGCATTAAATCTATAGAGACTTACAAAAACTGTATTATAATTTAGTATTTGTAAAGGTGGTAAGGCCATTCATCCTTTGAGGACCAAAGATTTTCTCTGTAATCAAAGTAACTCTTTTAACTGATGTTTAGAAAGTTGATTTTTCACAGTAGTGTATCCAAAGGGATCTTGCCCATGATTTTCTTTTGGATATCCTCCTCTTGGGTCCTTCGTTATCTTTCTCTCTGATTATCAGTAACGCCCAAGAAAGCAGAATTGACCACTATGATACCGAATTTCATTTGTTTTTTTCATGTTTCCCACTCTATCATGTTGTTGAAATGGCTACCACAGTATGGATTCCAACTTCGTTTGGCCCCAAGAAATTGAAACATTAAAAATTTATGTATTATAATAGTATTATGGCACAATCATAGGTCAGTTAACTATGAGTTTGATATTATGTTATCAACCTACTTTAATTTTAAGTTCTTAATGTTGATTTGAAATATTCATATTTAGGAAGCTCTGGACATTCACACAGTTGATAGAGCAGTTGATGAACCCACCAGTCTTCAGGATTCTGCCACAAGTGATCCAGGTATTCTATGTAGCATAAAAACTAGAACTGACACAATGGGAGTACATAGATATTTAGATAATGAATATTTATTAAGTGCCTGCTATGTGGCAGGCACTGTGCTAAGCACTTAAAATAACCATCCCATTTTATTTTTAGACTAACTCAGGGTGGTGAGTGCTATTATTATTCCCATTTTACAGATAAGGAAATTGAAGCAGACAGCAAATTAAAGGTCTTTCCCAGTTATATGGCTAGTTTGAGGTGGGATTTGAATGGGAGCCAGACTCTTAAATCCAGGGATCTAAGTAAACAATGTAGAATTTTCTTTATTGCATAATATGTATTTATGGAGCATCTTCCTAGCTCTAAGGACCGAACAGGTCATGATTACCATTTAAATAGAAATTGTACTACATTCTGCCCTGTCCACTCAACATTTCTTTGCTTAGATCTGGGGTCTGAGTCTTGCCTATTGAGCCAAGTACAGGTCCATTAATGGGTCTATTTTCAGAGGATTAGTTTAGTTAAGTTTGAAGAAGTTTTGTAACTAGTTTGACTTTAGAGTAATGCCTCAAAAGTTAATCGACTCAGCTGTAGTGAGATTGTAATGTCAGTTGACTGAGAGTATCATGATATTTGAAATATTGACGTATAGGTATTTTACTCTCTTCTCAACTTTCTGAGTAGGTCATAGAGCAAGGATTTGTCAGCTGGAACAGGAGTTGTTAGAAGATTTGAAGTCCTTAAGGCACAAACAAGTGATCCATCCTGGTCTTCAAGAAGGTGAGTGGGAAATGGTTTTTGCTATTGTTCTGAGAAAAGAACTCTTTCTGCAAGGTAAATAAAATAGTAATATTCTCTTGCATAAAATTCTTCCTCCTTTTGTAGTTTGTTAAATAATTAATGAAATTTGTTAATTTCTCGTAGAAACCTTTGGTTTTGTTTTTCCTTTTTCTTATGTCTCCTTTGTTTCATTTCTAGGTTCAATTTATTAAGTTGATCTTTTTCTTTTTCATTAATATGAGTATTTAAGGTTATGCATTTTTCCTCTATTAGTTTAGTGCAAAGCTGAAAAATTATATCCAGCTGGACCTTGTTTTACTCAATCTTAACATATGAATTCAGGTATATGCAATTGTCGATGGAAATAAAGGCAGAAAAATATGTAAAACAAAACATTTTAATTATATACGAAATCTGAGCCATTTCCCCAAGCAGGTAAAGTCTTGTAGCAGTTCAACCAACTACTCATTTTTGCTCTGAGAAGTGTTAGTGTGTCATTACATTGTTTCCATCCAAGTATTAGCTCTTATACCAGTCTTTGTCAAGAATTCTTGCTTCTGGGGGAAGCTGGGTGGCTTAGTGGATTGAAGACCAGGCCTAGAGATGGGAGGTCCTAAATTCAAATCTGGCCCCAGATACTTCGTAATTGTGTGACCCTGGACAAGTCACTTAACCCCCATTACTTCAACCTTACTGCTCTTCTGCCTTGAAATCAACACAGAATTGGATTCTAATATCAATTAGATATTGATTGAAGGTGGTATGGGTTAAACAATTTTTTTTCCCCCTAACAAGTCATGTTCATGTTAGAGCAGTGCTCTTTGTTTCTTTAATGTGATTTAATTATTAGTAATGGCCCTGAAGTACAACAGTAGTGATCCTGAGAACCCTGCTAAAAATAATTATTAAATATTGGAGTTTGCTATTATACATGATTTTTAACTTAGACTAAGCTTCTTAGAATGTATTTGTTGTATAAAATGAGGTCTTACTGTATTGTATTTACACTTTTATTATTAAAAATTATGAACTAGATTTTGTCTCTAACTAGATTTTCTAACTAGAATTTGTCTCTAACATTTTTTTTTAAACCCCTAACCTTCTGTCTTGGAGTCAATACCGTGTATTGGCTCCAAGGCAGAAGAGTGGTAAGAGCTAGGCAATGGGGGTCAGGTGACTTGCCCAGGGTCACACAGCTGGGAAGTGTCTGAGGACAGATTTGAACCTAGGACCTCCCATCTCTAGGGCTGGATCTCAATCCACTGAGCTACCCAGCTGGCCTCCCCCCCTCCCCCCATTTCACTAAAAGGATAAAATTTTTTTCTTTTGTTTTGGAAACTTAATTGTTTTCCCCCCTGATTTTTGTGTGCGTAAGATCAGAGACTGGATACAGAATTAGTCTTTTCAAAATGTCAGTATAAAACAAACAAAATATCAGTATATTTTTTGTGAATCATTATGTTTGAATATTAGTATTGAAACTTAACTCTGTGACCATGAACAAATTGCCTATCCATTTTCAACCGCAGTTTCCTTATTTCTTTGCTGGGAATAATATTTGCTCTAGCAGCTAGATGGCATGGTGGATAGCGTGCCAAACCAGGAGTCAAGAAGACTCGAGTTCAAATCTGAGACAGATACTTACTGGTTATGTAGCAATGGATAGGCAATTTGTTCATGGTCACAACAGGAAATCCCTAAACATATGCAACCATAGATATGGAAGGAAAAAAAATGCAACCATAAGTACAGGCTCTCTGTATATATTAAAGATAGTTTATTTTCTAGCCTGTTATAAAAAGAAAAAAGTTAAAATCATTATATTAAGATAAAAATAAAGCAAACGATATGACTAAAAAAGTTTAACATTGTGTGGATTAGTACACATTATAACAGTACACATAAATGAGCTGTCCTGACTGGATTCACTAATAACTTACATTTATGTAGTATTCAGTTGACAGTGAGCTTCAGTTGTGAGGTAATTAGTAATGATGGTGATAGCTAACATATTTTAGGCACTGTATGAAGCACTTTACAATTAATTAGTATTTACTTTGAACTCCACAACTATACTAGGAGGTAGGTGCTATTATTACCTCCGTTTTACAGATGAGAAATCTAAAGTAAACAGAAGTTTGTGATTTGCTACATAATGTTCATTATATGAGTGCCTGTACTTATGGTTGCATTTTTTTTTCCTTCCATATCTATGGTTGCATATGTTTAGGGATTTCCTGTTGTGGAAATTTACTTTACCAATGCATGTTAGCAAATATTCTACAGCTGATTTGCCCAGGTTCAATCAGCCTAAATATCAGTTGGTGGTGAGATTTTGATCTAGGTTGTTTGAGTTGAAATTGCATAAGGTAGTGTAGGGGAAAAATTTTTTTAGGACAAAGAAATTCACTTATGTATTAGTTTAGTCCCTTCTCAAACATCACTTTGTGCATGCTTAACATCACTATTTATCTCCAACTGTTGCTCTTTTTCTTTGGACATTTTCTTTTACAAAAAATATATTTTTTATGGTTAAGAAAAATTTTTTTAGTTTATTGTTAATGCCAATCAAACAGTTTTGATCAAATACCTCATAGAATCATGAAAACTTAAAAGTCATAGAAAAGTAGCAAATGAGTAATTGATAAGTTGCATGTTTTCTTCACATGCCAGAAATAATTGTTTCTAGCATCTTGAGTAGTGATACAGATTGTGAAAGCAGGACTGAGAGAAATGGCAGCAAAACATTTTAAAGTGAAAGAAGTGATGCTTTAGACTAGTAGTGGCAAACCTTGGAAAAAAAATTTTTTTTTTACCTTCTTAGAATCAATACTGTTTATTGGTTCCAGGGCAGAAAAATGGTAAGAGCTAGGTAATGGGGGTTAAATGACTTGCCCAGGGTCACACAGCTAGGAAGCGTCTGAGGCCAGAGTTGAAACCAGGACCTCCCGCCTCTGGCCTTGGCTCTGAATTCACTGAGCCACAACTGCCTGATGGCAAACCTTTTAGAAACAGATTGTTGGATGTATGATTACATACTTCTTGAATATAGGCTAAATTTCACCATGATTAAAATGCTGTGAGTTTTATGCATTAAGAATCAGTATGAGAGGGAGTCCAAGACCAAAAAAAAAAAAAAAGCAAAGAGTCCCTGTTTTAAAGGAAGCTAGGGATTCTGTGAGGGAGAAAAGAGAATGGCAGTACATTCTTGGCATGGAGGTAGGCAATGGGATGTTGAGTCAATGAACATTTATCAAGTGCCTCCTATGTGCCAAAACCTGTATGGAGTGATAGGAATACAAATACAAAAAAAAAGAAAAACTTTGTGACCTCAAAGCATTTACAATCTGATGGAGGAAGAAGAAACATAAAAGGAAGTTGAAAAGCAAGGTAAAGGAAAGTTTAGGAGTAGGGAATGTAGAATTATTATATTCAGGTAAGAAGGGAGAACATACCTAAACTAAGCTCTCCCTTTGAATGGAAGATGGAAGTTTATGGCCCTGACTCCCAGTCAGAAGCAGAGAGTGGTGATGAGATGGAACTGGAGTCCCTTGACTGATGAGATCTTGAAGGAACGTACAGGGGAAAGCACATTGGTCGTTTTGGCGGAAATCTATACACAATGCATGAGGGGGAGAGTCTAGTGCAGTAGATTTGGAAAGATAGACTAGAATCGGCTAACGATGGCCTTTAAAAACCAGATCAAGTTTATATTTTATTTTAGAGGCAATTACAGGCCACTGTAACTTTTTGACCAACAAAATATCATGGTCATCAAGCCTGTATTTTAAGCACTTTAGCAGCTACAGGTGGGTTTAAAAGTGACGTGGTCCCAAAATCAGCAATATTGTACAATGATTATCAGTGAAAACTTGACTACTCTCAGCATGCAATGATCTGGAACAATTCTGAAAGACTGAAGGAGAATGCTATCCATCTTCAGTGAAAGAACTGTTGGAGTTGTCTTTCACATCAGTATATTTATGATTTTATTTAGGGGTTTGGTTATGTATGAATCTGTTCTTACCATGGTGACCAATATGTAAGTGTGTTTTGCATGACAATAAAGATACAATTAATATATTTTTTTAAAGTGATGGGGTTCTGTCTGAGGCTATTGTGTGGATAGAGAAAAGGGAGAGAGATACAAGACATTTTGTGGAGGTAGAATCTATGGCTTGGCAACTGATCAAATGTGAGAGGGAAGGAAAGATGTAGGAAGATTGAGGTTATAGACTCAGATGATAAAAATTATGGGGTCCTCAACAGAAATAGGGAAGTTGGGAAAAAAGGGAAATTTTAGGAGAAATAATAGTTTGTTAATTTGGATAATTTCTGGTGTCTATGGGATATCTTGATTAAAATGTCTAATAGGTAGTTGGTGTTAAAAAATTGAAGCTTGGAATATAGGTCTTAAAGTTTTGTACACATAATGGTGATAATTTTGTTTACGGGACTGTAAGAGATTACCAGGAGAGAATATTAACAAAGGAGAGAAGATAATTCAGGACAGAACACTTAACATATAACAATGGGGTGGGACAAGAATGATTAATGGTCCTGAAGAGGACACTGAAGAGGAGTAACTAGATAGTAGATAATTTGTAGTAACTAGATAGGAAGATAATTAGGAGAGAATAGTGTTGTGGCTATGTTCTCTTCTTAGATATTTCTCTTCCCCCCTGGGTTTTCAACAGTGTCAGATACTACATAGAGGTAATAAAGAAAGGTAGTAACTGAGAAAAGGTTTAAGAATTAGAATAGAACTAGAATGCAATGGTAATATAAATTTTGTTAAAATTAACTTTTTATGATTTTTATTTTCATTTTTTACTTTTGAAATATTTTTTCTAACGAATTTAAAAATTTTTTACATTTGTTTAAAAGTTTTGAGTTCCAAGTTCTCTCCTTTCTTCTCTCCCTTGACCATTCCCTGAGATGGCAAGCAATTTAATTTGTATACTCCTGTAAAATATATTTCCATATTAGTCATGTTCTGAAAGAAAACACAGACCAAAAAACACCCAAGAAACATAGGGGAAAGAGTGAGTTTTTAATGAAAGAGGATTTTTAAGCTTTCCTGATTAAAAAAACCAGAGCTGTGTAGAAACTTTGAAGTTCAAATACAGTAGTGAAAGTGATATAAAAAGGTAAATGTGAACGAACAGTGATAAAGGACTACATCATGATATACTGCTTACATTCAAATATGGGAAGATGATATGTATTTCCTCTGATCCTTATCAGCATTAGGGGTGATAGAGAGTGTATAATTATGCAGCCTAAAACTAAATGTATTGTCTTGATGATCTTAAAAGTATGGAATGGCAAGGGGCAGCTGGGTAGCTCAGTGAATTGAGAGCCAGCCTAGAGACGGGAGGTCCTAGGTTCAAATCCGGCCTCAGATATTTCTCAGCTGTGTGACCCTGGGCAAGTCACTTGACCCCCATTGCCTACCCTTGCCACTCTTCTGCCTTGGAGCCAATACTCAGTATTGATTTCAAGACGGAAGGTAAGGGTTTAAAAAAAAAAAAAGTATGGAATGGGAGAAAAAGAGGAATATCCTGGGCAGCATGGGATAAGACAGAAAAGAAAGGAAAAATTATCTCACATAATTAGGCTGTACAAGGTAACATCTAACCAACCTCACTGCCATCTACACTGATTTAAAAAAAAAAAAAAAGCATTCTCTCTCTTTCTCCCTCCCACCCCCACCCCCCATCCTCTGATACCTTGGATGGATGGATTTCTACCTCCCTTTCTGCATAAAAAAGGAAAGAAATAACTTTTCAAATTATATTAAAATTTCAAAGTTTTGTAATTCAGTATGATGAGAATAGGACAAAGATAGGAATAGTGTAATGTTGTGAAAAATATCTGTGTAAAATGTGTATCTTTGTACACATGAAAGTATTTGAATGATTACACTGATATATGTCAGTTATTTAACTCAAAGAAGGGCTTACTTTAATTTAGAACATAATATTTCAGGATTTATTCACTGGGTAGATTTAAATAGCAATTATATGCTCTTGGACTAATGATGAGCCTTTCCTGGTTGATATGTGCATTTGAAAGAAATTTTATGTTACTTCATCACTTCGTCTTTTTAATTTCTTCAGTGGGTAGTGTTTTGTACTTGGGAGTATAAAAATTGCAAGTTATGTAACTAGAGAAATGATTCATAATAAAAACTGCCATTAATTTTGAATTTATGCAACTTTGGACAGGAATTTGGTGAAAGCTTACTGTTTCATTGACTTCTAACAAGGATTTAAAAAATACAGTAATAGTGCAAGGGTTCTCCTTAATAGAATTTCTTTTATTAAGATTTTAAAAAAGTATTCTAGTAGTATCCATTTATATTTTAACTGTTTATGATTATTATATATTCATTTTCTCTTCATAATTAAAGACCTAAGTAATCCTTAGATGACTTAGTTCATTAAATTTGTACAGTAACATGTACTTGTATTACATTTTTTGAAAACTAAATTTTCACTCACTGAATTTGGCTTCTCTTTAGATTATCAAATGTAAGGGTTTCACTCTTGTTAAAGATAATAATAGATCAATTTAACATTTCTGGAAGATCTGTTCTAGTTTGCATTTCTTTGTTGTCCCTTTCCAAGTTTCTTCTACAAAAGCCCTGGCTTAGCTGAATTTAATGCCACTTTTTCTGTATGCTTTCAATTTCTTTTGAGCTACTGTTTTGATAGCCAGTCCTAATCATAGCTTTTTGTCATCTTTATCAGAAATATTTTTATCTGTCTCTGCCACTACCCTTCTGTACCCATTGCACAAATTAAACAACCAAATCAAACCCATAAGGTCCTCGATAATTATAGCACCTCCCTCAGAGGGGTCTGTATGTGAGGATAAAATGAGAGAATATTTGTAAAAGGTTAGTAAATACCTGGCATATAGTAGGGATAAAAAAAAAAATCTGTTTTCCTTTTCACACATATTATTACCCCTATTTTGCAGATGAAGAAATTGAGACAAAGGTTAAATGATTTTCCCAGATTCACATAGCTGGGAAATGTCTGAGGCTGGATTTGAACTGGGTTCTCCTTGACTCCAAATTCAATACTCTGTACACTCTTCCACTATTGTAGAAGTAGATGGGACCTTAGAGATCATTGTTTTCATTCATCTCATTTTGCCATTAATGAAGCTAAGGCTTAAAGAGTAGAGGCTTTAATTCACTCATTCATTTGTTTATTTTGTCTTCTATGTTTGTCAACTAGTACTGGACTAGGCCTCTTGATTTTCTGTCCAGTGGGAAAAAACCTTTTTTTCTTATTTTTTTTTTGTGCCCAGATGTTGATAGGAACCTTAATAAAGTTGAGAATGAACTAAGAATGTGTTGTTGAACCTACGGTCCATGTGCTGTAGGGGGTTGCTCCTCTGCATTGTGCCTGAGGACATTTCTCACATGACCCACCTCTCTGCCCAACAGCCCAATGGGAGTGCTTCCTCCCTCTCCTGTCTGGGGTAAGGGGGTGGGCAGCTTACATGTTGCTCTAGGGTTGCAGATTGGTCACTGTCTCTAAAAGGTTAGCCATCACTGACCTAAGCCATGAACAAATGCTTATTTTGTATAATGTTATGCTATTTTTTTTCCTTTTAGAAATTGAATTTTGTTTTCGTAAGGTATTTTCAAGTAGTTTCTAGAACAAGATTTTATTTTTTTGGAATTAGGCCAGCTCTTCTAATTTCTTGAGACATTTCTGGTATGGTGTGGTAGACACTTGGGGGAATGTAATAGCTTCTTAAATATTTTACCTCTTAGAACAATGGCTGTTCATAGAATATTATGTGACTGAAATTGTCATTGAAAAGTTTTATGTATAAATTGAAGAAGTTCTTAAATTTCCTCAAGTATCTTTTAATGTGATTGGCTATTTAGTATTATTGGTTGAATAGCCTTAGGAGAGTCTCTTAACATCTCATTTTCATAATCTGTAAATTGTGATATTTTTATTTATACTACTTGTTTTATGTGATTGTTATGAGGGAAGTTTATCATAATACAATACCAAAAAATAAGATCAATATCAGTGAGGTTTTGTTTTATTTATTTTAAATATATGTGTGTGTGTGTGTGTGTGTGTGTGTGTGTGTGTGTGTGTGTGTGTGTATTTTTTAATGCTATCTTGTGTTATTTCTGGCAGTGGGTTTAAAACTGAACTCAGTGGATCCAACAATGAGTATTGACCTTCAGTACTTGGGGGTACAGCTGCCTCTGGCTCCTGCTACTAGCTTTCCTCTCTGGAACCTTGGAGGAACTAATCCTGGCTCTCCAGGTGAGTAAATAGCATTTGAAAACTCAAACACCATTTTTATTATTTAGGGTTATGGTTATATATTATGTGAATGTAAGATTATATTTATTGAAAATCAGATAAAATTAGATCTTATGTGTAATGGCATGGATCTTAGGGAATGAGATGATAAATAATTGTTTGGAATTTTAGTGACCAATTATTTGTTGAATTCTTTCTTTTTCAGATACTGGATTACCTTTTGTTTCCAGGACAGGGAAGACCAATGATTTCACTAAGATCAAAGGTTGGAGAGGAAAATTTCATAATGCTTCTTCCTCTAAGAATGAAGGTAACCAAATATTTAGAATGACACAATTATTCCTAATATATGTTTTATAAAATGTGTACTTTGATATTTATTCTTTCCTCGTCCTTCTCTTATGCTTTCAGTTGAACCAGAAAATGTGAAAAGAAATGTATTTTTCTCATTTATTTTATTCTTTACATTCTTGCATCTATAACCCCAGATGTTCTGACTCAGATTATTAGAGGTGCTTACTTTTTCCCATTACAAATGACCGTAAAGGAAGAATCATCTTCCTTTGTTAAAGAAAAATGCATATTTTTAATTGTCAAATTATTTATTCTTTCCTCTAAAGAAAAAAGGGGGAAAAAATCCTCATCACAAATTTACAAGCAAGGCAAATTCCCATATTGACCATATCCAGAAGTATGTATCATTTACATATTGGTCCTATCCCTTTCCCTATCTAGATATGAGTAGCAATCCTCATCATTGGTCCTTTGGAATCATGGTTGATCATAGCATGGAATAGAGTTCTGAAGTCTTTTAAAATTATTTAGTGTTTTTGTTATAAATGTTTCTCTTGGGTTCTCTTCACTTTACTTTGCATCAGTTCATAGAAGTCTTTGTAGGTTTTTCTGTAATCATGTTTTTCATTATTTATTATAGCAAATCAATGTTTCCATTACATTCATGTACCTTAATTGGTTCATCCATTCTCCAATTGAATGGCTCTGTCTTAGTTTCCAGGTGTTTTTGTTTGTTTTTTGTTTTTTTTGCCACTACCAAAAGCTGCTATACATATTTTTCTACTTAGAGGACTCTCCTTTCTTGGATCTCTGAAGTATAGGCCTGGTAGTGGAAGAATCATCTTCTTTGAACATTTTTATCATTTTAATGTTTTCCTTTTCTGGGACACTTTTTGTAAAGTTCTTTGTGATAGGTGTGAATATTCTCATTTAAGAGAGATAAAAATAAGGCTCAGAAAAGCTAGATGATTGCTTTTAGTCATATAATTTGGTAAGTAAGAGAGTTAGGATAAGAATACAGCTTTCATCTCTATTCTCCTACCCCTCAAAGCTCTGCAAGACACATTTTCCTCACTTAAGGCTTCTCTGGTAGGTTCTAATCACTCCAGCCACCCCTTAACTGTCTGCCTATTCCTAATTATGTATAAACACTTTCTTATGGTTTGTTATTTCAGTTGTTTATGTGTTCTTCTATTAATTGCCACTTTTATTAAAATATAAACTGAATGATAAAAACTTTGTTTTCCACTTTGACTTAAAAAGAACCCCCCCCCAAAAAAAAAGAACCCCAAACCCAACCAGTACAGTACCTTGGCACATGGATAAATGGTTATGTTTTTTGCTTATTCTTTTTTCTGAAGCAATGAACTTAAACACTAGTGAACAAAATTATTTCAGTACACAAAGATATAAAAGAGCATTATATATGAAGCCATGAATCTCTTTTACAGTTTGTTTTTAAAAGTGTATATTAAACATAACATGATAGTACCAAGCTACACCACCCAACTGGTGATCTTTGTACCTTTTTGAATTTCCTTTGATTTGAGATCCATATAATTTTTCCTTTTTATTTTTTAGTCTTTTCCTTTTCCTGGTTTCCTGCTTTACTTTAATCTTCTATTTACCTATTTTTGAACTTCTCCTTTACATTTTCTGTTATTGCTTTACAGATCTTGACCCTCCTGGCCCCTTTTTTTATGCTGGACCCCACTCTCAAAAATACTAGTTCCTTAAGATGATAGGAAAAAAGTATTAACCCATCAGGAATTTTCCTGTCCCTGATTGTATAATTATTTACCATCCTTTGCATCCTTCATGATAATTTTTTTCTCTTTTACCATGAGATATTCTCTCTGGGTTCCATACCCACTTACTTTTCTGTATGCCAGTTGCCTTGAGGAGCTCTGATTTCCCCTTTCACCAGAGTGGTCTCTCTTAAGTATCAAATCCCTATAGATTATACTTACTGTAAGCTCCCTTTCTCCCATTTTGCAATATCTCCCTTCTCTTCCTGGAAGCATTCTTCAGTTGAATCCTTTCCTGCCAGTTAAATGAGATTTCCTTTCTTTCAACTTGTTTTAATCCCTTCATTTGCCTCCTCCCTCAGTGCTTCTCTCTAGGTCAACTTCTAACCTTAATACAGCTGGTAGGTGGAGGAGCTGCTTAGTGAATTAGGGATTTGGGATTTACTTTCCTGCTTTTAGTTCATCATTCTTGGTGCCTTAGACAGAGGAGGTTGTTGAAATTGTTCTTGTTCATAATTCTTATTTCAAAGAGATTTAAGAAGTCATCAAGATCTCTTGTTGATTACATCACCAGGAAACCACACTTAAATTTTATTCTTCTGAGTATTTTTTAATGTCTCATAGATGTTCATCTCTTGTTTTGGATCACTATTACTACCATTTGTCTCTTATCCACCCCTCTCCCCAAGTCTTCCTTGTAATAAATATAGTCTAGCAGAAGAAATGCACACTTTTACTTTTTCTGAACATGTCTCTTTTTGTACCTCTTGCCCATCTTTTTTTTTTTTTTGCCTAGAGTTAGGAGACATGTTTCATCAATCTTGTGGAACATGTTTCATCAATCTTGTGGAATATCATTGTATTGGTCAGAATTCTTAAGTTTTTTGGTAAGTGACAAGCTTAGATTGTTAAATTAGAGATGTAGAGAATCTTTGTATTGAAAACCAAAGTTTTATAATTTTGAGTTGAAGCATTTTTTTCACCAACTGTTGAACGCTTCATATCTGTGTTGGTAAAGGAAGTATTTCCACTGATGAAATCACAAATCCCTAAGTGTTCAGGACATTTTGCTAAAGCATTGGCACATAAAAGTAGACATAATAACTTTCATGTCATAAACTCCCTGAAAAAGAAAATATGTGAATTAAAAAAATCAAAATTTCTATTCGCATATATTTTTATATGCCCATAGCTTAGGCTGGGTAGAAGGGTGGAGATAAATCTCTATGTCTGTCTGTCTCTGGTATGGGGGAAACTCATCTCCCCACCCCACATGCTCTACCCCTAGCCCTCTTTGGTATCTTTTTTTTTTTTTTTTTTTTATCCTGGGACTCCATTCTAGGAGCATAGGGCCACAACCAGTAGGCAATGGGTCACACAGTCGCTCAGGGTCACCCAGCTGGGAAGTGTCTGAGCCCGGATTTGAACCTAGGACCTTTCGTCTCTAGGCCTGGCTCTCAATCCACTGAGCTAGCCCAGCTGCCCTTACTTTAGGTTGCAGTTTCTTTAGCAGATGTAGTTTTTACAGGGTGGGGTTGCTAGCCCCACGCCCAACCCTCCTCCTTTTTCATCCTTGGCCCAGGAGTGGTAAGGGTGGGCAATAGGGGTCAAGTGACTTGCCCAAGGTCACACAGCTGGAAGTGTCCGAGGCCGGACTTGAACCTAGGACCTCCAATCTCTAGGCCTGGCTCTCAATCCACTGAGCCATCCAGCTGCCCCTCCTCTTTGGTATAGGGGAGAATAAGAGAAGTATAGAGGTCCTGGCAACGTGCTACGGAAATTTTTGGAATGGAAAGGTATCTTTTTTCCAGGGGTACACATTTCACAGAGGAGGTGATTCCTGAATTGGGTCATGGAAGAAGAGATTGTCTTCAATAAGTAGTAATTAGAAGGAAGTCTCTCTGAGACATGAGGGACAGATTGAGGAAATGTATAGGAGGAGGAGAGAACAGAAGAACAACAGGGAATAGATTGCTTTTCATTTTCTCTGAAATGTCAAGTTCATGAGAAGTAATGCAATGAGAACTAGTAAGTTAAGTTAGCACCATATAGTAGAGAGCTTTGAATAAAAGCATCTAGAATTTAATGAAGAGGCATTGAGGATTCCTTTAAAGGCTTTTAAGTAGTGCAGTGTGGTATAATGGTACATTTTTTTATTTTTTTTTAATTATATTTTTATTTTTATTTTGAATATTTTCCCATAGTTACATGTTTCATGTTCTTTCCCTCTCCCCCAAACCTCCCAATCCCCCCTTAGCCAACGCACAATTCCACTGGGTTTTACATGTATCATTGATTAAGACCTAATTCCATATTATTGATAGTTGGATTAGAGTTATCGTTTAGTGTCTTCATCCTGAATAATATCCTCATCAGCCCATGTATTCAAGCAGTTGTTTTTCTTCTGTGTTTCTCCTCCCACAGTTCTTCCTCTGAATGTGGCTAGTTTTCTTTCTCATAAGTCCCTCAGCCTTGCTCTGGATTCTTGCATTGCTGCTAGTAGAGAAGTCCATTACATTCGATTGTACCACAGTGTATCAGTCTCTGTGTACAATGTTCTCCTGGTTCTGCTCCTTTCACTCTGCATCAGTTCCTGGAGGTATAAATGTTAAAAATGATATAGGCTGCTATAAATATATATATTAGTAATTTAATTAAAGCCATGCTGATAGATAAAGTTATTAGACCACGCTAAGAATTCAAAATCTGCCGCCTAGCCATAATTGTCTCCTTTCTCCTCTCGAGTCTGCTGGCCAAGAGGCCACTCCCTCCTAACCCAGGAGATTTAAACTCTTCTCTGCGTCGAGACGGCCTCCCCACGCCCAAAGAACCGGAACCAGAAACCCGTTGGACCACGGGAAATGTAGTTTGATAATTTCCCCGTGTCCAGAAAATACACACACACATATATATATATACACACACACTTAAAGATGGCATCTCCCAAATTTCACTTTTACAGAGGTCATTCCAGTTCACATGGAATTCCTCTAGTTCTTTATTCCTTTGAGCGCAATAGTATTCCATCACCAACAGATACCACAATTTGTTCAGCCATTCCCCAATTGAAGGACAGTCTCTCATTTTCCAACTTTTTGCCACCACGAAGAGTGCAGTTATAAATATTTTTGTACAAGTCTTTTTCCTTATTATCTCTTTGGGGTATAAACCAAGCAGTCCTGTGGCTAGATCAAAAGGCAGATAGTCTTTTAAAGCCCTTTGGGCATAGTTCCAAATTGCCATCCAGAATGGTTGGATCAATTCACAACTCCACCAGCAGTGCTAAATAAATGTCCCAATCTCACCACATTATAATGGTGCATTTTGAAGATTATTTGAACTGCTTTGTTAAAGGTGAATTGGAGAAAGAATAGACAAGAAGCAAGAAAAAGGTACAATTTTTAAAATGCATAGGATATAAGATAGTCAGTTTTTGTATTTTTTTCTCCCCTTAGAATATTTCAACAAATAATTAATTTTCTATTCTAGTGCTACTCAGAGGCTTGCTTTTTTTTTTTTTTTTAAGACCCTTAACTTCGGTGTATTGTCTCATAGGTGGAAGAGTGGTAAGGGTGGGCAATGGGGGTCAAGTGACTTGCCCAGGGTCACACAGCTGGGAAGTGGCTGAGGCCGGGTTTGAACCTAGGACCTCCTGTCTCTAGGCCTGACTCTCACTCCACTGAGCTATCCAGCTGCCCCAAAGGCTTGCTTTTTTAAATAGTGCATTTGTTAATATTTATGCTGAACTTTTCTCAAATGTGTGTTTGATTTCAGGTAGCAGTTCAGAAAGTTCCCTGAAGAATCGCTCTGCCTTTTGTAGTGACAAACTTGATGAATATTTAGAAAATGAAGGCAAGCTAATGGAAACAAGCATGGGCTTTTCTTCAAATGCCCCCACATCACCTGTGGTTTATCAGCTTCCAACTAAGAGCACTAGCTATGTACGAACATTAGATAGTGTCCTAAAGAAGCAATCTACTGTTACCCCATCTACATCTTACACTTTGAAGCCTCATCCTGTAACCTCTGTCTCTCGTAAGACCAAGTCTCTCAACAGACAAGCGGTTTCCAGTGGCCGAACCAAATCATCTTTTAAACCCATTTTGCCATCTCCTGTTTCACCAAAGCAAAAATCATCTCATTCAGTTCCAGGAGATAAAGCCACCAAGGCTTCCCCAAATAGCATGTCAGAAAGTCAGGGGGAAAACTTAACTGTACCAGCTACAGATGAAAATGTATTGCCAAAGCAGATCAATCTTAGGCAGGCACATCACCAACAGCACCCAGCAACTCGCCCTCCAGGATTATCTAAAACTCAGGTGAAGCTGATGGACTTGGAAGATTGTGCCCTGTGGGAAGGGAAACCAAGAACATACATTACCGAGGAGAGAGCAGATGTGTCTTTAACAACTTTGCTTACAGCTCAAGTATGTACTTTTCTTTTTCTAGAAATTATAAGCTTGGGTTGGAAAGGAGTATGATTAGTGAAGGGGGTGGTGGGAGGTGAGCAGTACCAACAGGAGGATCAGTTAGTTAATAGCATTTAAGTTACATTTATATCTTGGTTACAAACAAGTTAAGATGTCCTATCCATTTATTCTTCTTTACCAGCCAGAGGGTGTGTCATTCCTTCCTGCCAGCAGAGGGAGATGACAATACAGTTGTGTTTTTGAATAAATCCCTCTCCTATGTAAAAGCAGTTTGCCATTCTGAAATCTCTAATTTTAATCCTCAGAATGTGAAGAAGTACATTTGTTGATTTTGTTAAAAGACCTTTGAAACATTTTGCTTAAAAGTACTAAATCCCAGAAAATCCAATTAAATTTATGAATTGAGAGAAGAGTAACATTTTCATTTAAAATTTTACAATAAGAATTTTTAATTGTCATGAAAGAACCATTTCAGTGGTTTGTGGATTCGTGTCAAATGACAATTGAGCATTTAAAACAATAACATAGCAACTGCCACTTTTGATCTTTATTTCCTAAATGGAAGAATGAGTCAAAAATGTAAGAGGAAGGAGAAACTGATGAATCTTTTAGCCTGGGTTCTAGCAGGATCATAGAGGGACTAAATTCTTTAACTGAACATCTTCCCATTTAAACATTGGGCTTTTTCTTTGTGGGAAATATCTTTAATAGATAATTATCCCTAATGTCTGATGAGGAATGAGCCTCTAGTTTATTAAAACCTAAACTCTTAGTGCTCTTATTCTATATGCATTGTATCTTCCCTCACTCTCCATTATCTGTTATAAAGAACTTTATATATAATTCCATTTGAGAATAAGTCCATCCTTATTGATAACTTTAATAAGAACACTCTCCTGCTTATCTGTAACACGAATTATAGTAACAGATTGCTCCTTGTCCTGGCTACACAATCACCATCTTGTTTTTTTGGGTTCTAAATGAAAATCAGTCTGTTATTACTAGTTCTTATAGATTATCAAATGAAGGATGGGGCATGGAACAATAAGTTGTGACTATTGTATTGATAGAGATTATATGAGTAATATAGTGATTGAGGGTGATATTGGGAATATATTTTAGAAAAATTTCAAGTATCTGCTTGCTTTAACTTTAGGCATCTCTCAAAACTAAACCCATCCACAAAATCATCAAGAAACGAGCTCCCCCCTGCAACAATGACTTCTGCCGACTGGGCTGTATATGTGCTAGTCTAGCCTTGGAGAAACGCCAACCTGCCCATTGTCGCCGGCCTGACTGTATGTTTGGCTGCACTTGTTTAAAAAGAAAAGTTGTGCTTGTTAAAGGAAGATCCAAGAAAAAGCGCTTCCTGAGGAAGACTGCTCGAAGAGACTCGATATTTTCTGGTCCTGTTGGGGAGCAGAAAAAGGAGGGAGGGAAAGATGTGACCAGGGAAGAAGATCGGTTGAAAGAAAAAAAGAGAAGAAAGAAGGTGGAATATAGTGAGTTTTATTTGATAATTTTATGGGAAGATTTATGTATGTATTGATTATTGCAAAATTGTTTAATTTTAGCAATCCAAATAATTCTTTTATATTTAAGGGATTGATTACCTCTGATTTGGAAGTTCTCTCCATCATTTCGTATTGCTTATTCTTATTTACTCATCCTATGTTTCCTGTTAATACCTTCTCCTTAGTTTGACATGAAATCTCCTTGACTTAATGCTTTGCTTTTTCCTGATATCTCTAGGGTACCAGTGGAGTAATCTAGTTCTCTGTCTATCATCCTGCTCATCCTCTCTTCCTGTTATACAGTTCCTTAATGGCATCTTTTACGCATATTTTCTTAAGAAGCCATGCAACTTTGCCCTTTGTGTGATAATTCATTTTTAATTCTTTGAAGACTTACATTTCATACCTCACTACTAGACATCCAGTATTAGGCATTAGATTAAAAAAAATTATTGTTCTGGACTTTCACAAGGTTGACAGGAAGCCTAAAACAGTTTAGCCCAAGATTAGTTCATTAAGCACCTTGTTTGTACCAGACACTATTGTGAAGACAAAACAAAATTGTTACTGCTCTCCAGGAACATTTTACTTTTTACATTGATTTTACTGGTTGATGGCAACATGTATTTTAGTAGATGGATAGTTAAAACATTTGTTTAGCATTTACTGTATGCCAGGCATTGTGCTAAGCACAAAGATAGGACCAAAGCTAGACAATCACTGCATTCAGAGAGCTTACATTATAATGGGAGAAGACAACATCTAAAGTAGAGCTAGAAAGGAATGGAGATTGAGTTGAGATATGCATGCTTTGGCATGGTGATTGCCAGGAAAAAAATCCTGGCAAGATAAGGTGATGGTTTGCCTGTTAGAGCTGGGAAACTCACATGTAGGAGTCCAAGGTTAAGGTGGAGGAGCGGTAAATGAAGATGATGGCTAGAGTGCAAATATCATGGTGAGGGGATGGAAGGGAACTGGAATGGAAGATTGGTTTCTGGCAAGATAAAACAGCTTTATCAATTGGATGACTAGGGATGTAGTCCAAGGTTGGGATAGGAGGCTGGGGGGATGAGGATGATGGTTGACTGTAAAGGCAACATGTGAGTATGTGATTAGGAAGCGGTATGGAAGCCATTATCCATGGTATGGAAGCCATTATCCATATATGAATAAATAGAAAATACAGTAGTTTTTGGCAAAAGGAGAGAGGAAGAGTACTAACAGCTGTGCAAAACCCATCTTAGATTAATCCCACCATCTGCCTCCTTTGTTCCTATTCATGTACTATAGAATGTGCTGGAGAAAATTATGGAATGATGTTGATTGGGTCCATTACAAATTTTTGCTATATGGTCTTAGCTGGACCTTTGCTACAGCAAGATACTCCTTTTACACATGTTATTAATTCTCTATCCCATTTGCCACTGGCTGTGCAAAATGTTTTCATTCTTCCCGAAGTCTCTTGTGGCCCTACTTTCTCCGTTCCTCTCATTTTTTTGAGGACTTTGCTTCATACTTTTTCCCTCAAAATTGAATCCATTCACCAACAGCTCTCTCTTCTGTTCTCCACTTATATTACTTGTACGTCTCTCACCTTCTTTAACTCTGACTCAAATGAAGTAGCCCCTTTCCTTACCATGGCAAACTCCCTACATTTACTTGTGAGCTTTCCCTTTCCATGTTCTCCAGTAGATTTGCCCCTGCTTTTATTCTCTCCCTTTCTAATCTTCAATCTCTAGCTCCTTCTTCCTTGATATCTCCAAATATGCCAATATCTCCCCCATCCTTTAAAAAAACAAACTTGTTCCAGCCATCCCTCCTAATTATTTTCCTTCATTTTTCCTCTCTATTGCAGTGCAGATTCCTTCCAGGAATTTAGCTATGGAGAGATTTCAGAAAATGTGATGGTAGGGTCAATTGAATATATTTTTTTAAAGGATCAAGGGCATCTAGTTATTTTGTAGAAAGTATGGAAGGAACCAAGGAAAAAGAGAAATAGTTTAGTTATGTTTCTTTTCTGATGTCTAGCACATCTTTGAATGGTTCACTTTGTTTATACATAAAAAAATATATTAAACTCTTAAATATGTCCAAAGCACCATGTTAAATTCTAGGGATACAAATAGAAAAGGAGAACAGTGTTTACTTTTCAAGGAGCATACTTATTAATGAAGAAGATATAGGAGATTTCAACAGCAATGAAAAGACCTTATGATCCTTTGAATGTTACAGCAAAGCAGATGGTAATGTATTTTCTTTAGTGTTGTTTCCATTGATAAGATATTTCTGATGTTGAAATATTAATTTCTAATGTTGAACCATTTGACAGTGCCAAGGACTTTGATGGAGAAAAATTTCTTTTTGTGGTCTTCAGTAGCAATGATTGTCGAAGAGTCAGGAACTTTGACCCTGTAGTATCAGTTTTCAGAATGTTTCTCTGAAAGGCATATTTTCCTGAATCATGGCTGTTGGGGTTGTGTTGGAAGCAGAACTGATGGTTGGGGAGTGGGGCGGTAAGCTATTCCTTGGGTTCTTAGATTCATTGATCTAGGCCAGTGTTGGTGAACCTTTTAGCGATCTCGTGCCCAAACTTCACCCTCAAGCCACCTGTGAGGGCCCCTCCTAACCCCCTTCCCCCCCATTATCCCAGACAGGGGAGGAGGGAGGAAGTGCTTGCATTGGGCTTCTGGGCAGAGGGATTTGGGTATGTGAAAAATGTTCTCAGGTGCTGTGAAGAAGGGGGATTGAGCAGTCCCCTCTGGGCACGTGGAAGAATGGGTGCCATGCATTTGCCAACATGGATCTAGGCTGTCTCTATAAGGGTCTAAGGGGAATTTGTGTTAGTTGATATGATCTGCCTGGGATGTGTCACCTCATGGCTTGTCCTTTGGTGCCTTTCTACTTTAGCTAGGATGGATTTCTTGCCCTTTTAGTAGTAGTTGATTGGCATTTGATGAAGTTTATAATATAGTAAATTGATATTCTAGGAACTGTGCTAAGCCCTAGGAATATAAAGAAAGGCAAAAAGTCAGTTTTTGCCCTCAAAGAGCTCTTATTCTAATGGAGGAGATCACATATCAACATCTATAGGTGTTGATATGTGATCTCCTCCATTTTGTGTGTGTGTGTGTGTGTGTGTGTGTGTGTGTGTGTGTGTATAAAACCTATATATCGGTTAAAGAGGAAATAATCAACAGAGGAGGAATGCATTAGGATCGGAAAAGCCTTCCTGTAGAAGGTAGGCTTTTATAGCTGGCACTTTAAGGAAGCCAAGAATTTTTCCTTTGGATAATGATTATGGGAACTGAGCTGGAATAGAGTCCTGTGCCTGGTAGACACGGTTAGCCCAAGGATTCTTGGTCTTCCCATCTCATTGATGGTCATTGGTTCATGGTGGTGGGTCCATAGGTTGGAAGTAGGGTCAATAGTGTTGGATAAAGGATAAAGGCAAATTAAGGGTAAATTATGGAGATTGAAAAAATTGGTCGTTAAATAAGTACTGAAATACAAAAAGGGCAAAATCATGGGAGAAAAGAATAAGGAGTTTAGACTCTGTCGTATGGACATTGAAGAGCTTTTGAAGATTTTGCAATGATGCAGCCAATATGATGTTTTAGAAAATTTATTAATAAGTAATATTGAAAGCTTCTTAAGTGCAAGAATTGTCTTTCCTTTTGGTTTTAGGTATCTCTTGTGCATAGTGCCTTACATATTATGAAAATGGAATAATTAATAAATTGTTTTTCAATGAAATTTAATTACAGAAGAACATCTATAGCTTCAGAACATATATTCCATCACTTACAATGGATGACTGAAACAAGTGAATTACCTGTTCATTCTCACTTTTAAAAAATTTCTATATCTGTGTCTAGTCTCTCTCCCTGCTCCTGTCCCTTGGCTCAATGCTCCCAGGCCTCCTACTCCTGATTCCCCCAAAAGAAAAAAAAGGAAACTAAAAAAAAGTAAAAATGGAAGCAGAAGAAACTGATTGGGACAGACTGTTATAACAGACGTCCAGCACTTAGTGCACAGACCGCCAGTACTGGGAGTTGACTTTGGATAACTGAAACTGGAAAGTGAAACTGAGGATAAGGGACTCCTATGGCATATGACTGTTAAACATTTATGTGGTACTTTAGGTTTACAAAATTCTTTCCTCATAGCTCCATCATCTTTATGAATTCCATTCTCTACCCTTCTCTCAATACCTCTTCCCACTAGTCTTCGCTAAGCAAGGTGTACTTCTGGTGATCTAGATTCTACAGCAATTTCTCTGTTGTTCTAGTTTCAGCCAGCACTCCTCCCTACCCATTATCCCAACTTTCTTTTGTAAGCAATGGACCTCAACTCTGTCCAGCTAAGAATGGAAAAGAGAGAGAAATATAGGAAGGAGAATCTCAATTTTCGGTGATCTTTTATATGAATAAATCTCAAGACAGTAGAAACTGCCTAGAACACACACTATCCTGCCCAATCCTGCAAAAAGTAGTAATAGCCTCTTAAGTGTGATAGCTCAGCCATAGAAATAAAGATTTTGAGGGAACTAGATCAGGGACCAACCAACATGTGGGAGCTAAGCTCAAGTTAAAAGATTGGTATATACCTAGAGCCAAACATTCTACCCAGAAGTTACTTGGGAGAGGCCAGTGAAAAGTTAATTTTCTTTAAGTGTCTAGTACTGATTGTATAAACCCACCAGCTTAGTGGAAAAAGTCAGAAAGAAAGGGTTATGAGAATTTAAGGAAAAAGAAGATTTAACACCACCAAAGATATCAGAAAGAGAAAAATTCAGTTAAAAACCTAGAGCCACAAACAGGTAAATCAACAAGGAATACATTAAAATCAGATGGGAAGATGAGTAACAAGACATCTAAAAGATTACAAATGTTTCTAAATAAATATTGCAAGGTAAAGGAAATTGTACCTGATGATACATAGATCCCTGTGAATTTCCAGGAGAGCTTGGAGTTATAGCAAGATGTTCCAGAATAATCTGACACAAATTAGAACCATAAGAGAAGAATTTAGGTAAGAACAAAGAGCAAAATGTATTGCCTCCACAGCAGAAGTAAGAAAGAATTAATCTTTCATAAGGAAAAAAAAAGGCAAGCCTGGACATGGGCTTGTCATGATGCAGAAAACAATAATTAAAAAAAGGCACAGGTAAAAAGAATCCAGATTCCTTCCATATAAAAACAACCAAAGACCCCTCCTTTGCTCTTGTATGCATAACTATTAATTCAGACATTTCTAATGAGAAACAACAGATTCCAAATTACCAGGGGACATACTCTTTAAGGTAAAGGAAAGGACTTTTTTGAATAATATAATATTACTCATCAGGAACCTCAGAAGGGTATGGAACAATATATCCTGAAAAGCAAAGGAGATCAAGAGGTAAAACAAAATGATATGCCCTGTAAATCTGTGCCTAATCATTGTTGAAAAAGATGGATTTCCAATGAGACATCTGAAATATTTCTAGGGGAAAAAAGACTTAACATTTACAAACATTTCATAGCAATAAAAACATTAAGTGTAAACAAATACAACTGTTGAGGAAAGCAAAAATAGCAATTCATATCTAGAGCTTTAAAAGAAGAAAAATCGAGGTATCTGTGAGGTTAAAAAGATCTCTAAAAGATTTCTTTCTAGAAGGAGATAAAGATCAAAGTGGAATTTTAAAAAGAGGAGCAAACTTGAATCACCAAAGGACTAAAACACTGCTATTCTCCCACTCCTCTACAGTTGAATCAATGTATTTTGTAAGATTACATTAAAAAGTGGAGAGCATAGATAGAAGGTGGAGACCATGTAGGTGAACCCTAATCAAATCATGGTAACAGGGAAAATGACTCTGAGTGCCCCTAACAAGAACAGTAACCTACTGAAAAATGGATATGTCAAAAGGAGAGATTGAAATGGGGGAAAGGAGGGAAAACTTGACTCAATGGTGGGAAGGGGTTCAGAAGAACATCTACATGGGGGGAAAGTTATAATCTCCAGTGAGAGATGAGAACCCGACCAAATGGAGACCTAAATTATAAAGGAGAACAATCTTCTAATTTTGATGGAATATGTATCATAACTAGCACTTATATAATACTTTTAAAATTGGAATATTACATTAGTTATATTTGATCACAACATTCCTGTGAAGTTGATTATCCCTTTTTGGCAGCCAAGAAAACTAAGGTCAAGAGAGGCTAAGCAACTTGCCTGGGATCCCACAGGCAGTAAGTATCAGATGCAAGATTTGAACTTTGGGTTCAAATCACTGTCTTCAAGTGTAGCATTTTTTTTTTTAAATCCTTACCTTCTGCCTTAGAATCATTTTGATTCTAAGACAGAAGAATGATAAGGGCTAGGCAATGGAGGTTAAGTGACTTGCCCAGCGTCACACCACTGGAAAGTGTCTGAGATCAAATTTGAACCCAGGACTTCCCATCTCTAGGCCTGGCTCTCAATCCACTGAGCTACCCAGCTTCCCCCCCCCCCCCCCCCACCAAGTACGGCACTCTTAACCAGTCTGCCATCTAATTAAGTTGTTCCCTCCTGCTGATTCACAGGAGAATTCTTTTTTTTAATTAAACATTTTTGAAAAAGGTATTTTGTTTTCTCAATTACACTTAACAATTTTCCACATGTTTTCTGAAATTATCTCCCTACTGTAATAAGTAAATACTAGCTGGTGTATTGATAACTAAACTATTATTAATAAGCTATTATAACTATTATTGATAACATCAATAACAAAATGGTAATATAATAGCTAGTTATTATAATCAGTTAAAGCTGTCAGGGCCAAGCTGGTTTCAGGTGGTGGATTGAAGGCTGAATTCAATCTAATACAACTTGAATTTATTATGGAGGAGAGGTATAAAAAGGAAAACAGGAGGTAGGGATAAGAGTTGAAACTAGGAGAGTATATGTGTTTTTTTTTTTTTAATTTTTTAATATTTTATTTTTTTAGAAAATTTTCCATGGTTACGTGATTCTTGTTTTTACTTTCCCCTTCAACCCTCCCCCCATATCCAACGTGCATTTCCACTGGTTTTAACATGTGTGATCAATCAAGACTTATTTACATATTATTGATAGTTGCATTGGTGTGGTCATTTAGTGTCTACATCCCCAACCATATCCACATCAACCCATGTGTTCGAGTGGTTGTTTTTCTTCTGTGTTTCCACTCCTGCAGTTCTTCCTCTGAATGTGGGTAGCGTTCTTTTCCATAAATCCCTCAGAATTGTCCTGGGTCATTGCATTGCTGCCAGTACAGAAGTCCATTACATTCGATTTTACCACAGTGTATCAGTCTCTGTGTACAATGTTCTTCTGGCTCTGCTCCTTTCACTCTGCATCAATTCCTAGAGGTCTTTCCAGTTCACATGGAATTCCTCCAGTTTATTATTCCTTTGAGCACAATAGTATTCCATCACCAACATATTCCACAATTTGTTTAGCCACTCCCCAATTGAAGGGCATCCCTTTGTTTTCCAGTTTTTTGCCACCACAAAAAGCATGGCTATAAATATTTTCGTACAAGTCTTTTTATCTATGATCTCTTTGGGGTACAAACCCAGCAATGGTATGGCTGGATCGAAGGGCAGGCAGTCTTTTGGAGCTCTTTGGGCCTAGTTCCAAATTGCCATCCTGAATGATTGGATCAGTTCACAACTCCACCAGCAATGCATCAATGTCCCAATTTTGCCACATCCCCTCTAACATTCATTACTCTCCCCTTTTTTCATTTTAGCCAATCTGCTAGGTGTGAGGTGATACCTCAGAGTTGTTTTGATTTGCATTTCTCTAATTATTATTATTACACTTTCTCATATGCTTATTGATAGTTTTGATTTCTTCATCTGAAAATTGCCTATTCATGTCCCTTGCCCATTTATCAATTGGGGAATGGCTTGATTTTTTATACAATTGATTTAGCTTATTTGAAGTAATTAGACCTCTCTGTCAGAGGTTTTTGTTATAAAGATTTTTTCCCAGTTTGTTTTGTTTTTGTTAATATTATATTATGTCTAAAGTTCAAACTCTGCTAATATATTTAAATAAATCCCCCCCCCCCCAAAAAAAACTAACTCCTCATGGAGTTTCTTCTTGTCTGAAAACAGACCTGACTTAACTATACTCTCTGACTAAAAATGAAATTCCATCTTACTATCTTATCCTAAGCTAAATTATAAAAATCTTAAATTGATACAAATTCTTGGTCTTCAAACACCTCCTTAAAATAACTTTCTAATATAACTGTCATTTTCTCTTCAGAGAGACTTGACTGCAGCTCCTTTCTTCCTCCACTCCAAAGGTACAACTGTTTTTGTCAGTTCACTCAAAGCAGATCTCTAGCGCCCCCTCAGTTTCTCAAGAGAAAGTCTTCAGTAAACACACTTTCAGCTCAGTGTGAATTTCCAATCTCAAAGTAAACTGTCTCAAATAATAAACAGATCTTCTTTTCTGTCAGAGAATGACCTAGCCACCAACTGTCCCCAAAACAAGTCAGAGAGGATGGACCCAGAACTCCCAACTGACTCGTCTCTTATCCTAGGCCTCTTAAAGTGACCACTGCAAATTCTATGTGTCTTCCCTCTTAAAGTGGACAAACCCTTTCTCTTACTTGAAATTTGTTCTTAATGACAGCTAAATAAATTCTCATCACAATACTACCCCACCCTCTCCCAAAAGATGGTAATCAATTTGATCTGGGTTATATATTATGCAAAATATATTTCCATATTGGTCATTATTTTAAGTGAATACTCATATAAAAACAAAACCCCCAAAACAAAAACATGAACTAAAGTGAAAAAACAGTATGCTTTGATATGCATTCCAACTCCTATGGTTCTTTCTCTGGAGGTAGATAGCATTCTTTGTCACAAGTTCTTCAGAATTGACCTGTAACATTGTTTTGAGAGTAGCTAAAAAATCTTTCATAGATGTTGTACAATATTGCTCTTGCTGTGTACATTATTCTCCTGGTTCTTATTTTACTCTATATAAGTTCATGGAGGTCTTAATAGCTTTTTCTGAAGTCATCCTATTCATCATATAGCATAATAGTATTCTGTTGCCACCATATATCACAATTTGTTCAGCCATTCCCAAAATGATGGACATTCCCCATAATTTCCTATTCTTTGCCATCCTGAAAAGAGCTGTTATATATTTTTGTACAAATAGATCCTTCCCCTTCTCCCCCCCTTTTTAAATCTCTTGGGGATACAGACCTAGTAGTTGCATTTATAGGATCCAAAGGTATGCACAGTTCTCTAGTCTTTTGGGTGTGGTTCCAAATTGCCCTTCAGAATGGTTGGATCAATTCACAACTCTTTTAGTATCCAAATTTTGACACATCTCCAACATTTATCACCTTACTCTCATATTGGGGCCAATCTGCTACGTGTGAGGTGTTACCTCAGAATTGTTTTAATACAAATGCATTTTCTGAGTGATTTAGAACATTTTTTCATAAGATTATTTATGGTTCTGATTTCTTAATTTGAAAGCTGTTCATATCCTCTGACCGTTTGTCAATTGAAAAATGTATTTTTATAAATTTGACTTCATTCTCTGTGTATTTGAGAAATTAGATCTTTATCAGAGAAAGTTGCTATAAATCTCCACCCCCTCCCCCCAGTTTGTTGTTTCCCTTCTAATCTTGGTGACATGAGTGTTTTTGGTATAAAACCAAATATATAATATAATCAAAATTATTAATTTTACTTACAATTTCCATAGCTCTTGTTTGGTCATAAATTCTTCCTTTCTCCTTAGATTTGCTAGGGAAACTATTCGATGTTCTCCTAATTTACTTATATTATCAACCTTTATGTCTAAATCATAAACCCATTTTCACTTTATCTTGGCATAGTGTGTGAGACATTGGTATATATCTAGTTTCTGCCTTATCTTTTCCCAATTTTCTCAGCAGTTTTTGTCAGATAATAAGTTCTTATCCCAAAAGTTGGAGTCAGCTGGATTGCTAAGGTCATTTTGCCCTTGTATATGTTGTATCTGTTCTATTCAGCTGGTTCACCATTCTATTTCTTAGCCAGTACCAGATTGCTTTGATGATTACTCCTTTTTAATACAGTTTTGAGATCTGATACTGCTAAGCCACCTTCCTTCACATTCCTTTTTTTTTTAATTTTCATTAATTTATTTGATATTCTTCCAGATGAATTCTGTTACTATTTTTTCTAGTTCCATAAGATAACTTTTTGTTAGTTTGATTAGTATGGTGTGGAAAAAGTAAATTAATTTAGATAGAAAAAGAATTTTTTTTAGAGATCCATTAAATCTCTTATAAAAGTTTATTAATTTACTTTATGTCTTGTTCATTTTTTCGTTAGATTTATCTAGTTCTGAGAGGGTAAGGTTGAGACCTCTCCCCACCAGTATAGTTTTACTGTCTATTTCTTCCTGAAGCTTATTTAATTCTTTAAAAATTTGGAGAATATGCCATATATTTAGTATTGATATTCATTGTCTATGATACCTTTTTATCAAGCTGTAATTTCCTTCTTAAGCTATTTTAATTAGATCTGTTTTTGTTTTACCTATGTCTGAGATCATGATCGCTACTCCTATTTTTTACTTCAGCTGAAGCTCCATAGTTTCTTTTCCAGCCCTTTAATTTTTTTAATTGATTAATTAAGAACATTTTTTCTGTGGTTACATGATTCATGTTCTTTCCCTCCCCTCCTCCCAACCCCCTCCCATAGCCAACATGCAATTCCATTGGGTTTGGATGGCATTCTTTCTCATGGGTCCCTCAGAAATGTCTTGGATCCTTGCATTGCTGCTAAGAGAGAAGGCTATTACATTCAGTTGTGCCACATTGTATCTGTCTCTGTGAATATGGTTCTCCTGGTTCTGCTCCTTTCACTCTGCATCAATTCCTGGAGGTCATTCCAGTTCACGTGGAATTCCTCCAGTTCATTATTCCTTTTCACACAATACTATTCCATCACCAGCAGATACCACAATTTATTTAGCTATTCCCCAATTGAAGGGCATCCCCTCATTTTCCAACTTTTTGCCACCACAAAGAACGTGGCTATAAATATTTTTGTAAAAGTCTTTTTCCTTATTATCTCTTTGGTGTATAAACCCAGCAGTGATATTCCCCAGCCCTTTAATTTTACTCTTTGTGTCTTCTTGCCTCAAATGCTCTCCCTTCTCAGCTATATTAACTTCGCTTAAAACCCTAACTAAAATTTGACCTTCCACTGGAAGCCTTTCCCTACCCCTCTTAATAATCATTACTTCTCTTTGTTAATTATCTTAAATTTATTCTTTATGCTTTTTTTGGTACATGGTTTTACCTCATTAAACTATGAGCTCTTCTGGAGTGGGGGACTGTTTTGCCTTTCTGTTTATTAGCACACACATTCCTGGCAAATAGTTTACACTTGAATATTTTCTGACTGAGATGCATACAATATTAGGAAAACAATAACATTTTTTTTAGCATTTTATTTACAATTTTATATTAAATTATTTTTAAAAATACTAAACTTATTTCCAATTCCATGTAAACACAATTTTCAGCATTTGGTTAAAAAATTTTTTTTTGAGTTTCAAATTTTCTGTCCCTCTCTCCTTCCCCATTCTTGAAGGCAAGCTTGATATATGTAGTATTGTATAGTCATGTAAAGGGTATTTCCATGTTAGTCATATTGCAAAAGAAAGTACAAAGTAGAAAAAGAAAAAAAAAATTAAAAAAGGTAACCTTCAATCTGTATTTAGACCATCAGTAAGTCATTCCCTTTTTTTTTCTTTTAAATTTTAAACCCTTAACTTCTGTGTATTGGCTCCTAGGTGGAAGGGTGGTAAGGGTGGGCAATGGGGGTCAAGTGACTTGCCCAGGGTCACACAGCTGGGAAGTGTCTGAGGCCGGATTTGAACCTAGGACCTCCCATCTCTAGGCCTGGCTCTCAATAAGTCATTCACTTTTGATATTATTACTGTATACAATTTTTTAGGCCTTTCTGAGAGCATTCTGCTTTGTCATTTCTTTTAGCATAATACTATTCCATCACAATTGTATATCACAGCTTGTATAGTCATTCCCCAAATGATGGGTATCCTTTCACTTTCCAATTCTTTGCTACTACTAAAAAGAGCTGCTATTAACATTTTTATATATATTCTTTTCCTTTTTGTTTTTTAATATCTTTGGGATATAAACCTAGTTGTGAAATTGCAGGGTCAATGAGTATGCACAGTTTTACAGCTCTTGAAGTATAGATCCAAGTTGCTCTCTGGAATGGTTTAATCATTTCACAACTCCACCATAACTGTCTCCATTTCCTCACTTTCTCTCCAACATTTGTCATTTTCCTTTGAGTCAGTCTGTTAAATATGGGGTTGTACTTTGGAGTGGTTTTATTTTGCATTTCTCTTAATAGTGATTTAGAGCTTTTTTTTTTTATGACTATAGTTAGTTTTTTTTTTTACATTTATTAATATTCATTTTTAACATGGTTACATGATTCATGCTCCTCCTTTCCCCTTCAACCCCCCCCCCCCGCACCCCCCACACCCATGCGCATTTCCACTAGTTTTGTCATGTGTCCTTGATCAAGACCAATTTCCAAATTGTTGGTAGTTGCATTGGTGTGGTAGTTTCGAGTCCACATCCCCAATCATGTCCACCCCAACCCATGCGTTCAAGCAGTTGTTTTTCCTATATGTTTCCTCTCCTGCAGTCCCTCCTCTGAATGTGGGCAGCATCTTTACCATAAATCCCTCAGAATTGTCCTGGGTCATTGCATTGCTGCTGGTTCAGAGGTCCATTACATTCGATTTTACCACAGAATGTCAGTCTCTGTGTATAGAGTTCTTCTGGCTCTGCTCCTTTTGCTCTGCATCAGTTCCCGGATATAGTTAGTTTTGATTACTTAATCTGAAAGCTGCCTGTTCAAATTTGATCATTTATAAATTGTTGAATTACTTGTATTCTTATAAGTTTAACTCAGTTCTCTCTATACATGTATGAGAAATGAGGCCTTTATCACAGAAACTTGCTTTAAAAATTACATCTGTGATTACTGGGTATTTTCCTTTATTGTTCCCCCCGTTTATTTTACTCTCTTGCTCTTTTCATTGTTCTCAAAAACGTTTTGCTTCTGACTACTCCCATCTCCCATCTTTCACCTCTCCCACCTCCCAATCTCTTGGGATTTACAAATAGTATCTCATATAAGAATATAAACAGTTTAATCTTATTGAATCTCTCATGATTTCTCTTTCTTGTTTACCTTTTTATTCTTTTCTGGAGTCTCATTTTTGAGAGTCACATTTTCTGTTCAGCTCTGGTCTTTTCATTAGCAATGCTTGAAAGTCCTCTATTTCGTTAAATACTCATTTTCCGCCCTTGAAAGATTATCCTCAGTTTTGCTGGTAAGTGATTCTTGCTTGTAATACTAGCTCCTTTGCCTTCAGAAACATCATATTTCAAGTCTTCTGATCCGTTAACATAGAAATTACTAAATCTTGTGTTATCGTGATTGTGGCTCCACAGTGTTTGAATAATTTCTTTCTGCCTGCTTGTTATATTTTCTACCTGACTTGAGCACTCTGGAATTTGGCTATACTATTCTGGGTATTTTCATTTTGGGATTTCTTTTGGGAAATGATCAATCGATTCTTTTTCTGTTTTACCTTCTTGTTTAAGAATATCAGAAAAATTTCCCTGGATAATTTTTTGAAAGATGATATATCTAGGATCTTTTTCATCATGACTTTCAGATAGTCCAGTAATTCTTAAATGATTTATCTTTGGTCTATTTTCCAGGTCAGTTGTTTTCCCAGTGAAATAGTTCATATTTTCTTCTTTATTTTCATTCTTTTGATTTTGTCTCATTGTTTCTTGATGCCAGTAAAGAGACCATTGCAATCTTCTGACTTATTGTACAATACCTTTACCCTTAGATTTAGAGCTCCAGAGGGCCCTGATGCTGTGGAATTGTTGAGGCATAGGCTCATTGAATTCTACTTTGGGCATTGCCTGTGAGTAATTGCACTGCAGGCTCATCCTCGTGTAACAGATCTTTCCTGCCAACCTTATAGGTTGTCTTGGGAAGGAAAATTGTTTTTACCTCTTCTTTTGTGGGTTCTGCCACCATACAATTTATTTTGAGGCCTTATTTTAAAGTTGTTTGGTGTTGAATTTGTGAGTCACTGGGAGACTTGCTGCCTTTCCTCCAGCATCTTGACTTTGCCTCCAACAATAAACATTTAATCATATTAAATAAAAACATCCAGAACTTCATTTCAATGCAAAGCTGCCCATTCTCTTCAATGTTATCGTATATGTTTTTAAAATGCTCTCAGTAAGAAGATGAGATAGAAATGAAATGTTTAAAGTTGGGCAAAGAAGAGTTAAAACTATTCCTATTGGCTGATTGCATCATTTCCTTGGATAACTTTAGTGGTTCAGTAAATAAGTTAATGGCTTCAACACAGTTGGAGACTACCAAATATACCCACAAATATCAATAGCATTTATATATAATTAAACACAAAAAACATGAGGCAACAATGGATGGGAAAATTTTATTCAAAATTGCTTCATTACGCATCATATATTTTGCATTGAATATACAAAAGCAAACTCGGGAATTGTATATATGTATTACCAATTGCTCTTTTAAAGACATAAAAAGAACAACATATCAGTGGTCATGAGTAGGCTATGCCAGTTTAATAAAAATTATAATATTACAAAGTTAATGTATAATTTTAATAGTATTCTATTTCAACATTTCATGGGAATATTTTATAGAACTCAAGTAATAAAATATCTAAAATGTGTAGGAAAATAACGAAAACAGGAAAGATGATACAGGGGAATGGTGGTACACTCAGTTCTTCAACTATCAAATAGCAGTCATCAAAACCATATAGCATTGTTTAAAATATAGATAACCAGACAGGAAAGAATTAAAAATAATGGAATTTAATCATTGTTTAATAAGCTAAAAAACAAATGACAGGAGAAACTCCCTTTTTGGCAAGAATTTCTAGAGAAACTGCTATGCTTTCTTGAAGACATTAGGGATTAGACTAGTATTTTATATTATATTCCACATTAAATTTAAAAAATGACATGTGATCTGAATAGTAAAAGACGATACTATACAAAAATGAAGATAAAAGATAAAATAGATAATTTTGATTGTAGTAAATTGAAAGGCCTCTGTACAACAGACAGAGCTCATTTAGGCTCAGAAGGGAACTTGATTGACTAGAAAATAATGGTTTTTTTTTCAAGTTCCTCAGATAAGAGTCTGGTGTCTAAAGATATATAGTTAAGTAGCAGAAAAATGAGAGCATAAGACATTTCCCAGTAGACAATTGATCAAAAGATGGGAAAAAATGAGTTCTTACAAGAATTGCACACTTTTAACAATCGTATGAAAGATGTTTCAAATCAACTAATAATAAGAGAACTGCAGATCATAACCACCCTGAGATTTCACTCATACCGAGAAATTGGTGAAGATAGCAAAAGACTGTAATAAGTAATATCTGATAAGATGTATGCAACATACATTAATACATTATTGGTAGAGTTTTGAAGTAATACAACCATTTGGAAAGCAGTTTGGAATTAGGAAAATAAAGTGACTAAAATGTTTATAGCCTTTGACTTAGAAATTCGGTTGCCTAGATATATATCTCAAGGAGTTCACTGATTAAAAAAAAGTGTTCTAGATTCCAAAAAAAAACAGAACATCATTTTTTGTGGAAGCAGAGGGACTAGAAAGAAATTAGATATCCATACATTGAGAAATGGCTAAACAAATGATGGAAACAAATGTGATAGAATACTATGTTATCAGACAGGATTACTGTAAAGAATTCAAGGAAACATGACAATAAACTGATCCAGAGTACAGTAGCCAAGAAAACAATATACACAATAATTATAAGAATGTAACTGGAACAACTATGATACAATAAAAAATTCATGTTGTAAATATATAAAGAACAAGAAGAGAGATGAGAAGACAACTTTCCCTGTTTTTTTGAAGGACTACAGGGCAATGAGAATAGCATATATTGCCAGCCATTTAAGTGCTAATTTTTTAAATCTACATTATTTTTCTATTTTCAGCTGTTTACTAGATATTTCCACTTAAATGTTTCTATGTATCCTAAGCTGAGCGTCTTTTTTTAAAAATTATGAACTTAATAGGTATCAATAAACATGAACATTTCCCTATAATACGAAGAACAGAAAATGAGAATCTGTGCATGTTATTATATATAGCTTGATTTTTTTTAATGCGTGTGTGTGTGTGTGTATACACACACACACACACACACACACACATACACACACACACCACTATCACTGCCTTACTTGTCTTTTCCCATCTGAACTTTATTCTGTTTACTATGTATTTTTAAAAATGTTACATTAATTCTTTTTTTGAGGAGTCACTATTACTCCACTTAACAATTTTTCCATGGGGGGGGGAAGCCTCTTGTAACAAATATGGTGAAACAAAACACACACATTGGTTGTATCTGAAAATATTTCTCATTTTTTATCTCTAGTCTGTTAACTCTTTCATAAGAGGGGAAACATGCTTCACCACTAGTATTCTGTAGTTAAGATTGTTGCATTCAGTTTTCATTTAGTTCTAAAAATCAGTTTTTACTAACCTCTGTTAATAAATAACACTTGGGGCCTCAAATTTCTTTGTCTACAAAATGAAAAGGATTGGACTGTGTGATTTAAGATGTCTATTATGGGGGCAGCTGGGTAGCTCAGTGGATTGAGAGTCAGACCTAGAGATGGGAGGTCCTAAGTTCAAATCCTGCCTCAGACACTTCCCAGCTGTGTGACCCTGGGCAAGTCACTTGACCCCCATTGCCCACCCTTACCACTCTTCCACCAAGGAGCCAATACACAAAAGTTAAGGGTTTTAAAAAAAAAGTCTATTTTACTTTTTAGCCATTGAACATAGTCTGGTTTAAAACTTTGAAGTCATCTTTAAAAATATTATTATACTTTTTTCAAACTGTTAATATTCCTTGTAAAATATGTATGATATTCTTGACTTTTGCACTTTACTTCCATTAGCCTTGTCCAGATATTTTATCATGTTGCATTTGGATTGTTATAGTAAATCTCTGGTTGACCATGCTCAATTTTCTCTCACTTTAATTCTTTTTTTACCTGCCAAATGAATCTTCTTTGCAGGACCCCTTGATCTTTAATACTGCCATTGCTTACTTTGTTAGCTCCCAATTTTCATGTCTTTTTGAGACTTTTTGTTCATATTTAACCAAGCTCATTGTTTCTGAAATTCACTCATTGTTTGCCTCTTCTCTAATGCCAACATTTATGCCCATCTAAATCTGATACATACTTTGAAACCTAGTTAAAATCCCATTTCCATGAATCCTTCCCCAACGTTTCCTGCCAGCATTGATCTCTCTCTTTCCTCTAAACTGCTCCAAACATTAGCCATACAGTTTATATCATAATTTTTATGAGCAAGTTACATTGCAAGTAACTTGTTTTATATGATATTTTCACTTAGTACAGCGTTGCACATTATAAGTAGGTACTTAACTACATAGCTATTTGACGTAAGTAATTGATTCCTGTCTGGGAACTTTGTCATGTTAGGAACATTATAGAAAAGAAACAGTATAAGGCAATAAAGAATGTACCAGTCATGACATCAACAATATATCCTGCAGGAATTCAGAGGTGGCAAAGAACACCTTAGGTTAAAGTATCCAGGGAAGAAAAGTTATTTATGTAGATGGATTTGAGTTGGACCTTGATGGGAAACCAGAACAGTGTTGCTAGTTAGTTATTTGTGTATTTATCTTTAAATCTTCAACCAGTCAATAAGTATGTGTTAACTGCTTATTGTGTGATGCAAAACATAATATGTGGTGCTATGTACTTTTTTTTTTTTATTTTTTATTTTTTAACCCTTAACTTCTGTGTATTGACTTATAGGTGGAAGAGTGGTAAGGGTAGGCAATGGGGGTCAAGTGACTTGCCCAGGGTCACACAGCTGGGAAGTGTCTGAGACCGGATTTGAACCTAGGACCTCCCGTCTCTAGGCCTGGCTCTCAATCCACTGAGCTACCCCGCTGCCCTGCTATGTACTTTTTTAAAGTATGAGTGACACTCTTTCAAAATGGTTATCTTTGTAATATGTTTTACACACACACGTGAGATTCATATGTGTTTGAATCACAAACCTGCCTTTTTTTGTATGTATATCTTGTTCTTTATTATCCCAGCAGTGTTTTGAATGATGTTTAGAGCTAACCTTATTAAAGTTAACCACGGTTTTTCTCTTCTTTATTTAGCTATCTGTGATACGGAACCAGAACAGCCCATTCGTCATTATCCATTATGGGTAAAAGTAGAAGGCGAGGTAGATCCTGAGCCAGTTTATATTCCCACACCTTCTGTTGTTGAGCCAGTGAAACCAACAGTTTCGCCTCACCCAGAGATTTTGCCTACCAGCAGCAAGAACAAACTTACCAATGGAGTTAAACCAGTGCGTGTGTATACTCCCAAACCCAATCCTGTGGTAAGCCTGGGGCTTCACCTTTTAAGAAAGGATCCTTTTCCCTTTCATATATAAAAATAGTGCATTTTCATCATTTATTCTCTGCAAACAATTTTTTGTTCTTTTTATATTTTTTTTTTGTAGAATAAGTTAATTTATAATCTTAAAATGTTAACAAAATGAGAGAGGTGTGAAATATTGTTACTTAACTTATTTATTTATTTTTCTGAAAGCTCTTACTTTCTGTCTTGGAATCAATACTTTATATCAAGACAGAAGAGTGGTAAGGACTAGGCAGGGGTGGGTTAAATGACTTGCCCAGGGTCATACAGCTAGGATGTATCTTAGGCCACATTTGAACCTAGGATCTCCCTTTAGGCCTGACTCTCAATCCACTGACTGTTAACTGCTTAAACTGAAAGTTGTAGTCTCTTTTAGACATCTTTATAAATAATACTCATTAATTTAAATCAAACTAATGTGAAATTTGCAATAACAAATACACAATTATTATTATCTTTAGATCATTGATCATTTGAAAATAACTTACTATTTGTTTTTGATACTGTTTTAGACTTGTTTGGAATTAAAATTTTATTTGGCCTATTTCACACTTTATTTTGTAGACTTTTCTGAAGTCTATTCTTTTGGATTTTTTAAAGTAGGATCTACCTTTTGTTTCGCATTAGTGAAGTTTATTCATTCCACAGTTCATTATTGTACCCCTCTTATGTGCAAATCCATAAGGTACATGCTTGATACTTATTTTAGTGTAATGTAGCCTAAGGGGACATTTGAGGGGATTCTCAAATCCCATATTAAATGACCCATCCTATAATGTAAAATCTATCTGTACCAAGCAAATTTTGCCTTTTAACCAGAAGTCTTTATAAAATGTTTTATTGCTATAAGCATCAAATTCTAGATTAGAAAATAACAAGGAACAGCATAATCGGAGAGCTAATAGTATCCTAATTATATTAATATATGAAGAAGTTGTGATATCAAATTTCAAACTATTAAGTTTTGTTTTCTTGGCTAAAAACATTCTTTACATTGAGGGAAAATCTTCTAATCTGACACAGTACCCAAGAGACATAATGTTAAAGTGATGAGTGTATTAGATTTGGAGTTAGGAGATTTAGATTAAAGATTGTTTTTCTACTTGCTAGCAGGGTAAATTGCATTTATTTACCCAATCTGTCTTATACAATAATTTTGAAAGTCAAAAACATAAAAAACCCTCCCCCTTTTTTTATAACTAGAAAGCACTTTATAACCATGAGATGTTGGCATTGATATCCTTGATATCCATTAAGTGCTACTAGCTGCCTTGAAACTTCACTTCTTACAGTTTAGTATTAGTCACTTGTAATGTTTAGTCATAATTTGCTTTGAGAGCAGTCATTCCTATTTTGAAATTCTGAAGGATTTTTTTTTTTGTTGTTATTTTTGGCTTGTGATCTGGAGTTTGCAAGGCACCCTGCTTTAAGTGTCGCATTATGTTTGATGGAATTCTTTTATGTAACTTTACAGATTCGAGAAGAAGACAAAGATCCAGTGTACTTGTACTTTGAGAGCATGATGACTTGTGCTAGAGTCCGAGTATATGAACGCAAACTAGAAGAAGGGGAGCAACCATCACCATTGAGGCAACAAAATTCATGCCAATCTAGTACTAAGAATTGTAGTTCTAAGGTGAGATGCTGCTCATTTTTTTTTTTTTTTTTTTTTAAGGAAAGAAGACACCTTTAAAAAATATTTAGCATTTTTTAAAGTTCCAAGTTCTCTTCTTTCCTTAAGGAGGCCCTGTCTTACTCATCGAGAAGGCAAACAATATGTCACCCATCATACATGTGAAGTCATGCAAAATATATTTCTATATCAGTTATATTGTCTATTCCCCCCTACCCCCCACCCAAATAAAGAAGGTACAAAAGCAAGACATTCTTCAGTCTTCACTTAGAGTTCATCAGTTCCCTTTCTGGGGGAAAAGGATGACCTTTTTTGTCTTGAGTCCTTTTGAAATGTTATAGATCATTGTGTTGATCAGAGTAGCTCAGCTTTTCATAGTTGATCACTTTGACAATATTTCTGTTACTGTGTACAGTGGTCTCCTGGTTCTGCCTACTTTATTTCATATCGACTCATAAGTCTTCCCAGATTTTGCTGAACCCATTGCCCATATAATTTCTTATAACACAGTACTATTCCATCACAACAGTATGCCACAACTTATTCAACCTTTCCCTACCTGATATACATCCCTTTGATTTCCAATTCTTTGTCACCACAGAAAGCTGCTATTAAAATTTTTATACATATAGGACCTTTCTCTTTTTCCTATAATATCTTTGGATCTTTGATCCTTTTCCTTTGCTCTCTAAGGCTTTATAGACCTAATAGTGATGTTAGTGGGTCAAAGGGTATGCACAGTTTTATAGCCCTTTGGACAAAATTCCAAATCATTCTCCAGAATGGTTGGACTAGTTTACAACTTTACCAATTGCACAGGTGGCCCTATTTTTCCATTTCCCCTCCAACAGTTTTCTTTTTTTTTTTTTCCTGGATGTTAACAGATCTGATAGGTATGAGATATTACTTCAGGAATTAAAATTTTTTTTTGTTTCTCTGGTAATTAATAATTTAGAGCATTTTTTTAATACGAGTATTGATAGGTTTGATTTCTTCTTCTGAAAATTGTCCATTTATATCCTTTAACCATTTATCACTTGAGGAATAATTCTTATTTTTTATAAATTAGACTGAGTTCCTTATATATTTGATAAACAAAGCCTTTATTAGAGAAACTTGCTGTAAAAAATACCTGACCCCGTTCCTCCCCTCCCCCCAGTTTTCTGTTTCTGATTTTGGCTGCATTGGTTTTGTTTGTGCAAAGCCCTTTTAATTTAATATAATAAAAGATACCCATTTTACCTCCTGTCATCCTATCTGTTCTTTGTTTAGTCTTTAAAATCTCATATCCATAGCTCTAAAAATCAATTTCTTCCATTATCCCTTAATTTGCTTATGAAATTCACCCTTTGTGTCTAAATCATGTACCTAATTTGACCTATCTTGGTTTATGAGTGTGAGATGCCAAATTTCTGGACTTCTTTCCTATTCTCTTACTTTCTTGTTCTACCAGAAGTTTTTTTTGAATAGTGAGTTCTTGTCTCCAAAACTTGAATGTCTGAGTTTATCAAACATTGGTTGCTATGGGTATTTATGTGGTATATTATCTACCATCTATTCTACTTATATTTCTTAGCCAGTACTAGATTTTTTTAAACCCTTACCTCCTGTCTTAGAATGAATACTGTGTATTGGTTCTAAGGCAGAAGAGCGGTCAGGGCTAGGCAATGGGGTTTAAGTGACTTGCCCAGGGTCACACTGCTAGGAATGTCTGAGGCCAGATTTGAACCTAGGAGCTCCTATTTCTAGACCTGGCTTTCAATCTAGTGAGCCACCTAATCTCCACCACCACCCTCAAACCCCCCTCCCTCCCCCCCCACACACAAACTAGATTTTTCTGTTGATGGCCACTTGAAATGTGGTACTGCTAAGCTATGGAGAGCCCACTCTCCACAGGTCCAGAGGCTCGAGATGGTTTCATTCTCGCCATACATCTTTTTCTTAGAGATAATGGATTAAGTCATACATGAACTTCTACTGAATTACAAAATCATTTGATTGACATTTTTTAATTATTCTGTTTTCTTTGATTATACAAAGGATGCAAAAGCTTGGCAAGAAATGTTCATCGTGGAGTAACTGGGCTGGAAATTGTACTTTCCATCCATCCATGAGTTGCAATTCATGTGTTACAGTTTCACATAATAGTTGATTACATTTTGACCAATCAAGTCAGGGATGATTATTCTTTGCTCTTACATAATTAATCAAGCAGTGATTCACTACACTAGCAGATTACAAAAGATACAATAACACTATCCTGGTCCAAATATTGTTTCAATACCAGTCTTTCATTTTTCAATATTTTTCAAGGGTGAGTTGAAGTTTCGGCTAGCCTGCAGGGTTATCAAAACAATCCAGTAGGGAGAGGTGTACTTGCTTTTCCGTATTTTATCCATTGTCTTTTTTTGTGTTAACATTCTAGATCCTAGATCAGCGAGGAGAGAAAACTTGTAGACTGTTCTGGCCTGTTTTTGCAGGCACTTGTGTATGGGAGTGAGAGCTCTAAGTTAGGGTTTTTAAATCTTTAACATTAAATCACTAATTGCTGGTTTGTTATGGAGTGATCTTAAGGGGAATTTCTGTAATAATACATGTAGATGGGGATTTCCTAGGAGTCTGTAGGGGGTCTGTAAGGACTCTAATAACTGGTCTTTACTATTCTATATTTCCCTGGGACTGAGTAGGAATATTGATCACGATAATTCCAGTAATAAGGAGTGTTAATAAGGGAAGAGTCATGCAGGGGGAATCTTGAATGGGGATGACCATTCTCCCTAAAATCCGCTCTGTAGTTATAGGCTCCCGTCTGAGACCTTGTCATTCAGGATGGGGTTTGATGGCCATATGTTAATAATTTTCTAGCTCTAAAATAATAATTCTTTGGCATTTTGATTATTGTGACACTGAATAAGTAAATTAACTTAGGTAGAATTATCATTTTTGGAGTATTGGCTCCAATGGCTTACCCATAAGCAATGAATATTTCTCCAGTTGTTTTAATCTGTCTTTATTTTTGTGAAAAGCATTTTTCATGATGTTCCTATAGTTCCCTGTGTTTATTTTGGCAGGTAGTGTCCATTTTATACTGTCTGTAGCTATAGAAGTTTTTTTTATGCAGTATCTGTTAGGTTTAAATTGATATCTCCAGGTTCTTATTTTCCTTAGAGTATAATTTTCATAAATTCTAAGATTTAGGATTGTATTATTTGTAATTGTAATTTGTAATTATTTGTAATTGGGAATTGTATTTTGCAAAATCCAAAATTTGAAATCTTTTGAGAGTAATTTTAGGATCTGTTAACTCCCTGAATCAAGAAAAGTGAACTGTTTTAAGAAAACACTATAAAGAAACCTACACTGCATTGGAAGATCTAAAGTGAACTGTGGGAAGTATTGATTGAACTGAAGTGGGTTGAATGCATTTAATGAATGTAAATTTCTTATGCCAAAGGGGATTGCCCCCTAATTGGCTTTTTGTCAATGTTCCTAGCAACCATTGGATTTGCTTTCTTTTTCTTTTATTTCCCTTTCCCTTTTTATTATTTTAGTTTTCTGTTAGTTAGTGTAATATTATAGGCACCTTTAACTAGAAGATTTTTAGAAGTATAAGTTAGTTATGTTTAACCGATCCATTGGGAATTGTAAAAACGAAGGGACCTGGAGGTCTTCTTGCCATAGAGGTGTGTGTAGGGATTAACCAGCCCACAGTGACAGGAAGTAGGAACTCAGAAGTCTCCTGCTGGGAGAGCAGCAGTTGGTAAGTTGACTCCTGGGTGTAACTTGATCATTGGGGGTTGGTGATTAGTTAGTTGGTGGTTAGGAGATATATATATATATATATATATATATATATATATATATACTGCCTAGTGAGCTGAACTGAAGGGTGGTCAGCTGGACTTTCTCTAAGGGCAATTATTAGTGGCAGGTATAGGTAGATATAAGCATTTTTAGGTAGTAAACTAAAATTTTAATTGTTAAAAGCTGCTAGAAGTTTTCTTTTTTCTGGCTTAAAGGGATAATATTAACTTACAACTCTAATATATTCTCGTTAAAACTTAAATTATTAAAAGATGCTCTCTTATTTTGTCAAAACCTCTATTTTAAACAACTGCTTGAACACATGGGTTGATGCGGACATGATTGGGGATGTAGACTCAAAAGGACCACACCAATGCAATTATCAATAATATGGAAATAGGTCTTGATTGATGACACATGTTAAAACCAGTGGAAATCCGTGTTGGCTATGGTGGGGAGGGGTGAAGGGGGAATAGTAAGAACATGAATCCTGTAACCATGGAAATTTTTTCTAAAAAATAAAAAATAAAAAACAAACAAAAATAAAACCTATTTTTTAACCCTTACAATACTTTTATAGTGACTTGCAAAAATTATGGCAATAAGCTTGTGAAATGCAATTAGAAAACTTACCTAAAACACATCCTTTTTCATATAACTCTCTTCTCAGTAGGACATTGTTTTACAACAAATAAATGAATTCAATTTCCTCCATTAGTGGAATTATAAAATGTTTAAAAACTAAATGCTGTATTTTATTGGCATAAGGTAACACATCATTTATATAGTGTCAGGGGAAATTATTACATAAATTAATTTTTCAGAAAACTAACACTAAATACCAAACCTTGTTTGAAGACCTAAATATTTTAATGTAATCCTTTGATTATGATTTTTCTAGTTTTCAGTTGGCAACATTTTTAATTTCCTAGTATGTATCAGTCACTTGTTTTAAGCATTAGAGTTTTTAAAATAGCAAAATTTTAAAATGTATAAGCATATTAATAATTTTCTTAAAATTGAATTATTCTTACATTCCTCAGTGAATAATGTTTTTGATATATTACTGTGATCTGTTTACTATATTTTTATGAGTTAAGTTTTGTTTAAACCTTACCTTCTGTCTTAGAATCAGTACTGCAATTAGTTGCAAGGTAAGAGCAGTAAGGGCCAAGCAATTGGGGGTTAAGTGATTTGCCCAGGGTCACACTGCTAGGAAGTGTCTGAGGATAGATTTGAACCCAGGACCTCCCATCTCTAGGCCTGGCTCTTAATCCACTGAGCCATCTAGCTGCCCCCTTTTCTTGGTTTTTGAGACTAATTTGTGTAGCATAGGTATTAATTGATCTTTAAATGTTTGCTAGAATTCTCCCATTAGTATAATTGGATGAGGGATTTCTTTTTCCTTTTGGTATTAATGATAATTTTTTCACATTGTATTTTTTAAGATTTTTATTTTATGTTCTAGCTTAGGCATTTTTAGATGCTCCATTTTTTAGTCTTAGAGTCTTGTTAGGGTATAATGATATAATAGGTTTTAATAATTTTTATTCTAACTTGTATATTATTCATATTTGAGAAATGCACACTCACACAGACATACATAATGCTAATCTTCTCTTTCACAAATGGTCATAAATCTTTGTTCTCTTACTTTTCCAACAATTCAATTCTGCATTTTACTTTTCATTTGTACAGATCTAAATCAAGAGTGTTAACATCTCCTATATTCTGGTTAACTTTTCTTTCTCTCCTTAACTTAGATGCTTTGCCATTTGGAATATAAATGTTGGGCATTGATATTGTTTTATTGTTTATGACAGTCTGACTTAGATTAAAATATAATTGGGAAATATTTAAAAAACAAAAACACAATACAACACAGAATTTGAATGGCCTGTGACACCTTTAAAAATAATGTAATTTCCCTGCCTCATTGTATATCACAGGGCTTGGCACTTGGCACATAGTAAGCAGTTAATAAATTCTTGATGACTTGTTTATCTCTCTTGATATTAAGAACAATTTTTGCTGAGACAATGATTTCAACTTTAGCTTTTAAAAATCATTAGATACATAGTGATTTGTTCCAAACTACCAATCTATTACATTCTTTATTTTTAGATTTGTTGCTTATGTATACCATATTGTCAGGTTTTGTTTTCCTATGTTTTCTGTCATGTTATCCATTTAATTGGATAGTTTTATCCATTTTTATTTATATATCTATTTATCCATTTACATTTTAGGTTATGTTTATTCAGGCTGTGTTTTCCTCCATGTATTGCTTTTATTTTAACTTTAAATTCCCTTTCTCTTGTCAATTCTTTGTCTCTAAGATCAGTTTTATGCTACTTTCGTGCTCTCCACTTTATTTTTTAATTTAAATAATTTTGTTTTTTGCTCATTTTTCTCCTTCTACTATGTGGTTGATCCAAAATTTCCTATTTCCCTACCCCACCCACTTACTTGCAGTAACATTTTCTTCAAGCATTCTTTTTCAATGGTGTTTCCTTAGTCTTACTCTCACTATTCTCTTCTAGTCTGAATTTTATTCTTTATTTTTTGTTCTTTCATGATTCTTTCAGTGGCTCTTGTGGGAGTAGTTTTAGTAGTATCACACTGAACTTCTTCTTCTACCCAATATGTATATTATTGCAATTGTTGATCCTATGCTCTTTTTCCCAGTTTTATTCCATTTATAATTCGCCATTCATGAAAGAAATAATATTGTCTGAAAACTGCATTATTTCATGGGAGATTCTATGTCTCCTGAGTCAGGAATCTTGCCCTTACCATGATCCTTCACCATTCCTAAAATCAGATTATTTTGTCTTTTTTATAAATCTCATTTTCTCCAACACCTTTTGGAACTTAATACCTTTGATCATTAAGTAAGAATTTAAGAAATGATACTTAGCTTTGCATAATACAGCAAACAGTGATTAAATGAAACAATTCTCTGTTCTAAATGACTTATGTTTTATAGGGAGAGACAATGTGTGCTTATATGAATATATACAAAGTAACACAAGTTTATTTTCCTGGCAGGGGAGAACCAGCACCTTGGTGGAATCTCCATGATAAATTAGTTTTAAGCTTACTTTTGAAGGAAAGATTTCTTGGTGGGATAGGATACAGTTCTGGGCAGTATAAGATTTCCTAGTATGCAAAATGATACCATTTTAAGGTCCTTTAATTCATTCAACAAGCAAAAACCTTTCTCCTTTTCAATTGGAACATTCTTTGGCTCTATTTGAGGCTGCTAAATGGCATAGAATCAGGAAGACCTGAATTTCAAATTCAGACTTAAACATTTACTAGCTTGATACTGGGTAAATCAATTTAGCCTCTGTTTTTCTCAATTTCCTCAACTATAAAATGGGGATACTTTTTGAGTATTATTGTAAGGATGAAATGCAGTATTTGTGAAATAGCATTGTATTTGGCACATAGTAGGTGCTTTATAAATGCTATTCTTGTTGTTTTCCTCTTCCCTTCAGGCACACCACCATTCTTTATTCTCCCCATTCTAGTTCATCCTCTCTATTGCTTTTGTCCTTTTCTCCCATAGCTTCCACTCCTATTAAGTCCTGAAGTTAATGTACTTTCTTTGGTCTTTGGGCAGGGCTGAGGGAGTTGAGGAGAATGTCTATTTCTAACTCTCTTCTGTTTCTTGCCTCACCTCTCCCTAATGAGGCAACTTCTTATTGGAAAGTGAAATGAGTAGGGGCAGCAATGAATAGAGATCCAGGCCTAGAGATGGGAAGGTCTTGGGTTTGACCCTTATTAATTATTAATTATATATATATATAATTATATGTATAATTAATTATAAATTATTAATTTGACCCTTAGACACTTCCTAGCTGTGTGACCCTGGCCAAGCTACATAACTCCAAATTACCTAATCCTTACTGCTCTTCTGTCTTAGAACCTATGTAGTACTGATTCTAATATAGAAGGTAAGAGTTTTTTTTTTAAAGTTAAGTGAACAGAACTAGGAGAACATTGTACACAGAAACAACAATATTATATGAAGAACAAGTGTGAACGAATTAGATATTCTAAGCAATCCGTGATCTAAGACAATTCTGAAGGACTCAAGATGAAAAATACTATCTACCTCCAGAAAAAGAACTGATAGCAAATTGAAGCATGTTTTTTTTTAACTTTGTTTAGTCTCTGTTTTCGTTTGACCATATGACTAATATGGAATTCTGTTTTGTATGATTATATAATCTATTTAAAATTACTTGCTTTCTCCATGATAGGGAAGAAGAAAGAAGGGAGGGAGAGAATCTAGAATCCAAAATTCGAAAAAAATGAATGTTGAAAAAGTTACATATAATTGGAAAAAAATGAAGTATTTTAAAAAATACTTTTGCAATGCAATAAGACAGGACCTATCCTCAAAGAACTAAAATTCTAATGGGAAAAGATAATACAACCAAGAGGGTGGAGTGGGAAGGTGGATGTAAAAAAGCTTATTAGGTATCAGCCCAATGAAGGGATATTTCCAGGGGAGAAGATCCCATTGTAGTCATTGTATATATTGTTTTCTTGACTCTGCTGGTTATTTATCCTGATTGAGCCTATTTATACACAGAGTAATTTGGGTATGGGGTTTAAGATGTATAATGGAAGGAGTCTTTGTATTTAAGTTATGAAGTTTTTACCCTATTCAGCGTTTGTCTTATTTTTGCAATTCAACCTATATCTGCTTAATAGTTATTATTTCTGAGATTTTGTGTGGGAGAGGTTTGTATAAAGCAATTATTGTTCAGTCTTGCCAATCATATGATCCTTTGTCTCCCTAGTCTTTTTCTTTTTTGAACCCTTACCGTCTGTCTTAGAATCAATACTGAATATTGTTCAAAAGCAAAAGAACAATAAGGGATAGGGATTGGGAGTTAACTGACTTGTCCAGGGTCACACATCTAGGAAGTTTCTGAGGCTAGATTTGAACCTTTATACACTTTTGAACATCCTAGGCGTGGGGTGCAAGGGGCTCCCCCTCTCCCCCTTTATCTTCATAGTCTTATAAATATTACTTATTTTAGAGTACCTGACTGCAAGGTTCAGTGACAGAAATGTGCTCAAATGTAATATTTTTTTAGTCTATCATGTAGATACTGAGTAAATTTTCCCAGTTTGAACTATTCCTTTTTCTCTAATCTCATAGGAACATGACTCTGAACATCAATCCATGAAGCAGAATACTTATGACATGGAGAAGGATACCGATAAATCAGGAGGTAAAAACTAAAACTTTCTTGCTCTTTTATAGTTGTTTTGGATGGGTTGCAATTAAATAAAGTAATCTGGATCTCTGAAAGTAGACTCTGTATACCTACCTTTTAATGCAAGAATAAATACAGTAAATTAAAATGTATTAGTAGTTAATTAGTATTCTTTTTTAATTCAAATTTTTATTGATTTTTTGTTTTAATTTCTCAATTGATCTTTCTATCTTATGTTATTCCTTATTAAAAAGTATAAAGAAGAGAAAAACAAAACAAACAAAAATATAAACCAGCTTAGCAAAACTTAAATATTGCATGAACCAAGTTCTTCATTTTCTGTGTAGTATTCTGCATTTATGATCCTCTACCTCTGCAAAGACAGGAAGAAAGGGCATTCCCATAGCTCTTTTTGGGGGACTAACTTTGGCTGTTAGAATTTCTCACAATATTAAATTTCAATTTCTTTTGGTTGCTTTTTCCACTTATATTTTAGTCATTATGAATGTATGTTTTTTTGGTAGTGCTTTACTTCATTTTGCATTGGTTTATATATGAGGCTTCTTATTCTGTATTCTTCATAGTCATTTCTTATAGTGCAATACAATTCAGATTAATTTATGTACCACAATTTTTTGAATCCATTCCCCAGGGGATTGAAATCTACTTTGCTTCTACAAAAATTGTATGTTTAGTTAAACCTTCCTCTTCCTCCAATGGTGAAAGAGTTTTTTGGGATGTGGAGTGAGGCAATCACAAAAGGCTGTAGTTATTAAAGTGGATTTTTTGTAAGTAGGACAGAAAGGAGGAGCATTCTTCTCAAATTGATTTTTCTCCACCTTTTCCTGGACAGTGGTAGTTTGGCAATAGGAGCTTGTTCCCTCAGGGATGAAGAAGAAAGAAGGTATGTCCTAAATTAGATGAGAGTGAAAGAGAATTGAGAGTTTTCTCATTTTCCATCAAAGATAGCTTCCAAAATAGCTATATTATTAAGAAACAATAGACTGGATTTTGCTGGGCAGTTGCTTATTAAAAGCTACACCTCTCTTTATTTCTCATTAATAAATACACAGAAGATGAAGCGTGGAGGCTAGTGAGGAAGTGGAAATGCAGGAATTTTTTATAGAAGCAATCTCAGAGCAAATTGCAGTGGGAATGTTTAAAGGTAGAATATGCACTTGTTGCCATAACAACATCACTTTTGATCTGAAGGAACTAGTCAAATTCATGTTAAATGGCTAAGCATCTTGTTCGTGCTTGATTTGCATTTATGAATGGTAAACTATGACAAAAATTTAGCATTGGTTATGGGTCTGGTAGGAAAGCTCTTTCTAATGTAACATACAAAAAGTATGTTAACACAGTATTATAGGCTTAAAATTCCTAATCAGTGGGTTGACAAAAACCTTTATCAACTCCTTTTCCAAGGTCATATTCTTGATAAAATGAACACCTGTGCTCCTAAAATGGTAAATTGTGAAACTGACATTTGCTGTTTTAAAGCTTCATAGAGATGAAACAGTATTGTATTGGCAAAGTACCTTTCTGAAGTCTTAGAAAAAATATTAATTGGTTACAGTTTGCCCTCAAGATGGTTTGATAAAACCTATTTTAATTCTTTGTCAGAAAAAAGCTGGAGGTCCTCCTGCAATGAAGGGGAATCATCTTCTACCTCCTACATGCATCAGACTTCCCCTGGTGGGCCCACCAAACTGATAGAGATCATCTCAGATTGTAATTGGGAGGAAGATCGAAACAAAATCTTGAGCATTTTGTCTCAGCATATCAATAGCAACATGCCACCACAGTCCCTCAAGGTGGGCAGCTTCATTATTGAATTGGCTTCTCAGAGAAAGAGTCGAGGTGAAAAGAACCCTCCCATTTATTCTTCTCGGGTGAAAATATCCATGCCATCATGCCAAGATCAGGATGATACAGCTGAAAACTCTGACTCAGAGACTCCTGATGGTTCACCATTACACAGAAAAATGGATGATACCACCTTTGAACAGACAAATGCGCTAGAAGCACTGAGGGAAAAATTGCATGGAGGCAAAGCTCTGCCTTTCTATGCTGGACTTTCTCCTGCAGGGAAGCTAGTGGCCTATAAACAGAAACCCAGTTCAAAGACATCAGGACTAATAGAGGTGAGTGACAACTATCTTTAGTCTATATTTAACACATGCTACTTAGCTTGGAAAAATAAATCTGCTTTTAGGACCCTTTGTGGTCCTAATGCTGTTTATTCTCATATTTGGTGTCTGGGGTACAAATAATTGCCTCTTCATAAATGAGGAAAGCCAGACCTTGGCAAGAGATATAAATTGACAAAAATCACAGTGGAAGCTAATAACAAAGCCAGAACTAGCTATCGAGGTAAATACTTTGCCTTCATGTATTAGGTCATCTTATCTTACTATTTTTCTATGAACTTCTTTTTACTACCAATAATACGAGTATTGTTTGTATACTATAATTTATCATCAGGATAGGAAATTTTATTGAGTATTTGACTTTAATATGCTCATTTCTAGAAAGGGAAACAGTGTACTTTTCTAGATATTTTGGTTGTCTTTTAAATTTAAGTAACCTCTTTTTCAAATATAGCCGTTTTTTGTTTTTTCAATGGTTTCTGGAACTATAAATGTTGGATTTTTTCTAATAGTTTTATAATTGATCATGTGTCATCCTGACTTCTTTGAACCAAAGGATAGCTTTCCTTAGTGGAAGTTGCCACTTTGAAAGGTCATTCCCCCTCCCCCATCTCCTCTCATTGTAACAAGTACAAATTTATCCTCGTTATCCACTGTAAAATCATTCAGAACTTTATAAAATAAATTGGGAATCTTCTAAATAGAAACTCAAGGCCTACTCATAGGGCTGCTTTTTTTCTCAGTATATCTACTTTTTAGTTACTGCTTAACATATGAGAAAACTTATTGGTACAGGTCATTTTCATGGCTCTTATATCAACCTGACTATTCTATCCTTTATGACATAGATGAGGGAAAACAGCATGCAAATACTACAAGCATACTCTGCCTAATATTGTTTGATTTTTTTTTTTTGAATACCACATTGTTGTGTGAATTGGGCAATTAGTTAGACTTTCATAATTTTATGGTAAGGTTTTATTATAATTTATTAGACATGTTTCTGAGAAACAGTTTGGGTCAGGGACAGTGCTCTGCAGGATATGCTTGTGATAGCTTAAAAAATGTATGGATATTGAGTTATCTGAGTGTTTTATATAAACATTTATTAACTATTTCTCTAGATGTACTGAAAAAAGAGAATGAATATTCAGTCTTCTCTTTTACACTAATGATTTTACAGATTTATAAATTTGAGACAAAGTGATTTCTTTTCCAAGGTCTCATGCTGTGAGTTTCTTTGCCCTTAGAGGTGGTTATAAAATTCTTTTCCTTCTCTAAGAACCATTGGACCATTTAGGGAAGACAGCTCACTTAAGCAGGCTGGTATGATCTGCACTTTTGAAGTTGCTGAATGGTCAGTGTCCTTGTATTATGATCTGAATCTCACAAAGCCTAAAAAGTTACATTGTGATTCATAGTGAGAAAGATCTAATTCTTTGTACTAAACTTGGATTCAAAGCATTTTTGATCTATGCTGATTTTAATAATTCTGGGACTAACCCACTTTCTTTGTATCAGTTATCAAAATCTTTACCGTAGAGAATTTTCTTAGCCAATTCCTATTTTTTATTACTCATTCCATTTTTTTGAAGGGACAGAAGTTATTTCACTCTATAGACAGAATAATGGAGGCACAAAAAGTAGTGCATCACATTTAGAATCTTTTAGCACATTAATAATTAAATGATAGGTAGAGAAACATTTTGTCTCTTAATACCCAGCTAGATATTTTTTCATGCTGTTTCCTATGATAATGACAGCCTATTTCTTTAATCTAGGTAGTAGAGTTAATCATTACTACATCCTATTCTTCTTAACTCTTACCACCACCTACTTGGTGGTTTGATTTTCAGATAATTTCAATGTCAGCAAGTTCTTTTTGCCAACTATAACTTGATTTGAATTAGCAGCTGAAAACTGTAGTGGGCTTTTTTAGTTAAAGTGAGGCTGAATATAAGAAATAACAGAATGGAAAACTATGGTGTCCTACAAAAGAAAGCCCCAATAGGACTTTATGGTACTTTCTAAAAGGAACTTTCAGGAACATAACTCATTTTCTTCCTTCTGGCAATTAAATGATTAAACCGTCCTTGCTTGTTACCAAGCAAAGATCTTGGTGGATTTGATAGCATTTCTCCCCAATTGTAGTACTGACAAATGAATATTTCTCATCTAAGAATCTTGTTTTCTAAACTACCAAGTAGTTGCCAGAAAAATTTAAGCTATTTAGATAGCAATATTCTCTTTCATCTCTTAATTACTCAGATAATTTTGAGTAAAAAGAGTTCCTTTTTTAAAATTTGATAAGATGCCCACCAAAATAGTTGTTTTTTTTTTTTTTAAAGCAGCACTTGTCAAGGGAGGTGAGTTAGCAAGAGAATTTTATTTTTACAGAATTTCTCTTTGCCACTTGTTTCAGGTTAATGGTAAAAGTTACCCGCAGGCTAAGTTGCTATTGGGACAGATGGGGGCATTGCATCCAGCCAATAGGCTAGCTGCATATATCACAGGCAGGTTGCGACCCTCAGTCCTGGACCTCTCAACCCTCAGTACTGTCATCTCCAAGGTAGCATCCAATGCCAAGGTGGCTGCATCCAGGATACCACGCACCCAGGTGCCTTCGCCATCCATTTCCCAAACGATGTCCTCCAGCACTACGACAACCTCCACGATGACGACTCTGAAGGCATTTGTTCCGGCACAGAGGCCAATTGGTAAGTTAGAACTCATTTGTCTTTCTATGTGGTCCCTAGCAAAGTATCTGAGGGTTAGTTGCAGATAGAGAAATTTAGATTAGAATATTAGAAGCAAGAGTTCATTGTTGTTCTTAATGTCTGTTAAATATTTTTCCACTTTATATAATTCTCTTAATCAGTGTTATTTTTGGTCATTCGTTGACTAGAGTAGTATATGATTTGAATTTTTATTGGATGTCATGAGTTGGACTTGTGTACAGGTGGTTTTCAAACCTTCTCTTGGTTCCATAGGAATATTGATTCAGCAATGTTCTTTTAGACTTAGATGTTGATGGTAGTGCTAACTACACTAATTTGAAATCTCTGAATTGGCCAAAAGCTGGAGTTGTGCCAAAGAAGATACGATGTGTTCCTTGATAGTCTCTCATTTTTACCTTTTAAGAAACCACTTTAGCTGTTAACAGAAACTCAATTTTCTTCTTTCCTTTTCTCAAAGAATGATATATGCATGGTTCAGGAATATGAGGGACTCTCATCCTAACATTCAAGAATTAGGCAGTGAAGGAGGTGGAGGTGCTGGGACAGGAGGAAGTTGGTGAAGAAAATCTTATATAAGAGAAGAAAAATTCCTTAGATTCTCTCTCACCCTCCATCTGTTCCATGTGATAAGATTGTGTGCTGTTTTGTATTGTCTTTCTAGTTTCACAACCTGAGTCTTTTATGTGACCAGAAAAATAAGTTAATATAGCAGACTGAAAACAAACACAACCCTATTCTCTTAGTAGTGCAAGGGGGTTGGACATCAAAAAGAATTGCATTAAACTTTTATGGGTGGAAATTGGCATGTATAATGCAGGTAGGTGGTACCTGTAAGAAAATTGACCCCAACAGTGTATAAGAAATGTTAACAAACACAGTCACTCAGAGGGTGAAGGATGGGAACCTGTTGAAATTTTTGACCTGCAAATTTTTATTTGCAGCAGTTCGACCCTCTCCTGGTGGTGTGTTCACACAGTTTGTGATGAGTAAAGTTGGAGCCCTGCAGCAGAAGATACCTGGCGTTAGCACACCCCAACCCCTAACAGGGCCACAGAAGTTCAGTATCAGGCCTTCTCCAGTAATGGTCGTCACACCTGTGGTTTCTTCCAAGCCATCTCAGGTGTGCAACCTTGTGACGGAACCAGTCACTACCACCACCCCTCAAGTATCTTTAGAAAGTATTACTACTGTGACATCTCCTGTGACTGCTGTTTCCAGCTTGGGAACTAAAGAAACTACTACTCCTTCTGGCTCCACCTCTTCAGGGACTCTTGAGATCTCTGAAACTAGCATCAGCACCCCTATTACACCCACCCTGCCTTCAACCACTGTGAACGTTACCAAAGCTACTGGGATAGCTGCCCCTATAACTACCATTGCTTTACCTAAATCTGTAGTATCTTCACCAACCATCACTCTTCCTGTTGCTTCCACTGCCTCCACCTCTGTAGTCATAGTGACCACAGCTGCATCTTCTTCCGTGGTGACCACACCAACTTCATCTCTTGGCTCTGTTCCTATTATACTCTCGGGAATTAATGCAAGTCCACCAGTGAGCCAGAGACCAGGTAAGGCCTAGATGCTACTAGCTGATTTACTATATAAATGTTATCATCACTTTTGGGGTTGGTTATACTAGGACTGTAGATTTCTCAATGGATAAATGTACAGAAAAGAGAGAGCAGTAAATGTGACATAAAATTTGAATTTTTGCTTGTTGGCTTGGTTGAAAGAATTCTTAATGAGAATTTCTTGTTTCTATTAACTTTTAATCTAAAACACTTAATCAGCAATATTTATTAAGGACCCTAATCTGTGCTAGGCAGTAGCATGTGATTTATTTTGGTCAGAAAGGAAACAAGATAGCTAAAGTAAGGATCTTTGAAATATGAATATCTTTGTCCTGACTACTGATTCTCATGGGAGCAATTCTGCTTTAGATAACTAATTTTCTTTCCTTCCACTGAATAACTTTTGCTTTTTTAAATTTAGTCATAGTATATTAGCTCATAGTTCAACTTTCTGAATATTTATTAAAATGTGACTACCTAGAGGGATCAGTGTTATAACTAGAACTAGAATGTTGGGGGGATATATGTGACTTCTATTTCCCCCCACATAATGATAAGAATATATATGTGAATATTAGTTCAGGTATCAGTTTGAGAAGTGGAACCGTTTGTTGATTGTTTGTGGAACCAGAATGCTTATGATATTTTGTTTTAACGTAGTCTCTCTAAGATTTAGCTGTTCTAATGCTTTGAATGCTCTGATCAGAAGAGAATAAAGTAATACATAAAACTTACTAGGTTTTTAAAATATATTACCCCATCTTACCATGTAGATGAATCAGTTAGTTCTTCCTGAGTTGCTATTTAATTTGGTAAAAAATATGCAAAGGGATAGTTCAGGGTACAATCTGATTGTCATGATTGTACAAATTCAGCCACTTAGATCTCCTGTGACTTCTTCCTGGTGAACTTCTCTCAAATGATTGTACAAATTCAGCCACTTAGATCTCCTGCGACTTTCTCCTGATAAACTTCTCTCAAACATCTAGGTGTCAGTCCTCTGCCCCACATAAAAAGCTTTTTATATTAAAAAGGAAACATATAATTTATTTTTGTGGGAATATTTTAGGTTTTGAATAATTTCTCAGATTAAAGTGAAAACTCAAGTGAGTAATGTCTAAAGATATTTAAAATTTTTTTGTTTAAATATCTTATTTTTTAATAGAAAAATAATTTTTTTCCTTTTTTGTATTTCGTGTTTGGATTTTTTTCTTTCCAAAGTAGTCTCATTTCTGTACAACAACTTTTTTGACTAATGTAAATCTTAAGGACAGAGTTTTCTTTTATCAACTTGGATGTGATATGTGGAATAAACAATTCTGATGCTGGAAATTACTAGTTCTTGTTACTTTACTTTCCTGCTTTGTAGTAGTAGGTTAATGTGAATATATTGGTAAGGCAAATACATCAATTTTAAATGATTAGATTAAACTATTTTAATTTTTCTTGATTTCCAGGAGTTTTCTCCTATTCTGTATCCTTTTGTGTAATTACATAAATATGTTTTGTTTCATTTTACTTGGAGCTAATTTTATATCTAAATTTACCTCATAAGTTTAGGTAGAAACATAAAAGCTCTTTCATAACTTGCTTTTTTAGCAAGTCACTAGTACTTTTAAAGTCACTAGTACTTTTAAGTATTGTTACATTTTATCTCTGCCTTTTTTTTGCTTGTTTTTGTTTTTTTGTTGGGTTTTTTTCCCATCTTATTTTGCCTTTTCCTGTGCAGCCTTCGTGTAGCTTTGGCTTCATTTGGAAAGCCCCCTACATTCTATTAATAGGTGGAGTCTTACTTTTGTTTCCCCCTCCCGAAAATGTTTCTGCATATCGTAAAACTTCTGCCTACTGTTTAATGAACTATGAAGTTAGGTTTCTTCTACAGTTCATGTTAGTGCCCCTGGTTACATTTGATGTGAATTTGAGCCAAGTATGTTTTTTTTTTCTTACAACATTATTAACATGTTTGCATGGTGCTGCCAAGCTTCAAGCAGCACTTCACATAAAGAATAGTACAAATGTGAGGGATTTGCAAATTCTAAATGCCTACTTATATTCTGAAATATACTCTAAATTTATAGCTTCGTCTTTAAGTTCTCATGAAACAGAATCAATATCTCTCATTGAATTGTCCCTCCTACTAGTTTTTTACTACTGATTTGCCTTTTAAACATTCTAAATGTATTTTTTCTAGCAAAGTCTACAACTTTTAAAGTTTGAAATCATATCTAGAAGGCAATTTTTTATAATATAGCCTAACCATGATTCTATGAAGGGTTTATCCATAGCTTTAGGATTTTCCCAGTTTCATAGTTTAAACTCATTAAAAGACAATTTGTTGTTGGATTATGACTTGTGGCATTAATTGTTCCTCTCTGTAGGGAAGGAAAATTTTGGGGTGCCATGTGTCTATTCCTTGTTTTTCAGAAAATGCTCCTCAGATTCCAGTGGCTACCTCTCCAGTCTCTCCTAGCCCAGAAAAGCGTGCTGGACCTCGACTTCTCTTGATCCCTGTTCAACAAGGCTCTCCTGGTCTTCGACCCCTCCAAAACATGCAACTTGTTCAGGGTCAGAGGATGCTTCTGCAGCCTGTCAGGAGCCCTAGTGGAATGAACCTCTTCAGACACCCCAATGGTCAGATTGTCCAGCTTGTTCCTTTGCAGCAAGTGCGGGGTTCTAGTACACAGCCCAACTTACAGCCTGTTATGCTTCGGAACCCAGGTATGAGAGTTATTTTCATAAACTTTTTTGTCGTAGAGACACTTCTTTTGTTTTTCCTGGAAATTAGTCCAATGGACTTAAGTGTTTTATAACTTGTTTGGAATAGAAAAGAATGTATTTATTATGTGCTTACTATGCTAAGCCTATGCCAAGTGCTGGAGATATAGAAAGAAGGTCAAGAGAGTCTCAAGCTGCTCTTGTTTTAGTTGAGGGAGAACATGTTAAGGAAATACTGTTTGTATTCAGTTCATATGGCAGATGGAAAGGCCTGGTAAGTACTTTGTTGAGGAAAGTAGCAAATTAAGACATTGGGGATCTAAATATCTTAGAAAGTGACATCTTCTATACTAGAAAAAAAGCTTTATTTTGGGAATGACAATTTGTCATTTCTTTTTTTTTTTTTTGGTAGGTTCTGCAGTAGGAATTCGCTTACCTGCACCTTCCAAACCACCTGAAACACCACCTTCTTCTGCCTCCCCTTCAACTTTCCCAACCATAAGTCCTATGATTCAGACTGTTGGCTCTTCTCCACCTATGAATTTAATTACTCAGGCATCATCTGTGCTTTCAACTGTGCCTAGTTTTGTTTCTCAAGCTGGTACTTTGACCTTGAGGATATCCCCTCCTGGAGCAGGCAGCTTTGCAAGTCAAACAGGCTCAGAATCCAAAATAACTTACAGTTCAGGTGGGCAACCAGTTGGCACAGCTAGTCTCATTCCTCTCCAGTCTGGTAGTTTTGCTTTGCTACAGCTTCCAGGTCAGAAGCCAGTTCCCAATTCAATTATTCAGCATGTTGCTTCACTGCAGATGAAGAGAGAGTCTCAAAATCTAGATCAGAAAGAGGAAACAAATTCTTTGAAGCAGCATAATCATAAGAAGGCATTATTACATTCATTAGAGGGAGATGTTACAGAGTCAGAAAATGATTTAGGATTAGAAGCAGAATTACCTGGTAGGACTGAGGCACCTTTGACTGATACAGTAAAGCAAGAGCAAACTGCTACTGCCTCTGAAGTAGCCCCAAAAGATCTCCAAGAAGGTGGGGGTAGTCCTGCAAATAAAGGACAAGAGGATATTCCTGCTGATGTCATATCCTCAGACCACTCCTACATCAGTGGATCACGGACAAATGAAGGCAATAAAGAGGTTAATGAAGAGAAAGAGAATTGTAATAGTAGCCATTCAGAAGAAAAAGTGAATGAGATTCCAGAAGATAAGCAAAATCACCAAGAAGTCAATAATAAAGCAGTTCAAACAACTAATGATGTACAGCTGAAAAATTCTAGTGTTCAGGGAGAAACATCTCAGCTAGGAAGTGTAAATGAGGAGCAGGAAGATATAAAGAACCCAGAGGTAAAACTGATGAACAGTGAATTTTCAGATAGCTTGAAGGAAGACAAATCCAGGAGCAAAGTGGGACAGGAAGAGGTGACAGAACAGCCTGAAGCAAAGAAGGATTGTGGGACTTCTATAGAGAAAAGAAGTACTATTAGAGAGAATCAAGAAAATCACCTAAGGGAGAATTTGATCCAGAAATGCGATGGTATTTCAAGAGAACATATGCAAGCTGGAGAGGAGCATATGACTGAAGGACCTGGGACAAGTCAGGAAAACTCTAATGTTCTTGATCAAAAGCAAGGCTCTTCTGATTTACTGGAGGAAAATGAACTTACTAAGAACACCAGAAGTTTTAATGTTGAATGTGATACTTGGAACAAGATTCCTAATTCTGCACCATTATCTGTTCCTCAAGTGGTTGATAGAGCTCAAAAAGAAGATAAAGTTATTCAAAGTCATTTGCTTCTACCTGGAGAGCAAATACAACATCTAAAACAAAGGAAGAAAAGTGGGAGAACTGTTGTTGACCTCCCTGTATCAGATGTGGAAGAGGAAGAGGAAGAGGAGGAGGAAGAGGAGAAAACTGATGATTCTGCTGATGATATGGTTGATGGCATCTCTGACTACCATAGCGAAGAAGTTGAAGAAGTCGAAAAGGTAGTGCACCCCTTTTTGTTTTGACTGAAAGGCCTCCAAGAATCAAATAGTTTGGTATTGCCAATAATCTTTCCAGTGGATCACCAAGACCTTATTGAAGACCAGTATCTTCAATTAGGTGGTCAGACTTCTGAAGTCATAAGTAAATAGATTACTTTTCTATTTTTAGTTCTCATACTTTTAGACAGCAAATACTGATTTCCCATTATATTAAGAGCCTATTTTTGACATTTGTCTGAATATCTGAAATGGATGAGAAATCATTTTGGCTCTCTTGAGACTTGGCAAAAATGGCCACGCTAACAAATTATATTTTTATTTTTTCCAAATCTATTACTCTATTTGGTATGATTGAGGTGTTCAGTCTTATCCTCTATATGAGGCACAGTTTTCATATCACAGCTGTGTGATACAGAACCTACTTACAACAATTTCTATTAATTGAGTTCTTTTTATATTGGAATATGTATTTTTAAAAAAGAAAGTAACCATTTAAGCTTTTAACTTAATCTTACCATGATTGATTTTTCACCATTTTCAAAACCTTAAGTTTCAAAAACTTAAGTTTTGACCTTAAGTTTACTAAATTCTTGCTCTAGGTTTTAATTACCATTCCCTATAACTTATTTGGTGTATTTAAAAAAATCATTTTCTTACTAAAGAATAGTAGCTGCCTCTCAAATTTTAGGAGACTGAATGTAGCGTGAGATCTTTCTGAGTAACCTTTAGCTATACACTGGACTTTACTTCATTCACCCCTTCCCTTTATTATTTATCCACTCTCTGCTGTCACCTAACTCTTGTGGTGAAAATTTCTACCAATTTGGTCTTCAGGTTAAATCATAGGTTTATTGAGAGGTGGCCAGTCTCACAATAAAGCTGGACTCTGGTCAAGATCAAAACCAAAGAGCCTTAAAAATAGCCTTTTTTTTTTTAATGCAAAGAAATCTGATGACAGAGTGACAGAAAATGCAATCAAAATTAGAATAGATGCAAACTCTTTCACATAGGCAATTCTTAATGACACAAGTGCTGATTAAGCTGGAAAGTACAAAAATAATCTCTATGGTTGGTAACTTTATGTTTCCTGCCTTTCCAAGACCTCTGCAATAAGGGTCAGGCTCTAATTGTTTTCCATTGAAAAATATGATTTAATGCTAGGAGTCAGCAGTAAGATGGTCTTCAGTTTGCACCCAAGAGCAGCCCTCCTTTTGGTAGATGTTATCGTAGAGTAGGGTGTGGTGGGCTTAGTGGAAACTCTTGGGTTATAGGCTTAAGGTCAAAATGCCTGTAAACAAGATTTGATACCACCCTAAACTGTATTTTTCTTAGCTAATGTTTTTAATTCTTATAAAGCAAACTATATTATTTTATTATCAACTCAAGAGTAATGAGTAATGATTATGTTATTAAAATAGTCATAAAGGTTAATACTATTATAATCATGAAAGGGGGTAGGGTTTTCACACTCACACTCTTCTGTTGACAAAGCTCTTTATTTTCCTACTCCCTCATACTTGAGCAAAAACAGAAACCATAGCAAATTTTGTGGAGGTATGGGGAACTAAGTTAAAAACATCAAAGAACTTTAGGAATCTATAATTTTATGAGTGGGGATACTCAGTATAATGAAGCAAGTTGCAGCCCCTCTATAATAATAAATGGTCTTCGGAAGTTTCTTTGACTAGAGAATTAACCATCATGTAACGTGGTGATGAACCCTTGTTAGACTTGACTAAACTTGACTAAGTCATCCCATAATTGAAATCTTTCACTCTTCTGAACAGCTGCCAGAACTCCACTGGCATAACCTGTGAAAATTCTAAGTTACCACTATGCCATAGAGATACCAGAGTAGGACATTGGTGATACAAAATATTTAGAATGTTTTTGTGTCAGTATCAATATAATGACTCAACTCTTTGCTATAACTTAGTCCTTTCCAGTGGGAATAATGGAGTTGATAGATAGGCTTCTCTAATATAGTGATTCAGGAATTTGCATTATTGGAAATAGTAAGCTTTTGGTAGAATCTTCCATTTTAATTAGTTTTGAGATAAGAAAACCAAGAACAATCCAACTTTTGAAACCAGCTAGATGTAGCTAGTAACGCTGTATAGGAACACACTTGCTATTATAGCTAGCATGGCCAAAAAAAGAAAAAAAGAAAATGATGCTTTTGCATGCACTAAATTTTTCGCATGTGTTTATATCTGATACTCAAAACATTTTGGAGCTGACCCTTTAGTGTTGGGAGAATGTGGGTTGGTTTTTATATCTTCCTTTATTTAAATCCATTTCCAAAAGGTATATCAGTTAGCTTGCCCAGCAGAAGGCATCCATTTCGTAAATAGAAACCTTTTAGTGTAAATTTTACATGGTATTTATCTAACACATCTCTAGACTTCCAAATGTTGACTTCTTGGTTGAGTTCCTCTATATTCAAGGTAATCGATGTGAAGTATGATTTTTAAGAGCATTAAAGGAACAGTGGAGGGAAGAATCTAGCCTCTGTTTCAGCCATTAATGGTAGCAAGTTCAGTGGGGGAGGGTGATAGTATTGAATAAATCTCAACAATTTATAGATAGGAGATAGGGTTTAATTTGAGTTATATTCATGCCTGACCCTCTATAGAGAAGTTTTAGGTAAATCTTCCTTATTTTTTTGGTGTGGAAAATAACTATTTTAAAAGCTAGGAAATGATAATAATGTCTTGTTTTATAAAATTTTCTGTTAGCAAAGCATTTTCAAATTATCTCATTTTGAGCCTCATAAATATGAGGTAGGAAATAAAATAATTTTTCCCAATTTTTAAATGGAGGAACAGGTTTGAAGAAAGAGAGGTTAAATGACTTGAATCACAGTTAGATAGTAGTAGACCAGGATCCCGACTTGATTTTCTGTCAAAAGGTTAATTTCTTATCTCACTACACCCTGTACTGATGTTTTGCTGAAGTTAAAATGGCTGTATCTTATGCCATTTTAAATACAGTGTTACATAGTTTGCTTGAATAAAGGCTTTACTTGTTTTAGAATCTGAACTTTTTCAAAAGCAAAGTATAAGACTGAAAAATGGGCCAGATTTTTTTATGCTGATCCTTTTAGATATGTTGAGAAAGCTTCAGCTTTAAGTTTTTAAGATTCATAAAAATTAGTGGGTATATGGAAGTATACTATCAAAGTTAGTCCATCTCCTTTGAGCCAGATTTTTTTCAGTTTCAAGATGTGTGTCCTGATGTGACATAACTACTAAGTCTCTCCTATAGATTGAATTTTCAGCCATCTTGTCTACTAATCATCTTATAGATGAAAAAAACTGAAGACCAGGGCAGTTAAGTGATTTGCCTAAGTGATACTCATCAAAATCATCAGAGATAGGATTTGAACTAGGATTTGACTCCCTGCTATATTGCACTGCCTCTCCAATGAGGACCACACACTGGCAATGGAATCAAGCTTAAGATTTCTTGATGGGAAAAATAAGATGAAAGCTCTGGGTTTGCTCTGTTAAAAAAGTAAGCATATAGCTTACTTTTAAATTGCTTATTTCAGAATAACTCTATGGATTATACTGAAGAAGAGGAGCAAATAGACATTGAGACTGTTGAGGAATATTCAGAAAAAATTAATATTGCTCGCTTAAAAGCCACAGCTGCTCACATACGTTCTCCTAAGCAACCGTAAGTTTTTCTCATTAATTTGTTCTTCCGATTTTTAAATTTAATGTCATGCTTAGAAACTTTGAGTAACTTGTCCTGGTTCCTTTTTAGCTTCTTAGCTTTGTTAGCTAGATAACAGAAGAACATAAGTTAACCAAGAGGTACACTACTCAGTTCTCTTTAAATTATCAATTTGCTTATTTTTTTGCTTGTCATTCTAAGCTATTTATCTTAATAACATTTTGGCATTAAGGGGAATTGATTTTGAGCAAATTAAATGGAAATCATCTGGACTCATCAGAAAAAAAAATTGAAAAATAATAATAATCTCCCTGGACATTTATCTTCCCTGGAGAGGGAGGTAATATTAATCATGTTTATCAATCTTATTTAGGTTTATATAAAACTGATAAAATAGGTTAATGAATTGCACATTAAACTTTGAAATAGAGAACATTTTAGACCTCATAACTACAAAATGGAAAAATAGAAATAGTTGGTCAGTAGCTATAATTATTGGAAGAAAAATTGAGGAAAACTGCAAATTGGGGCATGAGAAAAAGCAAAAGCAGGAAAACATCAAATTAAACTTAATAGATAATTAGGCATCAAGCAGAGTGTCTTATGCAAAAATTTGTCTTTCAAAAGGCATGTCGTTTTCAGGCAAATATAATGAAAACTGTCTTTTTGGCTATCTTAAGGGTTAAGCACATGATTTCTTCCCACCCTATTTCCATCTTCACCTGGAGGAGGAGGTTATTTAGAATAAATATTTATTCACTTCATAGGTAGAGAGACTGAAACTAGGATTTCCCTGATTATAGGACACTCTAGGATGAGGATACTCTCTCTACCAGTGCAGGCTAGTGCCTTCTCTGCCACTTGTGGGCCAAGAATATTGTCTGAGGGGTTAGATGACTTATTCAGGGTTATATAGCTAGTGTGTACCAGAGGGAATATTTGAACTCAGATCCGCAGTTTTAGTTGTTCAAAGACATAAATAAGAATCTCTTCTCCGAGGATCTTACATTCTGTTGTGGGTAGGGAGGGATACAATATTTATACCAGTGAGTATGATACAAGCAAAGTTGAGGAGAGAGCACTCAATAGTGCTGGGAGCTTATAGGGGGTAATAGTTTCTTTTATCTCCAAATGTGTTTAAATGCCTTAAGAGTGTCTAGAATTCAAGTATCTTGTAAATACATGCAATTTGATTTGATTTCAAGGCATTGTCAAGCATTTTCATACTTGTATATGAAAGGTAATCATTAGGTAAAAGTTAAGAGAACTGATATTTTAATTAAGACTTGCTGTTGTATGATAAAATTCCAATCATAGGGTATTGGGAAATGACTTTGTCTCCCTTTTCAGGGGCCATAGCCATGTTCTTCTGGAAGAGAGAGCACCTGAAAAGAGTCGAAAGGTCTGTCTAAATATAGATATTTCCCATCCCTTCTCATTCTATCCCCCTCTCTCTTCTTTCTCCCTCCTAATACTAATTGTATCTAAGCTCTCATTGGTAATTATTATTTATTTCTATTTAAATAAATACTAAAATTACTGGTTGTATATGCACACAAATATAACTTAACAAATGGGAACAGTAGTAACATTTTGGCTGTGATCAGCTTATACTTTTAAAATATTATTTGACATCTCTTTCATTTGTCTGGAATTTAAATATCATAAACATTTATTAAACTTTTACTATGCTGAGGCATATGAAAAGATTCAAAAGACAAACTGGGGCTCTCTAGGAGCTTACATTCTAAAGGGGTTAATATTCATTGTCATGAAAAGTCTCCTATCAAAATTTCTTAATAATAAGTTAATAAGTTGAGAATCACTTTCTCAGAAATAAAGACCTGTTTCTTTTGTTTTCTATGTAGTCTTCCACATCTCTCAACTTAGCATTTTTAATTGTTTTTTTTTTTCAGGTAGATATTAAAATTTTTAAAATATTCTTGCCTGGATTCTACTGGGCAAGAACATTAATATAAATGTCATAGATCCTCATGGATAATAAAAAGACATGCCTTCTCCCTTCTCCATAAGGAAAGATATTCTACATTAACCATTTCTCACCTATCACTGCCAATTGCCATTCTCCTAAAGTTATGCATCTTAAAACCACAGTAATATAGTAATCTGTTCTACCTGGCTATTAATAAGACAGTATCAGATCTTGTAGTTTCTGTAAAGTACAACATTATAAATAATTCAACACTACATTATATGTTGCCAAAGAAGTAACTACTTATCCTGCATTACCTTTACATAACCTGTTCATAAATTAGGCCTAAATTTCTTTTGATTTATTGATATCTTTTCTTTTCATATCTCTAATTAAATCAGTTGATGTTACAATAGAATTTCAAATTATAAAATCACTATCCATTTTTGTCTTTGCACCTTTTGATGAGTAAATTTGCCAAAATTTTAAAGTAGTCTTAAAAATTGACAGTTCTATAGAATAGTTTTGGTTTTACAGTTAGGTCAGAATAACAGGATGAGTTGGTTCAGTTTAGTTGACTTGGCCTCCCCAATTTGAACAGGACTCTCAAATTCCTGTAAAACTGAAGCCTGAATTCTGGAATGAAAAACTACAAAAAGAAGCAGAAGCTTTTGCTTATTACCGCCGAACTCACACTGCTAATGAGCGACGTCGGCGTGGTGAAATGCGGGATCTCTTTGAGAAACTGAAGATAACATTGGGATTGCTTCATTCTTCTAAGGTCTCCAAAAGCCTCATTCTCACAAGAGTAAGTTTTCTATTCAGTTGGTATATATGGTTTGAGTAGAAGTATTTCCAGAGATCTTAAGAGGAGGAATGTTGACTATACATAATTGTTGGTAACCTTGATGGATGTATTTCACATTAAGAGGGTAGACTGTTGACAATCTAGTCACTAAAGCATGATATTTTCATGTTTGGGAAATTGTCATTTGTTGTATTAAATGAATTTCTAAGTGACGAGAGCATTTTATTCAAGTGATAAGGAAGAGGGGGAAAACAAAGCATATCCTACTTAGGCAATGATCTTAAAAGCGTAAATCATTAGATTTCGATCAGAGGTGATCTAGCATAGCTTACATGAAAATAGTAGAACATTATAGTGAAAATATTTTGTCTAGATTTAGTTTAGTAGTTGAATAAGTACTACTTTAGAACATCTTCAGAATTGTGATGGTTTTTAAAAAAAGATATTAAGCAAATGATAAAAACCTTTTAGTATTCAAATAGTGGTTTGGTAAACTATTTAAAGTACTAATTATGAAACCATTTTAATTTTTAAAAACACATTTAGGCATTAAATGGTTTTACAGTTGTGTATTATCAATCACGGCCAAATGAATATCCCACAGGAATAGCTCCTTGTCAGTATAATATTGACCAGATAGTGATGTGCTTTGGAAATAATAATGAGCGAGTGCATTGGTAGTATAAAGTATTCAGCCATCTTATAACAGCATTGGTGAACCTTTTAGAAATCATATGCTCAAATTGCACCTTCAAGCTGCCTATGAGCCTTCTGTGTTACCCCAGACAGCAAAGGGAAGAAGTGCTTGTATTGGACTGCTGGACAGAGGGGTGGGGCATGTGAAAATTTTCCTCAGGTTCCATGGAGAGGGGGAATGAAGCAGCCCCCTTGGACATACCAGGGCATGTGTGCCATGCCTTCACCAACACAGAGCTATGGTTTTAAAAATTAACGAAATATAGTGTTCCCTCACCTGTTGTGGGAGTTACATTCCAGACACCCCCATGATAGGTGAAAAATCTGCAAAGTAGCAGGAGAGCAAACAGACCAATGCTACAGTCACTGAGCCAGTCAACATGCAGGATACAGAACACAGAGCTGGTAAGGGTCCCCAGCTATTGGTTAGGAGTTAGTTCAAAATTCTCCCTCCATGTCCTTCCCCCACTCTCCAATTGCCCCCATCCCAGGAATGTTATCTGTTTCAAGTCAACTCAGCTTTCCTGAGGGGTGGGACAGAATGGGTGGCCTGAGGCCAAAGGGGTAGAGCCGGCTGGCCTCCAAGCATGAATGGGGCAGTCGGCTGGGCATTATAGGGAAGGGCCCCTCTGTCCCTGGCTTCTAGGATCCCTGTTCAGCATCCCTGGTATTCTTGGAATTGTCCTGTTAATGTTGTGCATGTGTCTTTGAGAACTCGTTGACTTCTGCTCCTCTTTGTTTAGTGTGACTCCCCTATATGCCAGGCCCTTCCCCCTCCAACTTCTCTACTCCCAACACTCCTGCCCGCCCACATTCTGGCCTAGTCCTGCCTCCCCAAGGCTCCCAGCCCAGCACCTGTTCCTTCTCCCTCTGTGGGCAGCCTCCCAGATCGGGCAAGCCCCTGTTAGGATCCCTCCACCCTTTGTTCTTGCCCCAGCCTGGTTGTGTGTCCACAGGCCTCATTCCTCATGGCAAATGCATGTCTGAGCCCTAGTTTCCCCTTTTTCCACCCTGAAGATGGGGTGGGGTGGGGGGATTGAACTGCAGGAGCTAGGGCTCAGTCCTCCAGTCATGTTCTGTCCACTGGTACTCCCTTCCTGCTCTCAAGCTCATCCTCATCCCGGAGGTTTAGACAGAAAGATGTTCTCCTTTCTTAGCCCTCCTGTGTCCCTGGGTTCTGTTACTCAGTCTTGTTGTTCAAAAGCACCTTGCCTAGGTTCAGCTGCTCTCTTGGTTGGGCTGTGGGTAGGGGGCGGGGAGTTGCTGTTGGGTTTTTCATTCAGTAAACTGGGGGTTTCTTACCCCAAGCCCGCCCACTGCCAAATCCCATGATATAGCAAAAACTCCGCAATACAGAATTATATATGTGTGTGTGTGTGTGTGTGTGTGTGTGTGTGTGTGTGTGTGTGTATTTTTTTAAACCCAGGATACAATGGAGCCATGATAAGTGAACTGCGATATAGTGAGGGGCAACTGTACTCCCATACTTTCTGCATTTTTAAAATGGCATCTTAAAAGTTTTCTTCTTTCATTTCACTTTTAATACTTTGTTATATTGATTATGATGGCAGTCCTCACCATAAAACTTTAATAGAAAACTATTTCAAAGAAAATGAATTGATTGACATTGTATGATTACTTTTTTTCCTAGGCCTTTGGAGAGATCCAAGGACTAACAGACCAGGCGGACAAGTTGATAGGGCAGAAAAACCTCTTAACTCGAAAACGGAATAATTTGATCCGCAAAGTATCTTCTCTTTCAGGTAAGACTTGTAGATGGGGAAGAAAAGGAAAATTAACTAGGAAGAAGCAAACCTTGGCAGGTTTTATTTGCCGCAAGAGACTAGATGTGTACTGGCTTTAACTCATGAGGAAGTTTCTTTTGAGGTACAGCCAGTGATGGCTTACAAAAACTGTGCTTGTTAATGTGACTAAGCAAATGGATTTCACTTGATGTTTCTCATTTTTATCTGGGCCATAAATAGTGAGAGAAAGTTGCTTAAGTTCTTTTTAACATATAGGTAAGACAGAAGAAGTTGTCCTGAAGAAGCTGGAATACATTTATGCCAAACAGCAAGCATTAGAAGCACAAAAGAAAAAGAAGAAGATGGATCAGGATGAGCCTAGTATGCCACCTCGAGCAGTCAAACAGCAGGAAGGAGCTTCTACCTCTGTAGAGCTGGGGCAAGTAGTCATGACCAGCAGACGGGGGAAGCCATTGATACTCGCCAGGAAAAGAGGACAGTCTACAGGTAGGAAGCAGCATATGCATGGTCGTTTCAAGAGAGCTATAAAGAAATCTATTTTCCTGAACTTAACAATTTCTCTTGGCTTTTATTTTACCCTTCTATTAAATTTGCTAAAATCAATATCATGTATCCAATTTGTTTTACAATAGATTTTTGAGTATTCCCTTTCTCTTATATGTTGCTCAGGATAATTTTTTCCCCCAATTCTAGTCATATTTCTAAAAGGAGACTTACATAAGTGATAACAAAGCCCTACCTTTTATGCAAATCTAAATGGGTATTTTGGTTCCTTGGTTTCTAGTAAGATGGCATAGTGGTTGAAAACAAAAAGCCATAAGCCAAAACAAAAAACTCAGTCTATGGTTGTAGCATCAATTATCTGTTAATTTGAAAGAGCCTTTTATAATGAGAATGAGATGCTAAAAATGCCGATTTCAGATTTGGGCTACATTCAGTTCTTGGTTTCTCAATAGTAGTAGTTTCTCTGTAGATTGGATTCCTAGTACCTCTAGATAGATGCCTAGATAAAATGGTAGCCCAAAATTATTATTGTGGTTTAGGGAGGAAGATGGTTTTTTACTTAGAGCTTCTATTTGCTACCCCTTTTCTACTAATAGGGAGCAAAGTGGATTAGTTTAAATTTCTGTACCTTCTTCACTCTAAGATAGTATTAGGCAAGTGAATTAGAAAGAAGTAAACCAATCAGCCAAGTTAGTAACTAAAACTTTTCTAATGCTATAATTAAATTGCTTTTTAATGATTAATGAAGGTTATTGTAATAGTTAGGGTGAAACTGTGCTAAAGAGTCCCAAGCTTTCACAAGTTGTCAGGTCATAGACTTTTAGAACAGAATAGGACTTCAGAAATAATCTAGTCCGACCTCCATGTTTTAAAATTAGAAAACTTAAAACCCCAAGTCAGTAACCATTTTGTAGCAGGTCCAGTGCTAGCATCCAGATTTACTACCTCATTTTCATGCTCTTTCCGCTATACTTAGACACCTGTGAGGCAGAGAAAATTGTAAGGAAGACATGGAATGAAATCTGGCCTCAGACACTTAAGAGTTGTGTGGCATTCATTGAGTTTCATACATCTATAAAATGAGATTAATAATAGCTCAGAGTTGTCATGAGGATAGAATGAAAGTATTTGTGAAGTACTTTGCAAACAGCAAATCCCATATAAATGCAAGATAATATACTACATTATACTTGATTTCCATAAAGATTTAACTATGACATTTTAATTATCTTGGATAACTGGGTAAAATTTTAATTTATTTGCTGAAATTGTTGTCAAAGCATTTCTTTGAATCAGTAGTTTCAAAGATAGGTTTGTTAGTAGGAAAAATATCTCCCTGTGGAGGAATGGTAAACAAAGAACCAAAATTAACTTTTGGTTTCATTGTGATTCAGAAAAAATATAGATATTCCTAAATGTGCCTACCTTAACTACATTAAAATTAAGCCTTGTTTGCCTATTAAAAGAGAAAACACTTTTAGAAATTTAAACTAGACTCTAAGGTTTATTTGAAGACTTTCTATCCTAACTGATGTCTGATCTTCATTATAGAAAAGATCTCACCTTCTCACACAATACATAATACTGCGAGTCTCGTGATGACTCCACAAGGGCAAGTACTCACCTTAAAAGGACCTTTAGTCTCAGGACCAATGGTAACTGTTTCTCCTGCTCTATTACAAAGTGAACTGAAGCCTCAAGTTACCAACAGTGCTGTGGTGCAGCAAGGTATGTCAATGTTGTCCTGCCTACATTATGAAGAAATTTGTCTCTGACATCTTGCAGTGGCAGAAACTTTTGCACATGGATTTTTAGTCTTGCTAGTATTTGTTCCAACATCCTATTTAGATGTAGTTTTGCTTGATTTTGTCTTTGCATTTTTGTTGATCTGGCCTGTTAAAATTATCCAGAAGCCTTTTTTGGGGGGGTTGCTTTTGATCTTCTTAGAGATAAAGAGGCAACATGTTGTGAAATACTGTTGCTTCCAAGTGGAAGTTGGGTGGCTATAAGAATAGAAAATGAATCTCTCTTGATACAAGGGAAAAGCACTGTGATGAACCAATGCTTACTTTCTCAGCGGTTGTAGACTGGTATTACAGTGGTTGCTGTTTGGGGATTGAATATAAAATCAGGTTACTGGAATGAAATTGAATTGTGCTTGACTGGCTTTCTGCCTCATGGCAAGTTATAGACATGGGGCTGCTGGGCATTTCCACTTACTGGGTTGTTCTTTTAGGCTTGTGGGGCTTTAGCTTCACATCTACTGTTGATTACAGAAGTATAAGTGTCCACATCTGGAATCTAGTAGTCCAAAGGTGAGAAAGTTAAGTCTAAAGGCAAAAAAGTAGCTCCTAGTACTCCCTGCTGGACAGAAGGAACCTCATATCCCTGTTCTACATTCTCCCCAATAGTTTTCTTTGATTCTTCTCACTTTTGACTTTTGCAACATTTTAATTGATAGGGAGAAAATGTATTCGTTTTGACTCTCTTTTTAAATCATTACCATAGGAATCTTTGAAGCATTATTGTTGTTACTTTCCCATTGGCTCAAAGTAGTAAGGAAAAGGCCTTCCAGATGGCCTTCTCACTACCTGTATGTCTATAACTCTTGTTTAGATGAGTGGAGAGAGAGGTTAGCATTTAGAAATTCAATACATGATGAAGAAAAAGATATTTAAATAGTTTAACAGATGCAGAATTTAGGTATATGTGTGCATGTGTAATTATTTTACAGACACAGATTTTTCTTGATGAGAATTTATTGGAGTACAATTTCTTTGAAAAGTAAGTTCAGTTACTTTGAAAAGAATATGCTTCAATGATTTCTAGCAGAACATAATTTTAGGTAGGAGAAGCTCAATACATTTGAAACAGATTAGTTAAAAGAAAAGGCAGAGAAAGCTACTCCTCAAACCTAGGAGAATTAATGACAGAACAGGTGTAGGAATGGGTTCTTACATAGATGTGTACATTATTTCTGTCAGGGAGGATCTCCTGAGAGTGAGAAGGCTTGTACTTTCATTTCTCAATAGCAAGAGCTAATGGAAAGGAAACATCTTAATTCAAAGGTGAATGGGGGGAGAGAGAGTGTGTATTTCAAGAGGTAACACTTTGTGAATTAATAGCAAGTCATAATAGTGAATCAGTTTTTGTTATTTTTTGGACAGTTTTTCCTCCCTGAATGATTAACTTAAGGGGGGGGGGAATCTGAGAATTTTGTAAATGAAGCAACAAAGTATTTGAAATATCTGCTAATTTACCAAAAGAGACTTGTTAGAATATATTACTATCTCCTATATTCCAGTTAACATTCTGATTTTCAAATGTCAGTAAATGGGTGTGCCTATAGTAGATCATTTTGGGAAGAGGGTAGGAAAGTTGGGGAAATACAGATAATGGGGAGAGGGAAAAAAGCTGAGGGAGGTTTTCTTCTTTACTTTTATTACTCCAAAGTTCCTTGGTCTGGTCATATGACCATGTACATGTTTTCCTTTTCAGATTTCATCCTCGCCATGTAGGGTTTTAAATGCTAAACTGTGTACGGAAAATTAAATGACAATTACACGGGGCTTTGTTTATTTATACAATATGGGTTTCCGGTATCAGGGCTTCTCACACCTATGAAGTAGATCATCAGGCAAATATAGGGACTAGAAAGGGTGCTTATTAAGGATAGCCTTTGGATATACCAGTTTTTTTCCAAATGATAGTCATATTCACCATCTCCTTAGTCTCAGTCTTACTGTCTTCTAGTGATAGATAGCAGCTCTAGAACTTTTAATAATGACAATAACCCTGAACCTACTTTGAGATAATAGGATAAAAGAACGGATCTTTGGAGCAAGCCAGAGGGTGGATGTGGAAGGCATTTCCTTGAACTAGGACACTTAATTTATCAAAGTGGGATGTAAGAAGATTGTCTTAAGGCCAGGGCTTAATTGACATTTTTTTATTGTTAGCCTAGGGTCTAATATTTTAAGGTATGCTATTGTTTTCAAGGGACATGTCGGGTAGTGTTGATTGAATGGGTCTTGAATATAACTATTTGGGATGTTCAGTCAGTGTTTTTGATAGAAGATAATGGGGACAGCACTATAGATCTTAATAATGAGTTCTGCTTTTCTTGGTTTTGCAGAAAGTGATGACTTGTTTATGATGCCCAGGATTGTTAATGTAACCTCATTGGCCACAGATGGAGGTCTTGGCTTAGATGTGGATGCCAGCAAACATCCTCATGAAGCTCCTCCTGCCAAGACACCTGACCAGACACTAAAAGAAACCATCAGAAACGAGAATACATCTTTTGAAGACCTGACAAGAATCTCTTCTGGAAACAATCATGGAGATGGGAGAACAGTGCCAAGGCAAGCACAGGATTTTGTGGAAAACAAAGATATTAGTTTTCCACAGATAGTCAATGTTTCTAGTGTGCAGGCACCTCTAGAGACCTTCTCCAGAAAAATTTCTGGAGGAATTGTGAGTGGGAACCAATGTAGGAGGAAAGAAACTGAATTAGGAGGTGAGAGGTTGAAGTTAAAGGAGATCCCATTTCGTAAATTGCAGGTGAAAGATCTTAAGGATTCAAATATAGAGACAGAGTTGAGAAAAGTGGCTTCTGCCATTGAAGAAGCAACACTGGACCCTACTGAGCTTCTGTCTAGCATGGAGGAGGAAGATGACACAGATGAGACACTAACCTCATTGCTCAATGAGATTACCTTCCTCAATCAGCAGTTAAATGATGACTCTTCCAGCATGACTGAGCTCCCCAGCTCTATAGGTACAGAATTCCCTAGGTTGGCAAATGCCCGGCGGGCTGTTGTTAGCAAACTGGCCTCTGGCAACCGAGCCACTTTTCAGCTTGGCACCCTTGGGAGTAGTTTGAAAGAGCTGCCTGAGGTACAGGAAGCCAGTGGTTCAATCAGTCCCCTTCTCCTGCACCTGGAGGATGATGACCTTGCTGAGGGTGAAAGGCAGCCTACAGAAACTGATGTCCTTAAGATTGTCATTGATCCAGAGATAAAAGAATCATTTCCTTCCCAAAGGAGGGCCAGTGATACAGGAAAAATGACTTCCAGCCTCCCAGCTGAGTCTGAAAACATGTCTTCACCCCCCATTCTTCATATGAAGACTGGTCAAGAGAGTAGCAGCACAGATACCTTATGGAGGCCCATGCCAAAATTGGCACCACTAGGACTAAAATTAGCTAATCCCCCCAGTGATGTAGATGGACAGAGTCTCAAAGTGATGCCTTGCTTGGCACCTATAGTTGCCAAAGGAGGGCCAGTTGGGCTGAAAACCACAGTACCAGGCCATAATGACCAAGAAGGACAGGAAAACAAAGTGATGCCAACATTAGCACCTGTGGTGGCTAAAATGAGTAACTCTGGATCCTCCTCTAGTTCTTCAGGCAAATGAGGAGGTTTTGTCTTGAATTGAAGTGCAAAAGCCTAAGACTGTTAAGGCTGTAAAGGGAAAAAAACTGCCTCCTGCTCACTCTTCTGTAGGCATCTTCTTATTTTTTTGTCATGGGACTATGGTCCTTTAATTTGAGGGTGGGGTAGGTGGTGGGAAGTATTGGCCCTGGAATCAGTGCTATGAAATTCTGATCATGCTAAAGATCGTTACCTCACTTTTGGTGCTGGGTTCCATTATTCTCTGGGGGAGGATGGTCATCTGTCCTGACTGGACATAGGGAACCCCTTTTACCAAGGAATTTTTCCAAGCATGGGGGAAAAGAAACTAGCCCTGGATTTCTTCTTCCCAGAGAAAAAGCTGCTTAAGGCTGAGGAGCTGCTATGAATTCTGCTCCTAGTACAGTGAACTGTCTATGCAGATATAGGTTGTTTGTGTCTGAAGTTTCTGCAGAACCCAAGGAACAAACACAATGAGCTTGTGCAAAGGAATCCAGAGGAACTTACTGGTATTCTAGGAGATAGAGGGTAGAGGGAATAAATTATATGGAATACCAAAGTGAGGAATTCTCTCAGCAAAAACTTTCACTTTCCTCATATCGTAAACTTCCACTCCAACATCTTTTCTACTGTAAGCCCAAGCCTTTCGTAAAGTAGGGAAGCTTTTAAATGTCTCAGCTAATTAGCATAATTCATTTAATAGCTGTATTCTTTCTCACTCTCCTAATGGGCTTCTAGATTAGCATCTTGTCACCCCAAAAAATGCCTCCTGGAGGACTCCTAGGGTGTGCATGGAAATCCTTTCTTTCCTTCCCTTCCCTCCCTCAAGTCACTCCAGTGACAACCCTGCTAAGATATGGTTTTGATTCATGGAGGGTATGCGCTCCCCCCACCCCCCAGCCAAAAAAAAAAAAACACAACAAAAAATGGGGCTGTTTGCTAGATCAAACTAGTCTCTTCTGCATACAAGAATGGTGCTTGGACAAGGATTTGCTGCACTTGCACAGGGTTGTATAGCAAAAAAAATTAAAAAGTCATAGCAGACACTCATTACCAGGGAAATAGGGCAGTATTTGAATCACAAGATGTATTTTTTATTCTCTGCCACCATGGATTCAATGATATATAGAGCCTTTTCACTCATAAGCTATCAGGTTGTTAAGACCTGACAGCCTGTAAAGATATTTATATTTTTGTACACAGTTGTTTTCATAGCTTCCTTAAAGGCTGAAGTTTTCAACCTAAGAGATGAGATTTGTAATGAGTATAGAAATGTTTTTTCCTATCTGGTTTGTAAATAAGTAGGAATCATGGTGCACTTGAGGGGTCTCTTGGAAACTCCTGGAAGTGAGAATCACTGCTCTGAAATTGTACTGACTCTGGGATCTAGCTGCTGCATTTTGCCTTTCTTACGTAATTGTATTTCGGAATGTAACCCTTGTCTTCACCACCTTCATTGGCAGGATTTCCTTGTGTTGTGGAACACTAACACAAGAGAGCTTCCAGCTTTTGAAGCTCCTGGGCTGTGCCTAGGAAATGCTATCTCTTCACCCTCCCCTCTTCTCTTTACCCTACATCCCACACACAGCATATCTTCCCAACCTGGGCTTTGAGGTTGTTTAGAATGATTTTGCAGGTGAATTCTAACTTCTATGTTTGGCATCCTTCCTGCCAATCTTGAAAGAATGGGATGTCTTCCCTGTAGTCTTATTATACACAAAGATAATGGCAAAGTAAGAGCCCAGTAATAATAAATGCTTTGTTGGTTTTGTACTATTAATGCTAGGGCCTAGAAGTCCTGAGCTCTGACCTCCTTGCTCCCAAATGAAGAAAGAAGGTGAAGGATATCCCTTTCTCACCTTTCTCCCCTTTCCATGTCCAAAAGATTTCATTCAATGCCTTAGCCAAGGAGACCAGCATCTGTCGCCCTTGCTTGTGCCCTCCTAACTGTTCCTCCTGGCTTCTCCAGGCTTCTTTGGTGCCTGTTAGTGGAGGTTCCACTCAGCAGTAACCGAGGAAATCATCCTCAGGATAAAAGGAGCTTTTTAGACTCTAAACATTTTTCTTTCTCTTTCTTGGAAGAAAACAAATAAACTCTTCCTATCTGGAGGACATGTTTGGCTCTGGTATTGTATAATGACATGAAGACTTGAATAGGTGGCCTGAGGTTCTCAGGAATAACTGTTGCAAATGGTGTACTACCCAGTAGTGTAGTACTCTGGAACTGCCAAATATATGGCAAGGCCAACTTGGGAAGGACTCGGGCTTCAGAGAGAGAACGCGTCTGCATGTCTTGTTCCTGTAATTTGCCAGCAATCTGAAATCTCCAAGGGTCCCCTCTTCTCCCACTAATTTTAGTGGCTCCTCATTGGTCCCAGACTTACTCCTATCCCAAGGGATTGAATAAAAATTACATATGTGATTTATGAAAGATATAGCTGTGTGGAGAGGGATTATGAAATCAGGACAGTGGGCTTTCAACCCACCCTGCAAAGAGCATGTTCTTGCTAGACCAAGAATCCTGTTTTTTTTACACATCTGTAAATAGATGGAATGTTTTTAAGAATATAATAATGTTAAATTTAGCTTTTCCTTTTATATATTAAAAATATAACTTTCCCTCTTTTCTGCTTTTGAAAAATGATTATTTTTTTAGAAATCTAACAATAGGAAATGTTTGGTGACTGAGAGAGGCATAATGTATAAACCTGAAATAAATCAATCATGTTAATTAAAGCAGGATCTGCTATTGGGGGGTTTGTGTTGGTTTGGAGAGGGGGATGGAAATATTGAGACAGATCTTAATACTGAAAGTTTATCCTTGACTGGCCTTATTCTTGGAAGCTGCCTACAGTACCTTTTGGGGAGAGTTTTGAGATATTATAAGGCATGGTTGGTTCTACTCTCTCAACACTTGTAGCTATAAAATTTCATATAGCATTTATCTCAAGTATCTAAGTCTTAGAGGAAGTCTGTATCCCAGTGAACTGAAACGAGTTATATAGTTGGCACATGCATTATGCAAGAGCACTGTTTTAAATTTATTTTAATTACAAAGGACATAGAAAACAACTTTTTAAAAAAATGAACAGGAATGGTTTACTTTAATAAACCCACTGTTAAATTTGCAGAAAGTCTCTTCCCTTTATAGTAAAGATTCACCGAAAAGTCCCTTTCAGTATTGTTCTCCATTAGTGCCTTTGTTTTGTGATCATTACCTGCAGGTAATATGCCATTATATGAATGCCATGCAAATGCTTCTCTTTGTAGAATTTTGAAAAATGAACATATTGTTAGAAATGCTGTTTGAAGGCTGGAGGCTAAGTAGCTTATACCCAATGAGTAAAAAGTGTTTTGAATATAAAGGAAAGAGGGACATGTGTGGTTTGTTTTGATTTCAGAATTTAGCTGGGGTTTGCTGAAAGTCTGGTTGAGATTGAGAGGGAGATGAGGTAAGTTGAAGGGTAAACGTTTGAGGACAATCAAACAAACATACCTACCTCCTAAAAATATGCCTAATAAAAGGAACCAAGATTCTGTGATCAATTACTTTTTTAAATGATTTAGGTAGTGAGAGACCACTGAAAGTACTTGGGTTTATTCACTTGGCAAACTACTCATTACAAAACATGAAGCTTCCAGTAGTAAAATTTTATAGAGATACTAGGATGTAGAGAAACTTTTTGTAGCTGTTGTTCATTGTAGTTTTAGGGTTATAAGTGTTAACATTTTCAATAACTTAAATTTAAAATGTGTTTATTAATGCCTTTAATTTTTACTTTATAAATATATCATTCCCCATACTTCTACACAGAGAACCCTTCATTGTAATAAAGATTACAAAACTAATCATCAAAAAGGGCGAGTGGGATTCAGTGGGTAGAGTCAGGCTTAGAAATGGGTGGCTCTGGATTCAGATGTGGCCTCAGACACTTCCTAGCTATGTGACTGAGCAAGTCACTTATCCCCCAGGTTGCTAGCCTTTTCTGCTCTTTTGCCTTAGAAATGATATTTCTTATCAATTCTAACACAGAAGGGTTAAAAAAACAAACAAACCATGTTATAGTTTCCATAGTAGGTGCAGTTTTTCACACTCAGCCCATCACCACTATTGAAGAAAAATTTTAAAAGTGTTAAGAAATAAGATCTCAAGAGTCGAAAAGGGACTTTGAGGCCGTCTCCTGATGGAGAATACATACTACCACATGCCTACCTGATGACTTAAAAGAATTCAAGTGAGAGAGAATTAACAAATTCTAGTCCATTCCTAGTTTTCTAATTATTAAGCTTTCTTTACCTGGAATTGAATTGCAGAATGCATCCTCCTCAACGTCAAGAATTATCTCACTTGGTATTGTATCTCAGCACTTAAAATGCCTGCACTTAAGGGCTCCTTGATTAAAAAGGAGATCCCTGCCACCTGAATACATTAGACCAGTGATGGGCAAACTACGGCCAGCAGGCCAGATGCTGCCCCCAAAATGTTCTATCCAGTTGTGACATTATTCCTAATCTGACAAATACAATGAGTAGGATACAATACAATGAAACTTTGAAAGAGTTGCCTTAGAAACAGACTGACTGATGAGCATTTCCTTTCCTTTGGCCCCCTCTTTAAAAAGTTTGCCCATCACTGCATTAGACTAATCTTTCTGTAACTGTCAATCATTGGTTCTATTTTTGTTCTGTTGGTCCAAGTCTAATCTAATTTGTATATGACAAGCCTTCAGATACTTCAAAATATCATTTACCTCCTGCATCATCCCATCTCCAAAAAAGTTTTCCAAACCAAACCTCCCCTGTAATTCCTTCAGGTAATCTTCAAATGACAGGTTTTAAAGGCCTTTCTTTATTATACTCACTCTTCATATGTATTACAGTTCATCACTGTCCTTGTTAAAGTGGAGTATCTAGAACTGAACTTGGTTAGCTAACATTTGGAAAAGTTCTTTGGGTTTTATATAGATGTTCCCATACAAGGCAAAAAGAAAATGGGGTAATCACCTAGTTCAGTGATGGGCCAACTATGGCCCACGGGCCAGATGCAGCCCCCTGAAATGTTCTGTCTGGCTGTGGGACATTATTCCTAATCTGACAAATACAATGAGTAGGACACAGTACAATGAAATTTTGAAAGAGTTGCCTTAGAAACAGACTGATAGACAAGCATTTACTTCCCTTTGGCCCCCTCTTTAAAAAGTTTGCCCATCACTGACCTAGTTCATTCTGGACCTTGCTGTCAAAAGCAGATTAAGTTCAGATTAAGTGGTGTGTTTTTTTAAACCTTATCACACTGTTGTTAAGTCATTGAGGTTGAACTCCACTAAATCCCCTAATTTTTTTCCAGACAAAATGTTATGTAGATAGATGCCTCTGCCATTTTGTACTTAGGCAGTTAGTTTTTTAACCCAAGTTTTAAGGCTTTACACTTTGGCCTAATAAGTTTCATTTTACTATAATTAGCCCAGCATTCTACCCCATTTTATTTTTTTGAATCATACAACTTTGTCATTTGCAAACTAGTTATGTATTCCACCAGTGGTTTAATTTAAATTTTCATTGCTCTTTTGTTTTTAATGTGATCATAATTGTTCCCCACCCACCCACTATGCCTTTTAGAGTCATTCCATATAATAGATAACATTTTTTTTCCAAACAAAAATGTGGGGGGAACACAATCAGTACACTGAAACAATGGAAAATTTCTGCAATGCATAACATTTGTGAACCTCCCACCTCTACAAAGAAGTTAGGAATGTCCTCTTTATCTCTTTTTTCAAGCCATAATTTATAATTTTGCAACATTCATTTTTCATTTTTATATATGTACTTACATTGGTTGTCGTAGATATTGTTTCTTGGTTCTGCTTATTTCACTCTATCAGTTCATGTAGCTCTTCCCATACTTCTATATTCACCACTCATTCTGTGCAGTACAGAAATATTCTATTTGCTACAGTTTCTTTAGATATTCCTTAAGCAAAAGACATCTACTTTGTTTCCAATTCTTTGCTATTGCAAAAATTGTTACTTATTAATATTAATGTAGCTTAGTATTAATAACTAATAATGTATGTGGGAATTTCTTATTGTCTTAGAGTACTCAGTAGTGGAATCTTCTCTGTCAAAGGGTATTGATTTTAATCATATTAATTGCATAATTCCACATTGCTTTTTAGAATGGTTGTACCAGATCACAGCTATACGAACAGTTCACCAGTGTGCCTATCTTCCCACAATTATGGTTTTATTAACACCACAGATAATAAATATTGACCATAAAAAAAAAAAGGACAACCTGCTGCCATTCCACTATAGAAACTCTCAGCTAAGCTGAAATTGCTCCATAGTTGCCTCTCTTAAAATCCAGCCATTCAATCAGTTCCAAATCCACCTAATTTTACTGCCTATATGGTATATAGATTGCCTGTAATTGACTAGGTGTTTTTTTTTTTAATAGCAAGTATTCCTGAACAATGGGCCTTTGTTTCCCCCTAGTTAGAAGAAGTTGGGCAGAGTGATGAAGACTGACAAAGCATTTCGTTCTTATATCCACAATTCTGAAGAACTGGGTGAGGCTTAGATTTGAGTTGTATAGTCAGGTCCTCTTAATTCAACATTCAACAAGCTTAAATTATGAGGGTTTACTATGTACTAGGGGCCTGGCAGTCAGCGTACAAAGACCAAAAATAAAAGTCTAGCTTTGCATTCTACTAGAATTATTCCCAGAAACTAACCAAGTGGAAGGTACGTAGGAATAAGGAATGGAAAAATAGACTACAAATTTGTTCTCTTAGCTAGGTCCCCAGTATAGCTGGGCAATTAACTTATTCCTGATTGATTCCTTAACCCTTACTGAGCAGACTTACTAACACAGACTGATCTTGGTTTTCATCTGCCCTTCCTCCCATTTGAAAACTATTTCATACATTACTGAAACCATCAGCTTCCTTCATAATAATCATAACATCATTTACCCCAGGCCCTGAAGAGGTGCCCTTTACATGTATTGGAGCACATCCTGTCTTGCAGATTTCCACATGTCATATTTTCCATAGACTACTTTGAAATCTTTAATCTCGCCTATTGTTTGGTTCTTTTCCTGCTGCCCAAGTTTCCCCTAGACTTAATCCTAACTTGACCCTAACATCCCCTCAGGTTATTGTCCTATATCTTTCTCAGCCAGACTCTTATCAATAAATTTTTAAAGCCTTCAGTGACTGTTTTCTTTCTCAACCCTTCAGCTGAAGTTAATGATTAACTTTTTCCAGTTAATGATTTCTTGATTGCCAAATCTAACAATCTCAATCCCCATTTTTCTTGACCTCTCTGCAGCATTTGACACTTGTCTATCTCTTGTAGTTTCTTGTGACACTGCTCTCTCCTGATTCTATCAGATTCCTCAGTTAATTTTCCTGGATTATCATCCATATCTCACTTTCCAACTCTATAACTCAAGGCTTTGCCTAAAGCTTTCTTTTTCTTCTCTCTCATTTGGTCACTTCAGTTCCCAAGGGGTTTTATTCTCTTTGTGCAGATGTTTCCCAGATCTCTACATTAGGCCTAGACAGCCATCTAAATGGCCCAGTGGATAGCTTTGCCAGGAAGATTCAAGTTCAAATATGACCCCAGACTTCCTGGACAAATAAATTTAGTGTCTGCCTCAAAAACAATAATAGTATCTGCCTTACAGAATCATTGTGAGTAAATGAAGCAGTATTTGTAAAAATCACTTAGCACTACTCCTAGCAGTTGGCACTTAAAAAGTTTTATTTCTTCCTCTTCCCCTCCCCTCTTTAATGCCAATCCCAGTAGGCCACTTCCAACTAGATGTCCCATCTCTAGCTCAACCCCACTCATTCTAAATCTATTTCTATAAAGAGAAAACCAGCATCCTTTTAGTCATTCAGATTCACAACCTTGGAGTTGTCTTCAACTCGCTCTTATAACCTCTACATTTACAACATACTGGGATGAAACCTTTCCTCTAAAGCCCCATCCCCTAATTTGCTGGTGCTTTCCCCATCAGAATTACTTCATAATTATTTGATGTATTTTTTTTGTATATGAACTGGAGCCAGAAGAAATTGTGTTCAAATACATCCCTACCAACAGTTTGGCCACTGTGCGTATGAGGTATTAATCACACTGAGCTTTACTTCTCAGGATTAATTGGTAATATCATTCAAATAAAGATCATATATTCTGGAAATTTTGTCAAAGCAGTAGGAAAGATTGGTTATACAATTAAATTTGTCAATTATTAAGCACCCATATTCCAGACTTGGGAACTACTATCTTTTTACCTTTCTTAAACCTTATGTTAGGTGAGTTCCTGAATGAATTGGAAAGCCTTTTTTCATAAGATACAGCCAGTTGCTAATCACAAGTACTGATCAGCACTGCCCCGTAGTATTTTGTACATAATAGTTCAAATGCTTGTCAAGCTAAGCAGTGATTTGACTACAGCTTGCAGTTTTTCAAAATTTGATGAATCGATATTGCTTTTCATGTGTGAATTTTCCAAATTTATATCTGTTAAAACAATGTTAAACAATTATATGAAATCTATCCCAATGAATTTGAGATCCTAGAATATTAAATACACTATAAATGTTTAGAGCAGAACAAGCAAAACAAAATGACAATTGGTCAAGTACCCTTTTGGATATTGTTGGTGTTAAGGTAGGTATAAGGTTAAGTATATAGCGGGGACATAGGGTACAGTATGGATTTCATACTGGGCCAGTGACAACCTTTTTTTTTAAAGGAATAGTTTGTACAGAAATGCCTTGCCATATCTTTAAAATTTTTTGTTGAATTGGGGGATGGGGATAGCTGAAGAAGTCTTTCATCCATAATGGTTCTGATGGGTTTCACTTGACTTTAGGCCATCTCTGGCTAAAAAGATAAGGGACATTATATCTGTCACAAGACCTCAGAGTTGCTTGTATGGATACACCTAGTTTCTCTTAAGGATCTAGAATAGAGGTTCTTAATAGTTTTTTTGTGTGTGTGGTAGACCTTTTTGACAGCCTGTGAATTCTCCTGAGAATAACATTTAAAAAACAGAACAATACTTAATTCACAGAATCCAGGTTCAGGATCCCTGAAGCTCTGGGTTGGAACCTGTAGTACCCAAAAAGTGACACTTGGTGGCACAATTGGCTACCATAGGAATTTTGTTTCTGGTATGGCATACCACCTGCTAGCTATAGGCAATATTAATGCCCTTTCTTTTGGACTTAGGAAAAATGTAAATGTGTTATGAAGATCTCTGAAAAAAATGACTTTTTGATCATCCTAGGTCCAAACATTTTGATTCACACTGGTGAATTTCAATGGTATAGGGAATTTGGGATAAAAAAAAATTTCCTACTAAATGCAGATTGGCAACTTCCTGCAATTTATAGTATTAGAGAGCCTTGAGAGATTTGCCCAGAGGCACACAACCACTAAGTGTCAGAAAATGACCTTGTTTTGGCTTCAAGACCAGCTCTTCTTTCTGAGCCCACCCTACCTTTACTGTAACAATTTAATCTTGCTTATATCCCTTTTATTCAAGGGCTCCAGCTTAAGTTGTCCTTGGGAGATGATGCCAGAGGCTGCTTGAAAAACTTCATCTCCCTTAGGCTACACTGCTTTGTTTCTACTCTTCATCATTCCCCAGCAGGATAAGCTCCTCACTAAGAAATTCATCTTTATGGAGTTTGCTTCAATTTTGCCATTCAACTCTTTAGTATTCTCAGTTGCCTTCTTCTCTAATTGGAGTGTAGAATAGAAAACTATTCTGGCAGTCTCCCTTTAAAGAGGGCCTAGAAGCTCATTTTCAAGCAGTTCTACCGATTAGTTTTTGACCACATTTCTCCCTGCCCCAGCTTTTCAGCTTTTAGGTGTTGTCTCCTAGTAGAATGTAAGCTCCTGAAGGGCAGGATCTTTTTATTTAAATCCTCAGCACCTTAGCACAGTGCTTGGCGCACAGTGATGCTTAATAAATATTTATTATAAAATGACTTCTAACCAGCTTGTCATCTATTAAGTATCTGAGGATGAATTTCAACCAAAGTTTCAAAGACTTGAGTTGACTTAAATTTAGGTCTTCTTGACTGATAGCTCTTTATATTCCATCCTTCCTGACTTCAAATCCAGCCACTTCCATCTGCTCTAACTTTTTATCATAATAATGGGGGAAGCATAATGTGGATCCAAAGGGACATGGTGGCATCTCAGCACAAAATCTAGATTCCATCAGATGGACTGATGTGAAAGATAAAAAGGCTCTCCTGTTCTCTCCTAACTCCTTTGCCACTAGTCTTACCTGAAACACTGTAAAGACCTTGCTTTGCACTTCTCTCTCCTCTCATTAAATGATATTTATACAAACACTTAACAGTGCTTAGCATGTAGGTGCTTAAAAACTTGCTTTTTATCTTGTTTTCTTTACCCCATTCCCCATGTAAAGAGAGATGGATTAGCAAGTGACCATGGGAGATTTTGTACTAAACAGGTTTGAGAAATCTACAGGTAGGGAGTGGAGAAAGGGTATAACCACTCTATAATTGGAAAAGTTTCAGAACTTTCCTATTTCCTCTAGGATAAAATACAAATCGTCTGGCATTTAGAACCCTTCCCAATCTATCTCCAGCTTTTCCAGACTTAATTCACATTACTTCTCTGTTAAGGTCACATTACTTTATGTACTGTTAAGGTTAACTTGTGGATTAATAACAGTCCTGACCCCTCTTGATATCCCCAATTCTCCTCAGCAGCTTTGTTTTGGAGGTTGCATTTGAACTGAGCTTTAAAGGAAGCTAAGGATTCCAGGATGTGTAAGTGAGACTAAAATGCATTCTATCCATCTGTAGAGAATACTTAAGGCAGAGGTCAAAATGTCAGATAGGTGGGATTATAATTTTTAAACTAATTTAGAATATTTTTCCATGGTTCCATGATTCATATTCTTTCCCTCTCTTCTTCCCCCCCCCCCCTTCCTATAACCAACGAGCAATTCAATGGAGTTTTACATGTATCATTGATCAAGACCCATTTCAATATTATTTGCATTAGGGTGATCATTTAGAGCAGTAGTTCCCAAACTTTTTTGGCCTACCACCCCCTTTCCAGAAAAAATATTACCTAGTGCCCTCTGTCACATACTATCACTGCCCCCTTACAGTTTTTCACCACCCCCAAATGCACCTGTGGCCATCACCGCCGCCCTGGATCACTGTAGCACCCACTTTGGGAATCACTGATTTAGAGTATACATCCCCAATCATATCCCCATTGAACTATGTGATCAAGAACATGTTTTTTGTGCGTGTTTCTGCTCCCAAAGTTCTTTCTCTGAATATGGATAGCATTCTTTGGGATTATAATTTTGAACTAGAAGAGAACTTGGAGGTCATCTAGGACAACTGACTTATTTTATAGATGAGCAAATTGGGCCCAGAGAATTTGTGATTTGTAGATCAGGATTTGAACTTAGTTCTTACACAGGAAAGGGAGAGACTGTATTGATACTTCTTCCTCACCTCACCTCAGCTTATAAAGGTCCATCAGCTTCTATGTGAGCATTCAGGTTAATAATAAATTGGATGCAGGAAGGGCTTCTTTTTCTATTCCATAGAAAACACAGAAGTTTACAACATAGTCTACAATTTGGTTTCTTTCCCACCCCAACTGAAACCATTTACTGATCTCTTTATTAATAGCTTTTTCTCAGTCATCCTTCATAATCTTTATAGCACCTGACACTAGTGACCACCTCTTTGGTTTTTGTGACATTGCTCTTCTGCTTTTCTTCCAACCTGTCAGATTAAGTCTTTCAACAGAATCAGCATCATTCATGTCATGGCACCTTGCCTGTGAGTGTTTACCAGTGGTGGTGTCTTGAGCCCTTATGGTGATATCATTAGCTCCCATCTTGTATTTGGGGCAGCTAGGTGGTACAGTGGATAGAGCACTGGGCCTAGAGTCAGAAAGATACATCTTTATGAGTTCAAATCTATTCTAGACACTAGTTGTGGGACCCTGGGCAAGTCACTTAACCCTGTTTGCCTCAGTTTCCTTATATGTAAAATGAGCTTGGGAAGGAAATGGCAAACCACTCCAGTATCTTTACCAAGAAAACCTCAAATGGGGTCATGGAGAGTCAGATACAAGGAAACATTACACCAGCTTTATGCAGATAACTCCTAGATTTACACATAACAGCCTTAATCTTTTTTGACTTGTAGTCCTGGTTCTTTAGTTATTCATTGGCTATTTCACCTGGATGTCTCATAACATCTCAGATTCCACGTGTCCAGCTTTCTCCCTAAATCTATATTTTGTTCTAATTTGCCCATTTCTGTCAAGGACCACAATTCTTCCAATTCTTGAGCTTGCAATCTAGAAGTCAATCTTGACCACCCCCTGCTGTGGTATTCCTTTAATCAGCTGCCATGTTTTGTTGATTCTACCTTTTGAATCTCTCTCACATCTGTCCCTTTTTCTCTACAGTCACAAAAACTCTAGTTGAGGATCTTATCACCTTTTGCCTCCTAACCAGTCCCTTCCTTACTTGTGATCTCTTTATTTAATCTCTTCCCTCTCCAAACCTCCCCTATAAAGGTACCAAATTGAATTCCCAAAGCACAAGTCTGACCATATTTCCCAGCACAAGAAATTACAGTAGTTGCCTCTTGCTTTTGGGATAAAATATAATCTCATTAGTTCAGTCCTTTTTAGTCTGGTCCCAGCCAATATTTCCAGGCTGATTACAGATTACTCACAGAATTATAGAATTTGAAGAGGCTTCAGTGACCATATAATTCAATTTATACCTGAAAAGGAATCCCTATTGTAACATTTCTGACAAAAGGTCCCCTGGGTCACCTTGGAGGTATGGTGGATAGTGTTGGACTTGGAATCAGGAAGACCTGAGCTCAAGTCTTCCTCAGACACTAATCAATCAGCTGAATGATAATCACTCTGGACAATTCATTTAACTGCACAGCCTCAGTTTCCTTTTCTGTAAAATTGAGACAACTGTACCTACCTCCCAGGGTTGCTGTGAGGACCAAAGGAGATGATTTATATAAAGTGCTTTGCAAACCTTAAAACATTAAATAACAAAAGTGTTAGACAAGACTGACTCTGCTATTGGAAAGCTCTAATTGTTAGGAAGTTTTCCCTAAATTTGTTTCTGCAACATCCACCCATTACTCTTATTTCTGCTGTATATAACCAAACAGAACAAAACTTAATCCTTCTACCTAACAGCCCTTCATAAATACGTGAACACAGGTATCCCTAAGTGTTCTCTTCTATAGGCTAAAGATCCTCACTTCCTTCAACTGATCCACATATGACTTAAACTCAAGGTCTTTTACTATCCTGATGGTTCTCCTCTGAGTGATCCTCTGAGATATCTGAGTGATTTCTCCTTTATCAATATTCTTAAACTGTCATCCTCAGAACTAATCCAAATACTTAGGTGTTCTGATCAGGGCAGGGTATTAAAAAAAAAATCACCTGATCACTCGGAACTATGTTCTTTACACCCAAGATTACATTAGCTTTTTTGGTTGCCACATATTGCTGATTCATATATTAAAATATTATTTTAAATATCCAAATCTTTTTCAGGCAAATTTTCTCTAGCCACACTTTCCTTGTCCTATGTTCATGGTGTTGATTATTTAAACCAGTGTTAAGACTTTACATTTATCAGGTTCAGACTAGTGTTAAGACCTTCTACCAACTTGATATTTAAATATTAATGACTGACTATTCTTTGAATCCAGCCATTTAACCAGTTTTGAATTCATCTAATTGTTTTTATTGTCTAGTCCACATCTCTCCATTTTCTCCACAAGAATAGTATCACATGTTTATCAGTGCTTGGTTAAAGATTAGATAAACTCCTGTATGTATTTGTATGTATATACATATATAACTATATATGTAAAATATGAGGCACTCACATCTATAAGTGTAGTAACATAAAAAAAGGAAATTTATTCTGGCATGACCATAACAAAGTCATACAAACTCTTTATAATCACTGTTTCCTTTTCTAGATTTTCATTAACCATTTCTTTGTTTTAGATTTTTACCAGTATCTGGAGTCAAGCTCATAGACCTATATAGTTTTCAGACTCTTTAAATTTTTTTTTTTTAATCAAGGCATTTGACTTTCTCTATGGCCATAGTACCTCTTCTGGTTTTCCATGGTCTTTCAAAAATCACATCTACCAGTTCTTTTAGTATCTCTGATGTTCCAGGTGACTTGAATGCTTCAAGGCAACTAGGTACTATTTTACTCTATATTTAACTTGGGTATCAGCTTCCTGTTATTTTTTTGTAATTTCTAGTACAAGGATCATTCTCCTTGGCAGAAAAATCAGAAACAAAATAAGGATTGAGCAGCTCTGCCTTTGTTATTGGTTATAATTGCTCCTCCACCCCAACCAGAAGTCCTACCCATTGTTTGAGCTTCTCTTTTTCTCTGTATAGCTTTAAAAAAAAAAAAAAAAAAGCAAAACACCTCATATTTTTGCTATCTTGATCTTTTCTAATTAGCCTCAGTTGATTCTGAGATTAAACAGTATTATCAGAACTTTATAGGATCATGCCATGATCCTGTTAACCTGCCTGTTTCCATCTTCTGAACATATTTTATGAGTTTCCTGTGCATCAATATCCCTTCTCCAAACAATCCCTTCTACTTTACAAACTCTATACTCCAGCCAAATAATCTTACTTTTATCTTCCCTAGATACACCATTCTGGCTGTTTCTGGGATGCTTTTCATTCACTTTATTACCTGGGCCAACATAGAAGACAGCATGTAGTCCTACTTTCAAATCAAACTGTGAAGTTCTTGACCCTTTCATGCCTGAAACACTTGCTTTGGAGAGTGATTGCTAATTGATGGTTGCCTCAATTGCCCACTATCTCTAGGACAGGCAATCTCAATGAGCTGTTATGCCACTGTTGCCTTCCTTTACCAGTTCTGGAATGAAAAGCAAATAAACTTGTCCTTGCTCCTGGAAACGGTGTGTCAATCTATTCCCCACAGTCTCCATTCACCATCCCTGTACTTTCCAAACCCAAAATGACCCTCCCTAGTCACCACTCCCCCATATTTGTTGCCTCCCTAATTAGAATTTGTTTCCCTGAGGGCTTAGCACTAAGTATTAAATCTTTTAGGGTTCATTCACTTTTACTCCCTCACCTCAAGCTTCTAAGGAATCTAGCTTTCTTCAAATTTCAGCTCAAGTACTACCTTCTTTAGGAGACCTCTACAATTTATAGTCTGAGAGAGCACTGGAGAAGTTGACTTGCCCCAGGTCACACCCCAAGTATGACAAAGGTAGGTCTTGAATCCAGAGCTTCCATTCCTTGGCCAGCTTCTCTTTTCCGGACTTTCATGTGTATATGTATGTATATATGCACACATATACATATGTACATCTCTAGTACTCAGCTTATACTTAATACTTGGTTGTTGATGTTGATTGAACTGGTATGAAACCAAATCATGCTTAATTTTGCCTAGAGTAAATCTTGTTTAGCCAAAAAAACCCAAAAAAACGCTTTTTGCGCCATAACATTTCTTCCTGCTTGTCCCCACCCTGGCCTAAGCTCTAGGTACAGGGATTCCTAGACTATTCAACCAAACCCATCTAGTCAGTTGCTTGCTCTAATTAAATGTCACAGTCAAAAATCCTATAATGAGGAAGAGACTCCGTAGTCCCTCATTTTGGCCTCTGCAGGCCCGGCGCAAATAACAGGTCAACCCGATAGTGCTTGGCTGAGGAACTATCAAAGCGGAGGCGGCTTCACGTGGGCCGGAGGTGGCTCGGTTCCAAAGACTTTTTGGTAGTAAGCGGGGAGGAGGACCTGCTGAGCTTTACTCTACGTAGTTTTGTGACGTCATCCACTACAGGCCCGAAAGTTTTGTCCCAACACGGAATCCCCAACTGAACAGAGACTCTCCTTTAAATCTAAAGGACAAAGCTGCAGCCCGGATAAACGGGGTGCAAAATTCCTACGTTTCCACTAGGATTGATCGCCCTACGTTTGCCGCAAATCCCCTTCCAACCTCCCTCCCCCACCCCCCCAGCCAGAAGCCAAGGGTTTCGAGAACCTCCTTCCTTTGGCCACTGGACGCCCAGTTTCAGTGTATTCATCTAGGGACCAGTTTTGCCCCTCCCAAGTGTGGCGTTCTCTGCAGGTGGTGGATTGGATGAGTGTCAGAGCTAGTCTTCTGTGTAAAGCAAACTGACCTCAGCGCTCAGCACAGCGTGGATGATATATCTTGTCGCCTAGTGCTCAGATCCCAAACGTTCCTACCTACTTCTCTCTAGGCTTTAGTTTCCCTCCCTGTAAAATAAGAGAATGCGTCCGGACGGCACAGAAGTTCCCTTTCCACTCTTCCATTCTCGACACAGGACATATTTACGTCCCTCAAGGGTCCAGTCTCTCTCTCTCGCTCCGCCCTTTCAAGCCTAAATCTCTACCTTCAAACCCAGCCCCGGGAACCCCATCTCCTCCTCCCACTCTCTGGTGGCCCCGCCTCTTTTCCGACGGCCCCTCCCCCGGGGAGCAAGCCGCGTCCTCGGCCGTCGTTCGCGTTTTGAGCCGTTCGTGCCGCCATAGCTGCCTGTAGCCGCAGTTGCGGCGAAGCTGGAGTTACGAGCGTGATGCCAAAGGGACCTGCGAACTGGACAGTGTCCGACTCCTGGGGCTGGTGAGGCGGGGCCCGGGAGCGGGGTTGTGTGTAGGAGTGTGTCGGGGTGCTGACTGGAGGCCGGGGATTTCTGGAGAAGTCAAGGAAAAGGGGGCGGAGAAGGGGCTGGACCGGGGTCAGGGTGGTGGGGGAAGGAATGGGGGCTGGATACTGAGGCGAGACGGGGCCGGAGCTGGAACAGGGGTCCCCAGAGTGTCCCGGCCGGCTCAGTTGAACCCTTCCTTCAACTCTGCCCTCACCACCCGCCCCTCCTACTCCGACCCTTACCGCGGGTTGCCATGGGAACATTCTGGGGGAATCACTTCTGGCTCCCGCCGGGGTAGTCCTACCCACTCCCTTCCCAGTTATGGCACGGGTAGATGAGTGGGCCTGACGTTTTGCCACCCCGTCCCCGGTTTTCGGAATTTCTCCCCTTCCCTTCCTTATTCTCATTCCTGGCGATGTTTGGAGCCCACGGGGCCCGGTGGGGGGAGGGGACGCAGAGATGTAGCGTGGAGGTAACTGCAGAGCGAGGGGCCGGAGCTCGGCTGATGCAGCGACCCCCGCCCATGTAGGTCGGTGCTGGGACAGATTGGAGGACCCCATGGAATAAGGAGCCCGTGCCGAGGCCGGGGATCCGCCTGAGTCTCTGCGCCCTTCGGGGATCCCTCACCATGATGTCTGTGGAAGGCTCCACCATAACCAGTCGTATCAAGAACCTGCTCAGGTCTCCATCCATAAAACTGCGTAGGAGCAAGGCCGGTAACCGGAGGGAGGACATCAGCACCAAGGTGAGGTTTGGTTCTGTTTCTGGAGGGAGGAAGGAAAAGCATGGGGGGAGGGGTCCAGGAGACTATGACACTTAAGAGATCAGAGCAGATAAGTGGGAATTAGGCTTCCTGATTTCCAGTCATAGCCTCGCTATAGATTGATTGTGCTTGGGTAAGCTACTTGTCCTGCGGTGACTCAGTTTCCCTTCCTGGGAGGGGATAGTCGTAGCTTGTGTGCCTTTTAGAAAGTAAGCAGTGACTAATGCTCCCTGAGGACTGCTGACTAGCTGGTGAGAATTCGTAGCATCAGGAAAAGGATTATGAAAACATTTAGCTTAGGGGTTTGGCTTGACTTGGGTTTGAGGTGTTCTCCTAGGTAACCACTCCAGGATTCTAGGCAAATTTATTTATACTAACTGGTCAGCTTTCATTAGAAATTGGGAACAAAAAGAAAATGTTAAAAGGTCTGTCTGGTTTCTCCGGGAGTACTGGCGTAATGGGGTTGATGCCATCAGAACTGAGTAGTAGCCCCTTGGTACCAACGAGCAAAATGTAATAATTATTTCATTTTAAAGTCTGGAGGGAGAGGAGGGGAGCGTTCAGAATGGCTATCATTTGTTACTATAAAAGGATCCTAGGAGTTAAAGAAGTTAGTCCTTTCTATTTCTTTTCTCTGTTTTCGTTTTGTTTTGAGTTCTGGTTCACTTGCTGGACACTTTTGCTGAACTACGCAATCTTGGGAATGCCAAAGTAGAGTGAAGTTGATTCTTGAAGGAAACCCGAACTTCTTTTCCACAGGATCAGATTAGATTTTTGTGTCTTATTAGGCCTGTAAACAAAACAGCACCGGGAGGTAGAGGATTGCCACTGGGAAAGGCGTTTGAAACAGCTACATTTTATTGCTTGGCCTGCATCTCTTCATTGGGTGAGCAAATCTGGCAGCCAGTGATTTAATGCTCCACTATCCAGTGTGGTAGAGTTTTAAGAGAGCTCTGTTCAGATCTCTGTGCCTCAGGAGATCCTTACTTGGACTTAATCAGTGGATAAACAGCCTTTCTATTTATTTTAGTGAAGAAACTGCCCTGGATTGAGACTGACCCCAAGTTTCTGTATTGCTATCATTTTGGGGGGGATTTGTGCCTCTCCAATGGAGTTTGCTGCGATCAATATAAATGTAGATTTGATCCTGACTCTGCTTGTGAGACCTTTCACCAAATCACTTATACTTCCTTAAGTCTCAGTTTCTTTATCTGTAAATTGAAGAAATTGGTTTAGATGGCCTCCGAGGTCCCTTCTAGCTCTGGTTCTATGGTTTTATGATCTTGTTTGCTTAATTGTTTAGATCAGATTTTATGAATGTTCGGTTATTTTTAGAAATGCAGGTATAGATCCTTGGCAGGTAGCTTGGAAACAATCAACATAGATGTGTTTCTGACTTGTTTGTGATGACTGATAATGGTGGAATTTGGAAGCGTTTATAAAGGGAGCTTAGTCAAAAAGTTGGGTGGTGCTGGCTCCATTTTTGCCCTGGAAGTTAGGAGGCTATGTAGAAGTTGCAGCTTTTTGGTTCAAGAGAATTTAATACAGATCTTGTAAACCCATATTTCAAAACAGGAATATAGAAATCATCTTATTGTAACATTCCCTGTCCTGGAGCTATGTGATGATGGAAAAACTTTAGTAAAGTTTATGTACCTTTGACCAAAAAGGGTGAGGCAGCCATCTAAGTGAGTAGGGATTCTACGAAAGGCATTTAGTGTCTAAAGAAATAACAGTTGTTTTGTGTGACTGTATTCCTAAAGACAAGGGCCCATCAGCTGTTTTGAGGGTAAGAAACAGCCTTTCAGCTCAGGCAGTTCCTTAAGGCTTTTTTAAAAAATTGCCTACAAAACCTCATGTTTATATTGGGAGTCTCATGATTCAAATAGTTTCTGAAATACTGGGACTTGTGAACTATCCTGATAGTGTCATTAGGTGTTTGTGGTCACTGACTGACTGCTGGAAGAACTCCAGTGGTGTTTGTGGGATTAATTCTGTAATAGAATTAAAGATAGGTATAATGGGGGCCCCTATACTGTCATTTTTTCAGGATGAGAAAAAATAAACAATTCATATATTGCTTCTTTGGTAACTCAGCGACAGTAGGCATTTTTAGCATTTTAAATGGCTTTGAAATAAATCATGAAGGAAAACTATTCTCTGTTTTCCATGTGGGCTTATCTATATACTATCAGCCCACAGAATTGCCAGTGTGATAGGGATTTTTCTCCTGTTGGATTTATCCTACCTCTAGCAGAATCTGAGGGCTTACCTTATTTGAAACTTGATTTTAATATTCTACTTTGGAAACATATCTAACCAGGGAATCTTTTCTGATCCCTGGACCTTCAAATTTGGACAGATGAGAGAATAAATATTGCTACCTGCAACTGAGTAAAGTTGCATCTTATCGTTTTTTTGATCAGAAAGCTGAGATGCCAAGCAATAGCTCCACTCTAGAGAAACCTTTGTGGATCTTGTAAAAGCTGCTGAAAGCTGAAAAGTCTTCATAGTTTATGAATTGTTGTTATATTATAGATTAGAACCGAAGATTTTAATATTCTTTTAATTAAATGAATAGTTAAATTGTTTATTAAGCTACCTGGACTCAGTCAATCAAAATATGGGTACCTACATTGTATGTCTTGCACAGTTATTAGGCATTCTGGAGAGAATTACAAAAGGAATAGAAGATCTAGCAATCCCCATCCTCAGGGCTTCTATTTTAGTCAAGAAGGCAGAATGCATCAGAGAAACTTTATAAAAATGTTCTTCAGATGGATTAGTTGTGTCAATAAATGCAAATGATATAGTGCATAGATTAAAGGGATACTAAGGAAAATATACTAAGGAGATTAGTATTAATCATGGCAAGGTTCTTCAAGGAGAGGTGAGTTTCGAATAAGGTTTTGTAGAGATAAAGAACATTGGTTGGTAGATAAATGTGAGGAGAGTATTCCAGGAAAAGGGGAAGGCCATGTATAGAGCAGAGGGGGCAACAAATAAGTTGTAGGAAGAGAATAACATCAGCTTGTTAGTTAGTGAGGAGGGAAGCATTTAGATAGGAGAGTGATGGAAAAATAAAGTTGTTGAACTATTGTGGGAAAGAATTAAGGGGTGATTGAATAGAGGCCACTCTTCTAGGCCTTTCCAACAATGTGAAGCATTTACATTTTATTCAATAGGGCAGGGATGAGAAATGCTCCTTTTGGTGACTCTCATTGCCATTTTATTGCACACTAGTAAATACTTTGCATACATATCTAGACAAATAGAAACTGGAATTTTGATTTTTATTATTGTGCATATAATTATATAGGCTGCTGGCCTGCATGAGTCTTTTTGCAACTACTTTTGACTCTAGTGAAAATAGGGAATTGAGGACAATGGATCACGGCCCTTTGTATGATAATACTAAAAAATGGTAATTCAGGAAAGGGAGATGGCTAGAAGGCTTTTTCCCCCCTCCCCTAATCCTGGTGTAAAATGAGTAAGAATTGGCTTAGAGTGCTAGCTATAAAAATAGAAAGGAGGCTTCAAGAAGCATTCCAGAGAAAGGGCTACATACATTCATGTAGTTTGGATATAAGAACCAAAATGACTTTTCAAGAATGTGAACCAAAAGGGGCTGTTGTATAGTTATTGATGGTCATAAAAGAATTGACTAAGTATGTTTGTTTAGAGTGGAAGATGATGAGCTCACTTTTGGATGTAATGAGTTTCAAATGTCTTTAGGACATTATTTACTTGAACAAATTTATTGACTATTATGTTCAGGTTGTTAGGGTTAGGCACTGCAGAGTATACAGAGGAAAACACTGTGTTTAAAAAAAAAACAACCTATTAATCTGGCTTGGGTTAAATGCTATTCCTCCAGGAGATAGGAAAATTAAGTAAAATCACCTGAGCACCATCCCAGCCTTGAAGTTTTATGTTTCCAAACCTTGCCTTTTCATTATGTATTAATTTCCCCAGAGTTATAGGGTAGTACTGAAGCCTAGTCACATCTTCATGAATCTTTGTGGGTTTCATAGAGAAGAAAGGTTGAAATATTTTTAATTAGGTTATTTCTGAATATTTATTACTTGCTGCTTATAACTAGTTAATGAGACTCTGGAATCTTATTGCTTTGTGGGGATGGAATCTTTCTAATCTTCAAAGCCCTTGCCAACTATCTGGATGGCAGGACTCTGCATGTTACCAGTTCATCACCTGGGTCCATAATTGGAGTTTCTTTATCCTTTTTGAGCATCTTATGGCAGTATTGTGTCATCCTTCTCTTTTTGAGGATCTTATATCAGTTTTGTGTCATCTATGAGGTATCAGAATGCAACTATATAACACTTTAGACTTTGCAAAGTACTTTATAATCTAGTTCTAATCCTAACACCAACCCTAGAAGGTAATAATACTTTAGGTATTATTAACCCCTCAGGATCATGGATTTAGAGCTAGAACTCAGTGGCCTTAAAGATCATTGAGTCCAACAGCCTCATTTTATAGATGAAGAATCTCCAGCTCAGAGGGATTAAGTATCTTGATTGGTCATATAGCTAGTAAATGTTAGCAATAAGATTTAAACCTAGGTCATTGAACTTCAGGCCCAGCACTCTTCCTTTACACCACAATGTGGCTCCTTGGCATTTGTCTCATAGGACATGATTGTAATTACCCTGGAAACTCCAATTTCAGTGATGAGTCTTAAAGCAGAAGTTAACTTTTTTGGTGTCATAGACCTCTTTTGTCTGGTGGCACTTCTAAACCCCTTCCCTGAAGCAGCTAGGTGACAGAGGGATAAAGCAGTTAGGAAGACCTAAGTTCTAATCCAGTTGTCCAAGGCAAGTCACTTTACCTCTGACTACCTTAGTTTCCTCAACTGTAAATTAGGGATAATAGCAAAATCTTCACAGGATTGTTGTGAGGATCAAATAATATTTGTGAAGTACTTAACATAGTTCCTGACACATAATAGGCACTTAATGCTTATTCCTTTCCCCCTTCCCTTCAACTGTTTTTAAATACATAAAAAAAATACATAGGGTCTCAAAGGAAACTAAAGGTTAGTGAAAATATGTAATTTTTTTCTCATCCAAGTTTACAAATCCTCTGAAATATATCAGCCAATTCCAGATTGAGAACTCTTGGTCCAAAGGTTTGAATTCAAATGCCCTGGATTCAATCCTGGGACTGGAGCTTTAATAATTTAGCAGAAGCTTTCTGTGAGAGATAGGAATAAGGAACTCCGAAATAATTTCTATGGTCAAGTTCAATTTTCAGTATTCTGATCAATCAATGCTCTACTATGCAATTCAATTAGAACTCATAGGAATCAGTATTTTTCTGCGTCAAACACTGAAGGTCCATTCCCATGCTTTTTTTTTTTTGGCTCAGTCGACTAGATGAAGGGACACAGATGAGACCCCTGTTACCAATAGCGTTCACCCTGTATTTCTTCTGTATGCCACCTTGGGCAAGCCCTTTCTGAATTTTTTTTTTTATCTCTAAATGTATGTTTGCTTTACTGGGTCAGTGAAATAATGAAACACTTGTAGAATATAATAAGGTCTTCAGAACAAATATTATAAAATGGAGATTGTCTCCTGGAATCTTAATTGATGTTTTTATTAGCCTTTGGAAAGAATTGCAGCAGAGTTGGGAGTTTCTTTTTTTGATTAGAACCTAGTACCTTTTCCTCTGCTGCCTAAAATAGCATAGGCATGTAGAGTCACAAATTGGCTTACAAATTCTTCCCTGGTCTGTTGGCTTCTACCACAGTAGGAATTAACAGCACTGCTATTTTCCAAATTCCTCACTGTAAATTAGGACAAATGCTGTGGGTCAGTTTCTGTCTCTGTTTTGTTTCCTGTTGAGTGATTTCTAATATCTTTGGGGTGAACATCAATATTTCTCTCTCCCACTAGGTAGCTCCACCAACATTCTCATATTCTAACTCATGAAAATATTAGCTGAGATATGGCTTTATATTGATCTCTATACTTCCCCTCTTAGCCCAAAGCTGGATGTACTGCCATTTCCCCTACTTTTGTTTGGAAAACTGCTGAAGGCCTGAAATTCAGGACAGTATTAATTCAAAACAACTTTCCAAGAGATCTTGTCTTTATTTTTGTTCACAGAGTACATCTTGTTTTCACTTCATGTTTAGACAATAATCATGATAGAAAAATAAAGTGTTTACAGCATTTTGAATTTGATTTGCTCAGTCACTTGCCCTATGCACTATTTCTCCAGATGCCATAATATGTCACTGGACATTTCTAGATTTTTCATCTCTTTCCTTAATAGCACAGTTGCTAGCATTTTGGATATAGGATTAGAGTTGTTTTGGATCATCTTTTTGGAAGTTTGCAGTTACATTTGTGTTTATTCAGACTTTGTGGGTCAACTAGGGAGCACAATGGATAGAGCTTCAGACTTGGAGTCAGGAGGACCTTGGTTAAAATCTGACCTCAGACACTTCCTAGCTGTGTGACCCTGGACAAGTCACTTAACTCTGTCTACTCCTTGTCACTGTTCTGTCTTAGAATTGATACTGACAGAAGGTAAAGGTTAAAAAAAAAAAGACTCCAGCTGCCTAATTAATGTTCAGTTTTATGAAATCATTGACACATTTATTCCCTCCACAAAAGCAGATTTTAACCTCTCTACAACTTAGACTTTATTCGTTAAGGTGCTAGAAAAATTTGTCATTGGGTCTGCTGATGATACCCTCCAAATTTAGTAGGTTTCTAAGGTCTGTCATTGGACTTGTACTCATCCTTTCCAGCTTTGTAGAACTTGCCAGAACTTAAGTTCTACTAATATAGCCCCAAATCAGAACACTTTGATGTTTCAGAGTCAGATATTAGGGGAAAACCTAAGAAATATGCATATTATTTCTTATTCTAGCCCCAACCTTCTCACCTCTCTCTTTCAAAAAAGTGGTGAATGTATGAAACAGGATCTTGTGTGGGTCCATAAGACTGGTATTTGCAAATATTCAGATTTTCCAAGTCTTGGTTTACTTTTTGCCAGAGATTGTATCAGCAAGGTCTTCATTACTGGAGAGGCCACAATATTTTCCTCTGGTATTGAAGGACATTTAAAGAATGTACCCAGGGTATTCGTTAACTTCACTTCTCCATCTAAACAATAAATTATATATCTCCCATTTTAGAGAGAACTTCTATGCTGCTTTAATGCATAGAGGCAAGAAATTTATATTTTGTTGTTTAACTGTATTTGCCTTGCTAACACTTAGCTTCCCTCCAAGGCTGGAATGAAGTTGAGTATTGTGTTATTTGTGTCCCCTGTTCCTTTCATTTCTAGCTGATGTTCTTCAGTTGGAGATCTTAGAGTGTTCTTTTGTGATGGTCTGTGACTAAGTTCTGCTCTTGCAGTCCTCTTTCTTTGAAATTTGGATAGCATACTTGATATTGAAGTCTCCTATATACTTCTAGAATTGAATATCAGTCAGTCAACAAGTATTTATTAAACACTTATCAGGCACTGTGCTAAGCTCTAGGGGATACAGAGAAAGGCAAAAATTCAAAAAGAGTCCCTGCCTTCAAGGAGATTACATTCTAATGGGGAAAACAACATGTAAATAAATAGGTAAATGCACAATATATTCAGAGTAAAAGGAGAAGGCTCAAGTGGCTTAGGAGACAGGGAAGGCCTCTTGCAGAAGACAGTGTTTGAGCTGGGTCTTAAAGGAAGCCAAGGATATCAAGAGGTGGAGGTGTGAAGGGAGAGTATTATAGGCAAGCAGAGACAGCCAATGCACAAGGATAGAGAAGAGAGCTGAAGTGTGTGAGGAACAGCGAGTAGACTGTGGTCACTGTATTGTAGAGTTTGTAGAAGATAGGAAGATTTGAAGACTTGAAAAATTTGAATGGGGGTAGCTAAGTGGCTCAATGAATACAGTAGGCCTAGCTTTTATCACTCTTCTGGCTTAGAACTGATTGTATTGATTCTAAGACAGGTTAAGGTTTGGAGGCAAAAAAAAAAAAAAAAAAAAGGATATGAAAGGAAGGAGATTTGAAATGTATCAAGGGTTTAAATGTCAACAAGAGGATGTCATATTTGATCCTGAACAGAGGAAGGAACCACTGGGTTTTATTGAGGAGGGCTAGTAACATGGAAAATCACTTCACACTTGAATTCATTAGACTACCTAATTTCCTTCCATCTGCCTATCTTTAAGTGCCCTGGCCAGATTCCCAGTTCTCCTCTATGAGGTCTGAATTTCTAGGGACCCAAATAGCCATATTAGAATTATTGTCACAACTTCTGCGGGGCAGAGGAGTGGGTCTTGTGAGAAATGTCCTCAGATGAGGTGGGGAGGGGAGCAGCCCCCTCCAGCATGTGTGTCATAGGTTCACCAACACAGCTGAATGGGATAAGCGGAAGAACAGGTTAACTTTGGTTTTTTCTGTACTTCTCAGACCTTGCCTAATACTTCATTTGCACTTTTCAGTGCAATGCATATATTATTGGCATATGAATATTACAGGTATCCCTTCCACATCATGACTTTTCCCATCATGTTTTTGATACATCACATAAGAAATTAAATGGAAATGTTAAGGGAATTTTGTGGAAATATGAAGGCCAGCAGACACAGAAAAAGTTTAGAAACTCAGAAATGCATAAAACATATGTATAGTACTACATAATACCATCATATTTTATTTTTTAATACCGTAAATGAACGCAATTTCTTTTTTAAGTTAAAGTAAAAAAATTAATTTGAAAAAAAAGAATGCAAAAGCCAGTGGATGATACACAGGCTAGAAATGTAGAGAGCTTAAAAAGTTTAGTAACTCATAAATGCGTAATATTACCTGTATAGTATGTATTTAACTGTTTAATAACATACATGAACAGCTACACAATATTTTTTTCTTAAAATTAAATTTGTAGCAAAAAAATTGAGATGCTACAGGCTAATAGTGAGTACCAGTAAGAAATTCAAAGGTTATTTTTTTTTAATCTTGTTATACATGCAATATGTTTAGTATCATTCTCATATTTGGTTCATTTTAAAATTCCATTCATTTTTTAATTTATTTTAGCCTTTACCTTCTGTCTTAGAATCAATACTGTGTATTGGTTCCAAGGCAAAAAAGAGTGGTAAGGGTTAGGCAATGGAGGTTAAGTGACTTGCCCAGGGTCACATAGATAGGAAGTATCTGAGGCTACATTTGATCAAAGGACCTCCCATCTCTACACCTGGCTCTCGTGTCCACTGAGCCTCCTACCTGCTCTTGGTTCATTTTTTTTTTTTAATTTCGTATTTTGTATTCTTAAATTTTTTCATATAGTGGCTTTTTTTATAACATTGATCTATAATATAACCTATGACCAGATACTTAACTCAGATTTTTCAATTGGTGATTATAAATGCCCTATAAAAGGAAACAAAAAAATTCATACTTTTTCTCTGATATGAAAGGAGGACCAAAAAATGGATTTTCCTAATTGGTGGCACACTTCTAATTCCTGAGATGTGGAAAGGAGGCCTGTATTTGCTTATGAGACAGAGCTTTATGATAGCTGCAATTGACTTAATCTTTGTTATCTTCCCTAGTGCCCAGAATGTTTTGTATGTAATAGGAATTTGAATTTCACCAAATGAATTGACTCGAATAAGTTGCAGACATATATGTGAAGAGCACCCAGAATATTGATGTTACTTGATTCCCCAATCCCTCTGTGGTGAAGGACATGCAATTTCTGATTCAGAAAACCACCATTAATCTACTCCCCCTTTTCTTTTTACTGCCTCTTAAAAGATGGTTTTTACTAATTTTAAAAATGATTTTAAAGCATTTGTCCACAATTTTTCATCTCTAACCAGTTTTCTCCACCCCTAGCTCCCTGTCTTTCTGAGTTATTAGCCCCATTTCTAGTACTGTGCAGTCCGCTGGAGTCAGTGTGGAGTGTGGACACAAGAAGACACTCATGCAGAGTGCAGCTGTGTGATTTTCAGCTGACCGTAAACCACAACCAGTTGTTGTTTTTCTGTCCTAAGAATATGGACAGAAAGAAGTCATGATTGGTGTTTTTCTTGGTAATTGAAAACTCTTCTGTCCCTCAGTAGCCAGGTTGGAAGTCTCCTTCTCTGGGCTTCTCTTTTGCATCAACTTCTGCTTGTGCCTAAAATGGAGCACAAAGCTTCCATTTTGATTTGAGATATAAATTGTACCCAAATGGTAGATATTTTCCATATAAACTAGGGTGGAAATTGATGATAAGAGTATTGATAGTTGGGGTTTCAGGGAATAGGAAAAGGAGCATAAACTACATTGCCCAACTCCTTACCTGTGTTGTAGTTGCTGCTCCAATAAGTAGTGATAGCAATAAGAGGTGGGGGTAAGATTTTCTCTATTCTCCCCAGATATTTGTCTTACCAAATATAAGGAGGGGCAGCTCCTACAGTCTGATCAATTGGATGAGGGCAGCACTTTTTTTCTTACCTTGATAAGGAAGATTTTTATTCCATATATATATATGGAATAAAAATAATATATATGAATAAAATATATATATATGGAATAAAAATAATATATATATGAATAAAAAAATATATATATATATGAGTCAGAAAGGCAGCACAACAGCAAATAGAGAATTGGGACAGCAGTTTTGTGATTGTTGTAGGGAAGGTAGGTGCATATTCAGAAAACTTGATCCCCTGGGGAGTTTCAGCTGCTGCTTAAATGATATCACACCAGCTGAGAAGTGTGTGTGTCTGCTTTAGTGCCTCTTCTGTGGCTCACCTTTAGGATAAACCAGAAAAGGAAGGTCTGGAAGTGTTACAGGATACCCTGCATAGCTAGGACCAGGGGAAGCATGAAAGCAGCCAGTGTGACAAGTAACCTTGTCAATATTTTTAGACTAGGACCTGTTCTTGGCTTCCCTTCAGGGAGTTGATTGGACCACTGAAGTCTTAATGTCAGTTTCTTGAAGATTTTTCCTTGGTGGCTTCTGGTTTGGGAACATGAACTTGGGACTGAACCTGGTAGTAAGATTGGGAGAAGCTGAGCTTGAAACCTGCAGCTTCAGGCTGTAAGAGTTGTTTTTGCTCTAGTTTCAGCCAGGTATAGAGTGCATTTGGGCTGCTATTTGCTATTGCTTGGGGTATGGGAGGGATGCTTGGACAGCTTTTCCTGGTTTCCTGGCTGTGTTCTGCCTTAAGAGCCATGACAGTGATGGCTGGGCCCAGGTCTTTCTCTCAGAAACCTTTGGAAGTGTTTTCAGTGAGATCATAATCTACCTGTCTCCTCCTTCATCAGTTCAATACTACCAGGGAACTTTCTTCTGCTTTGGTGGCACTTTTTCCACCCCCTGCTTATAAACAGGTTTATGCTTTTTGATATGGCTTCTTCTGTATCCAACTTTTTTTGTCTTCTCATTTTTTCTTTTGTCTGTAAATAGCAGTGACCTATTTCCAGCTTATATTCTTGCCAGTGTTCTCAGTGCCTAGGACCTTAACTGTTGAAGATGAATGGTTAATATCTCTTTGTAACAACAGGTACTATGGAATAAATTGCAGGGCCAAGGTCGAACCATTCAGAAAATACTTGCCTTCGAACTTGTCAAAGAAAACCATACCAGTAAATTGATAGACTTTTAAATATCTGGATAGATCAGAAAGTATTGAAATAATAATCTAGTTTTTAATAGCAATACCTATAGGTATCAGAATAAATGATTCCTTCTTTTGAAATAATATTAAATTAAGAAGCTGGCATTTAAAAAATTCAGGGAACAGCTAGGTGGCTCAGTGAACAGAGAGCCAGGCCTAGAGATGGGAGATCCTGAGTTCATATTTGGCCCCAAGACACTTATTAGCTATATGACTGTAATCAAGTCACTTAAACCCAAGTGTCTAGCTCTTACTAAGCTCTTTTGCCTTGGAACTAGTACTTAGAATTGATTCTAGGAAAGAAGGTAAGGGTTTTTAAAAAAAAGGTCAAAAAGCTGTATTTCAATCTTTGAGTAAACAGGAAGAGCAAAGGGACTACTGAGTCAGCATAACCCAGTATTTTATATATCTCATATTGAGCTGAGTGAAATGTTTTATTTTTTGTTTTTAAAAATCAGGATCAATTACATTAAAAAACTATCAGACTGATTAATTCTAATGACCAGTCTCAGTCTTCAAGAAGAGATTCTTCTTTCCCCTCAGTAAAAAGGTGCAGATATGGAATATGGTATATAGGCTGTCAGACTCGGTTGGTTTTGCTTAAATGCTTTCTTTGTTACAGGATTTTTTTGGATAATGGTGTTTGGGACAAGGAGAGGACATGAGGAAATTACTGTGTTATAAAAAAAAAGGCAACAAAAACCCTAAAAAAAAAACAAACAATCCATTTCACATTTAAAGCTAAAATCGTTCATTAAATATTTTATTAAAAACAATTATGAATATTATTATTTAATTTTTTTGCTGGAAGGGAAGGGCTTTAATGAGTCTAAATAAAGAGCAAATACAATATATCCCATAAATAATTTACTATAACCATGTTAGATTTATACTAGGGATACAATCTAGAATTCATTAAGAAAGTAACATAATTTTATGAATAGAAAAACTATATGATTACATCAATAGATACAGAAAAAAAGGTTTTGACAAAGATAGTAATCATCTATGTTTTTAATATAACAAATGTTGTTTCAAAATACTATAGAAAAACTTTTTTTAATATGACTAAAGGTACATATATAAAACCAAAGTCTAAAATAACTACAGAAGAAAAAGCAAAGCTGAATCACCTCACCACTACTACTTGAAAATCTGTTTATTTTTTTATATTTAGCTTTTAACTTTTTAATTTTTAGAAAATTTTTCCATGGTTACATGATTCATGTTCTTTCCCTCCCCTCCACACCCCACACCCCAGCCGACACACATTTCCACTGATTTTTACATGTGTTGTCTATCAGGACCTATTTCCATATTATTGATGGTTGCACTGGGTTGGTCATTTAGAGTCTACATCCCAAATTATATCCGAATCAACCCATGTGTTCAAGTAGTTGTTTTTCTTCTGTGTTTCTACTCCCATAGTTTTTCCTCTGAATGTGGGTAGCGTTCTTTTCCATAAATCCCTCAGAATTGTCCCGGGTCATTGCATTGCTGCTAGTACAGAAATCCATTACATTCGATTGTACCATAGTGTATCAGTCTCTGTGTACAATGTTCTTCTGGCTCTGCTCCTTTTGCTCTGCATCAATTCCTGGAGGTCCAGTTTTTTTACCACTACAAAGAGTGCGGCTATAAATATATTTGTACAAGTCTTTCCTTATGATCTCTTTGGGGTATAAACCCAGCAGTGGTATGACTGGATCAAAGGGTAGACAGTCTTTTAAAGCCTTTTGGGCATAGTTCCAAATTGCCATCCAGAATATTATTATTTAAATTATAATTTACAGTTGTAATTAATTTGGTTGAAAAAAGTATATCCAAAATAACAAGCTTGCTGTTTGAGGAATTTAGATTTGTTATTTTTCCTATTTGTCTTCTTCCTGCTTCATGACAAAAAAAAAAAAATCTGTTTAACCTATTTGGAGATAATTCACTTCACACTTTACTTCAAGTAGGAAAAATAACAAATCTAAATTCCTCAACTGGCAAGCTTGTTATATTGGATATACTTTTTTCAACCAAATCAATTACAAAAAACCATAATTTTGTGATTTTTATAGTTTAAATAAAAAATGTATAATCGTAATATATAACTGTATTTGATAAACCAAAATAGGTAAATTAATATAGGTAGAATTGTCATTTATAGTGCACAGAGTGTCAACACTACACTACAGCAAAAGTTTCATCCTCGGCATAACAACCCCATACTTCTCTGTATGCGGCCGCGTGTTATCAAAAATGGCTACACATGCCAGTGCTGACACACGTATCATAGGTTTGCTGTTACCATTCTAGTGTGCTGAAGAAGGATTTGACTTACTCTGTGGCCCTTATATAATAGAATCAGGAGCAACGAGTAGAAATTGCAAAGAGAAACTTTAGATTTGATATCAAGAAAAACTTCCCAACAGATGTATTTGTCCCAAAGTAGAAGAGACTTCCAGAAGGAGGTGGAGGGTTCCTTTTCTCTGGAAGGGTGAAGGACCTTTTCCAGTCAGGTATTAGAAATTCCTTTTGATCTGGCTTGGACTAGAGAACCCTTGAGGTCTCTTCTAGTTCTCAGTTTTGTGATTCTGTACCCTGTTTTTAGACCTGCCCTTAGTATTGGCACATTTTTGTGACATTCTCCGAGTAATAGAATTTCTCCTTTCAATATAGTTAACTTCACTTAATAGAAGCCCAGGAGCAGAGGGGAATAGGGTAGTAGCCAGTGTTATCCCTAACATTAAAAAAAATCATTTATGTATGAGAGGAATCCACCTTGTTAATAACAGAGTACTAACAAGGGATTTTGAAGATTTGCATTCTAGCCCCAACTCTGCCTTTTGTCAGCTGAGGAGGACTCCCCCTTTATTCCCTCCAATATTCCCCTTGCCCCAGCCTCTGTTTCCTCATCTGTAAAGAAGGGATAATGACATCTGCCCTACCAGCTTCTCAAGAGTTGTGACTTTCAAGTGGATGATACATTTTAAAAGTGGTGGTAGTATTTGACATTATGGAGAAATGCAAAGATTTAGAAGATGGCTCTTGCCTTTAAAGAATACGTGGAGTCAACTAGGTAGAACAGTGGATAGAGCACCAGGCCTGGAAGACCTGGGTTCAAATCTGGTCTCAGAGACTTCCCAGCAGTGTGACTGTGGGCAAGTCACTTAATTCTGATTGCCTAGCCCTTACCCCTCTTCTGTCTTAGAATTGATACCAAGACAGAAGGTAAAGGTTTTTTAAAAAAAAAAAACAACCAAATATGCAATCTAGTAGAGAAGATATGGCACATACATAAATATCTATAGTCCAAGGTAGCACAGATTATTATTCCTCTGCAAGGTAGAGGAAGGAGAGAGACTGGAAAAGACTCCAAAGGTGGTTCAATCAATCCACAAGCATACATTATGTGCCAAGCACTGTGATAAGTACTGGAGATATAGACAAAAATAAACTAGTTCTTGCCCTCAAGGAGCTTATTTTCCATGGAGGGAAGACAACTTGTAAATAGTTAAGTCTATACAAAATTAATAGGAGATATTTTCTAGGGGAGGAACTAACAGTCTTTGAAGGATGGGTGGATTTTAATAGGAAGAAATAGTGGGGAAGAGAATTAATTCCATTTGTTGGGATTGGCATAAACCAATAATTTCAAAATTTTATATAGGTATAAAAACAAAGAAAATTTGTTACCACTCAATGTGTTTTTCATAAAACATTTTATGTAAATAATTTTAGCCCTTATTATTATTAGAGGTTATTTGTCTAGGCTTTTCATTTTATGGTTGAGGAATTAGAAAAGTTAAGGGATTGCCCAAGGCCACATAAGTGAGTGGTAGTCAGAGCCTACATTGAATTTCTGGCCTTCTGACTCTGACATCCCCCATGCCTCTTTAGGTGAAGGACAGATGGCTCTAGTCTCTGTATATTGATAAGCTCAAGAATTACCTTTAAACTTTTAAACTCTGTTTAGGGACAGAATAGCTATTTGAAACCAAGGGAAGAGAAAAGGTAAGGAACTATTGTCAACACTCCTTCCCTTCTAGCAGGCTAGACTGAGAACTTCCTTGATGTGAAACAGGGATGGGAAGGTTTTGGTGGGCTCTCAGAGCAGCTTCTCTGGTCCCTGAGAAAGCTTCTGAGCACCCTGGGTTCACTTCCTCTGCCCTTGTCTGATGAGAGACTTTCACATAGAGTTCTCTGGCACCATAAAGGTCTACCTCTTTCTTTCCAGAGAGGGTTTTGATCTTTTCTTCATGTTTCAGGGAACTGTATCCAGAGCAGGAGGAGGAGGATATGAGTGCCCTAGGCTAGGGGCAGATGGAGGTGAGGGAGAGTCTGCTCCTGTCAACACCCACACCCACTGCCTGAAGCGCAGCAATGATTGTTTCACTTTTGCCAACATCTACCAGTTGAAGCATACTCTGGCTTTATCTTACTTTTGTTAACTTGGATTTGAACTTTTTTTTATTGCAAAAAGCAGATGAATCTATGTGGGAGTTATATTTTTAAAAATCCAATAATCTTAGCCTTCCACTTTGAGTTCCTTTGATAGTCCACAGTTTTCCCCTTCCACTAATTAGAAAACTGGCAAGAACAAAGGGTGAAAAGCACAGAAAATGGTGAGAGAAGACGGTGTGTATTTTGGAAATAAGATAAGTAGTCAAACCCTTTGACTCATCAGTACTACTATTAGGGGGACAGCTGCTGGCTCAGTGGATAGAAAACCAGGCTTAGAATTGGGAGGTCCTGGGTTCAAATGTGGCCTCAGATACTTCCTAACTGTGTGACCTTGGGCAAGTCCCTTAATCCCCATTACTGCCTAGTCCTTATTGCATTTTGGCCTTAGAGCCAATACTTAGTATCAATTCTAAGGCAGAATGTAAGAGGGTTGTTTTTTTTTTTTTTTTAAATACTACTATAGGGATATATACTCCAAAGAGATAGAAAAGTCTCTTGCAGAAAAAATAATATTTGTAACATCTTTTTGTAGCTGAAAGTGAGTATTCATTAATTGGGGAATGGTTACCTGAACAATTGTACTATGTGAATGTAATAGGATATATGACTTAATGAGGAATATAAAGAATTCAAACGAATTTGGGAAGGCTTATGTAAGTAAGTCTTGCAGCTAGGTGGTACAGTGGATAGATCAGAGTCTGGAGTCAAGAAGACCTGAGTTCAAATGTAGCTAGCTGTGTGTAACCTTGAGTAAGTCACTTAACCTTGTTTGCCTCAGTTTCCTCATCTGTAAAAATAGCTAGAGAAGTACATAGCAAACCATTCCAGTATCTTTGCCAAGAAAATCCCAAATAGGGTCACAAAGAGTTGGACAGGACTGAAATGACTGAACAGCAACAAAATGTAGTAAGTCAGATTTGTCTCATGCAACAAAAATAAGACCTTCAAAGATCATCCAACAGTTAACAAAAGAATATTTACGTATAGCCATGGAATGGAAAGAATACTAAGCAGAGGTAAAAGATTGATTCATTTGAACTTATTCTCTCTCTCTTTGGCCATTTTGGTCCAAATCCTAAGAAGCTCTGACTCCAGTCCTCCTGGTTGCCTTTTTAACATAGACCTATTGGGGGTGGTTGAAGCTTTAACCTCCTGGGCTAGTTAAGTTTCAGTACCTTTTAAAGGAAAAACTAGTTGAACCTTCAGAGTTAGAACCTTAGAATATTATATCTGTTCTAACCATCCCTTTGTGGCAAGATTGTAAAGGCCTTCTAGAGGACTTTCCCCTTCTTAAATGGCCTTAGGGCCATTACGGAGCAGAGCTGACCCCAAGGATGTAAGAAGTTTGGCATAAGCAGCACTGAAATGGGGTGGGGGTGGGGTGGGGAACTCAAACAGAAAGATAGCAGCTATGTAAGGGCCTCCTGAGGGAATGACCGAATATGGAAGAGAATGAAGATCAGAAACCCCAGGCTTTACTCCCCACCTCCACCCTTTGGAAGGACTGAATCTAGATATTAATGATCCAGTTCATATGGTGGGTGATGGGTGCCAAATCCTTGCAGTTCCCTGGGGTTCCTGATAAAAAGTGGTGAGGAGGAACAGTACCAAGACCTTCAAGTCTACCAGACAGTTGATGCCCCTTCTGGAGTAGCCCCTGGGTTAGGATCATTTTTAGGAAGATGTTTAAGAGGTCAGAAACCTCTTGCATACAACCTATTCTGTTGTCAGGGGTCTTGAAAATTGCCCCATACCATTCCCTCCCTGCTCCCTCTGCTTTCTTGTCAACACAACCAGGACTTAGGGAGGTCCCTCCTCTCAACTCTGAGATGGGGTGGAAATGGAAAGAATACTAAATTTTTGCTTTGCCCCATTAGAGGCCTCAGCTGAGGGACTGTTTCACTTCTGTTAGGGAGAGTTTCACCTTCCTGCTGTTACCAGAAAGCAAACCAATAACAGAAGTCCACAAGCTTTGCACACTCTTCTGATTCCTTCTATAGCTGCTGGTAGGTGTGTGGAAAAGTTCATGTTTGGTGTATCCTAAACGAGTCAGGATCTCTCCCAAATCTGGATTGTTGATGCCCTGCTGCTCTGGACTCTGGGTCATTCAGTAACTCCCACAAACATGAAGGCTCATGTAGAGGATGAAAAAGTAGGGAAAACACGCAGTTTCAACAAAATAAGCACCGTATATGTACTATCTCACATCTATAGTTCCCCTCCTTTGTTAATAAGGACAGAGGGTGGGTTTTCTTAACTTCCCCAGCACGAAACTCTGTCAGCTTTCATGGTTCATCTGTTTTTTGTTCTTTCTTTTTACTTTCTTGTCATTGTGTATATTGTTTTCTTAGTTCTGCTTGCTTCATCTGTCTCAGTATATAAAAGTCTTGATATGCTTCTCTGAATTTCATATTCATCAATCCTTATGTCAAAGAGATGTTACTGTGTCATAGTGTATTCAGCTACCATCATTTGTTCAGCTGTTTCTCAACTGATGGGCATCTATTTTGTTTTTAGTTCTTTGCTACCACAAAATAGTGTGACTGTGACTATAACCTCTCTTCCTTTCTTTGGCTTACTTGGTGGAATATATGCCTAAGCTGTGGGATGATCTCTGGAACAGTGACATTTTTTAGTCACTTTTTTTAGCTTAATTCCAAATTGTTTTCTGGAATGGCTAGACCATGTCACAGCTTCACTATGTGCCTGTTTTCTCCAACATTGATTTTTGTCCCCTGTTAGGGTATGAGGGAAAACCTTAGAGAAGTTTTTATTTAATTTCTGTTATTATTGATGATTTGTAGTGTTCTTTCATGTACTTTGCTAATAATAGGTTAAAAGTTTTTGGAGAACTCTTTGGATAAGATACATTTTGAAGTAATATTACTTCAAATCTTCCATTTGAATCTTCAAATTCAATTTGAATTTGACCAATCTTTCATTCTAAGGCCAGATATGTAAATAGATTGGAGTTGGGTCTTTGTGGTATCATTTAATGGACATCAAGAAGAGTTCTTTTTTATTTCCAAAAACATCTGGTCCACTACCTTACTTAAACTGCACTTTTTCTTTTAAGCTTTTCTTTCTTGGTAACAAATCTAGGGCATAAGAGCAAGGGCTGCACAAATTAGATTAAGTGACTTGCCCAGGGTCACACAGCTAGGAAGCATCTAAGGTCAGATTTGAACCCAGGTCCTCCTGACTCCAGGCCTGGCTCTCTATCCACTGTACCATTCAGCTGCTCCTGAAATTTTAAAACTCAAGGTATTATACACAGTTAAAATATAAATACTAGCTGGTGGTCCACTGGTTTACTGAAATTAGACTTTTAAAACTAATGGTGTTATGCAGTTAAAACGTAAATACCATTAAGAATAGGTTGATAAAAATCCTTTATAAAAGCTCATTTTTTTTTAAGGAGACAAGCAGAGAGGACTTGAACACTATTTGCCATTTGGTTAATGGATGCTACTAGATCATTGAACCCTGTTCCAAGATAAGCAACAGCACATAATACTCTGTTTTGTATTTGAGGCCTTCAGACACAGAGAAAATTAAGACACATGGAATTTTCTACATATGCTACAACTTACTAATAAGAGTGATAGATGCCGTGTGACAAATTAGATAGCATGGAAAGTGTGGACAATCCTATTGTGCTTGTTGCCTTCTCTTTGGAGTACAGATTACTGGGGATGCATTCTAAGACCTATTGTAGATGGTTAAAACCATGTATATAACACTTGCTGTTAACCTTAGATAACAGAATTGACTGATACAGGGACATAGCTAAACTCAAGCACAGTTTTAAGGCTCCCTACTGAGGAGGAATTACTGTCAGGAATAAATTGATTGTTTTTGTTCTTGTCTGTCTTAAGATAACCTTTGGGGTTCTATAATGATACCTAGGAATCTTATGTCTTTTCCCTCTTGATAGCTGTAGAAGGGAAGAGAGGATAAGAATAGGACTATGACTACTGTCTTTACTTGGATTTGTTGAGTTCCAAATTCATGGGCAGATAGAGGAGATTCTTGTCACTTTTTTTTTTTTAAACCTTTACCTTCTGCTATTTTAAGTATCGGTTCCAAAGCAAAAGAGTGGTAAGATCTAGGCACCTGGGATCAAGTGATTTGCTAAGGTTCACACAGGAAGTATCTGAGACTAGATTTGAACCCAGGACCTCCCATTTTTAGGGCTAACTATCCACTGATCCACCTAGCTTCCCCTTTTGTCACTTCTTGGTAGCCCATTTTCTTATTTCTTTTACTTCTGTTCCAAATGGGTACTGGTATTTATCCTACAACTTTGTTTTTTTACTAGTCCCTCTTTTTCTTCCTCCTGGTGCTGAAACTCCTCCCTCCTTTCCATTTGAATACAAAATCAGATTCTCCAGCTTATGGCAATATAATATCCATTGCCATGGCAACTGCTATCAGTAGTCCAAGTGAGTCTGGTGGCCTCCCTTATGGGCAGAGTGTGGATGAGCTCTGACCACGTGGGATTCCCTGTGGGTACTGAAGAACGTTGGCCCTCTCCTCTCTTCCTCTTGCCTGGAAATTTCAGTCCCTTTCAGTAGGATAGGAAGTACTTACTCTTTTAGCCCCTCTTTAGCGGCTTAAATAGAGGGCTTATATATAGCTGAATTATGTCTTGTAACAGAACCATGTTATTCTTGTCTTAGGTCTCTTCCTTCTGCTACAACTCTTAAGGTCACCCTGGCTGCCTAAATGGTCACTTCCCCAGCTGTCCTTTCAGGAACCAGAGACAGATTAGTGGCATTTGAGCACTTGAACTCTCTCCTACTTCAGACTTTGAGGTTGCTTTAGGAAGTATGCCCTTGATACAAGTACCCTTGTATTAACTCCAATGGGCATGGACACCCTTGAATAAGCACTAGTTAATATTGTATTCTTTTCCTAAGACCAGGTGGAACTTAAATTTGATTTCTTGGAAATGGTATAAAAATGAAAGGAATTCTTTTTTTTAATCCCAGAGAATTTATTGTCTAGATTATTTTCCTTTTCTTTTTCTAATTTTTAAAATTTAATTTTTTCAGTTACATGTAGAAACAATTTTTGACAATGTTTTCTGACATTTTAGGATTCAGATTTTCTCCCTTCTCTTTCCTCCCTCCTCCCTAAGGTGGTAATGTGTGTTTTAAAAGTTTGTACCCTGGGGACTTCATTTCCTAGCATTCTTTATTCTTCCTGGGGTTCCCTTGTCTCCTATCCCAGTGTTGAGCCCTGTTGTGGGTTTGTTTATAAATTTGCTGAAACCCACACTGAGGGGACATTTTTAGGGGGCTTTGGCTTTGGCTTGAGGGTAGTAGGCTGCTGGGTCTCTGGCTCTTTGCTCTGATCACTCAGTTGAAGGAACCCCTTTCTCTCTCACTTTGTTATTATTAAATCTTATAAAAATATAATACTAGGGGGGCAGCTGGGTAGCTCAGTGGAGTGAGAGTCAGGCCTAAAGACAGGAGGTGTCCTAGGTTCAAACCTGGCCTCATCCACTTCCCAGCTGTGTGACCCTGGGCAAGTCACTTGACCCCCATTGCCCACCCTTACCACTCTTCCACCTATGAGACAATACACCGAAGTACAAGGGTTTAAAAAAAATTAAAAAAAAATAATACTAGGAGTATTGTATATTCATTTTTAGGCTTATAGTAAATAGTCTGATATAGTTTATACTAGTACTTTCTTTCATGCATGTTTCATATTGCTCATGTTATGATAGAAGACACATATCACACATACAGTAAAAATCTCATGAAGGAAATATAATGGAAGATGACATGTTTGATCTGCTCTCAGATTCCAACAATTCCTTCTATGGCTTTGGATAGCATTTTCATTGTGAATCCCTTGTGGGTTATCTTGGAAACTTTTTTTGCTGATAATGATTTAGTCCTTCACAGCTGATCATTGTATAATTGTATATTACTGTTTCTGTATAGATTATTCTCCTAATTCTTCTCACTTCACTATGCATATATATATTTATTTATTTGCTTATGTTTATATATATATCTTTCCAGGTTTTTTTTAACTCATCCTGTTCATCATTTCTTAAGGTGCTATAATAGTATTCCATTACACCTATATATCACAACTTGTTCATCCATTCCCCAAGTGATGATAATCTCTCATTTTCCAATTCTTTGCCACTACATAAAGAGCTGCTAAAAATATTTTGGTATAGCTAGGTCCTTTTCCACTTAACTGATCTCTTTGGGATATAGACCCACTGCTGGGTCAAAAGGTATGTATGGTTTTGTGGCTCTTTGAGCCTGATTCCATATTGCTCTCCAGAATGATTTATCAGTTTATACTTCCACCAACAATGTGTTAGTGTCCCAATTTTCCCACATCCCTCCAACATTTAGCATTTCCCTTTTTGGTGATGTTAGCCAATCTGATAGGTGTGAGGTGGCATCTCAGAGTTGATTTAATTTACATTATTTCTCTAATCAAAAGCGATTTGGAGCTTTTTATTTTTCATATGACTGGAAAGTTTTAATTTCTTCCTCTGAGAACTGCCTATTCATATCCTTGGACCATTTTTCATTTGGGGAATGCTTGGCTTTGTATCTTATAAATTTGATTAAGTTCTCTATGCATTTGAGAAATGAGGCTTTGTCAGAAACATTTGCTATGAGTTGTTTTTTTTTTTACCAAGATTTGTTGTTTCCCTTCTAATCTTGGTTGCATTGCTTTTGTTTGTACAAAGCCTATTTTATTGAATGTAATAAAAATTATTCAAACTTTTCCATGTCCTCCTAATTTGTTTTTGGTGTTACCCTTTATTTCTAGCAGATCATTGTTTTTTTCAAAATGGGGAATTTGTATGACCTTAAAGAGAATATATGACCTAATCATTGTGAGGGTGGGAATGTGAGTCACATACTACCCTGCTTGCAATAGCCAATCCTGGGACTTGTCTCCAACATAACCATATTCCTTTTTTGTGTCCATTCTAGTGCTTGTGCAGGCTCTCAACCCCTCACCTCTGCACTACACCTGGTGTGGGTCTTTCAGGGCAATTATAGCCTAACTTGGGCACTAAACCAGCAGGCTGTACAGCTGCCATTTGCCCTGTCCTTAGTGTACACATACCCCAGTTTATTTCATGGCTGCAACAGAAGTCCATTAACAAGTATTGTGGTTGGGGCAAGTGGTCATTTAGTGAGAACCTTTCCCCTGCCTTTTTCTATTTTAAGTGGGATAGAGTGGATTGAAGTGGATAAGCAGGCAACTAATTGCTCTAGTTGTGGTACCAAATTCTAATAGAAAGGGATCTCTGCAGGCCACTTGACTTAGAAAACCACAAACTAATATTATCTACATTGTATTTTTATTTTGTTAAGCATTTCCCAATTACATCTTATTTTGACTCAGCTACAGAGTTTTGTGTGAATTTGGTACCTCTGGCTTAGTGGATAGAGAGTAGCAATTGGAATCAGGAAGATTTGATTTTAAATTCTTCAGCAAATATTGTGTTGACCCCAGGCTTAACTTCTGTGGGCTTCTGTGAGTGTTGAACTCAGTCTGCATCACAGACCTCATTATATTATCTTTCCCTCCAAACTTTCTTATTGTTGAGAACATCATCATCCTTCCGCTCATTAAGTTCATGGCCTTGGTGTGATCTTTGATACCTCACTTGCACTGACTGTCATATATCCAGCTATTGCCAAATCTTGTTTCTCCTTCCACAACATCTCTTGCCTCTCTGACCTTTTTTCTCCATTCATATAGCTACCATTCTAATTCAGACCCTTATAACTCCTGGATTTTTTAATGTAAGGGTGAAAAAGGGGTTTTATGGGTTCAGTATATTAAAGATGGTCTCCAGAGGATTGAACTATTATTAATCCTCAATTAAGAATAATCTCAAATCAAAATTGAGTTTTATGGAAATTTATTTACATGAGAGAAGAGAGAGGGGAAGAAAATAAGAATCTATCTCACTAATTAATCCAGGTAGATCTTAATCCTCAGCTGAGGGTTAAAAGGCCTGAGGCCCAGAGGTGAATGGAGCAAACTTCATTCACAGAGTCTATAAAAGGAAGTTTCTTAATAGAAGTTCAGGAAGATTCAGTCTTTAAACTCACCATGTGGAACAGTCTCGGTCATGAACCAGCAAAGTTCCCTCAGGTCCCCTTCACCAAACCAGAAGCAGCCTCACTCACTCAACTCCCTCTTTTAAAGGGGTCACGTATGTGTCACTTCCAGTGCCTTCCCCTAACCTGCGTGTCCAATCACAATAGAAAAGCGTAGGGGGCGGTCCATTGATTCTGATTCATTACTCACTCTAGCACAGGTGGGTTAGAACCTTCCAGAATTGGAAGGTGCTCTCACCTTTGGTGATTAAATCTAAAGATGGGCAGTGTAGACTTAATCTAATTATCACATGTAATAGCCTCTTAATTTGTCTTCCTGATGATTCAAGTCTTTTTTCCCTCCAATCCATATCCACATAGCTGCCAAAGGAAAATTTCTTAAGTTTAGGTCTTATCACAACACTCCACTACTCAATAAATTATAATGATTCTCTATTGACTTTAAGTAAAATATTATTTCATCTTTATCTCATCCTTTATTAATTTACATTTTTGTTTTATAATGTAAATAATAGCACCATAGCATTTATTGTAAGATTAAAATTAATATTCAATAATTCCAAGTATTATATTTTATATGATTTATTAATAATCATTTGAAGAAGAGGAAAAGTATAGCCTGAATAAAGACAAGTTTACCTGACAGTGAAAGTGGGAGAAGAGAGAGGGGCGGAGTATATACAAAAATTATCTCCAAAACTTAAGGATGTAACATGAGGACGAAAGTGGGATGCAGAGAATCGTAGTTCCAGGGTACAGAAGTTCTAATTACACAATCCCCCTGTGATTCCAATGGAAAACGAGCATGTAGAAATCCCCCAGATTTACATTCCTATTTTCCCCATGGAATCAGAACACGTAACCAACTTATAACTAAAGATTTTTAACTAAAGGTATATACAACATTGCAGTTTCTAAGGGGGAAATTACAATAATTTGGGGATAAGAGGGAAATAAAAGAGAAAAAGAACAAAACCAATGATTGCTACATTGACCAAAAAAAACCAACCAATTAGGGGCAGTCCCCTTTGACCCAAGAGTGTACATTCAAAACAATGTGTTCAACTACAGTTGAACCCCACAGTTCAAATCACCACAACCCAAAGTTCACTACAGTTGAACCCCACAGTTCAAATCACCACAACCCAAAGTTCACTCTGGATCTCTTGGTGCAGCATGTGATTTCTGCAGGTACCTTCATGGTACCTTCTCCAAAGAGTTCACTTTCTGGATTCAGGGAGGTAGCAAGTTTCTTATCTTAAAATTACTCTCAAAAGAATTTAAACTTGGCATTATAGGATAATAATACAACTCGCCTCCCTTCCCCCGAAGGGTGTTGACAAACACATGGATCACCCAGGGATAAATGGCTGAGTTATGAGGTATATGAATCAATTGTCAAAAGAAATCAAAAACAGCAAAAAAAAAATCCAAATAAAAGAGAAAAAGTAACTTCTGGATGAAATATAAAATATCAAAGTCTTATGTGTAAAAATTCTAAGTAAGGAAAAATAAACCTATAACAAGTTCTTGAATCAGGGCCCGATTAAAGTGAAATATGTCCCACAAGCCTGTGGTAGCAATTATGCACTTACCCAATCAGCAGCCAGGACTACAGAAAATTGCCACACTATGAGAGACATAAAAAAGGACAAGGTTTTGAAGTAGATGGGAATTAGATTGGTCTGATTTTACCTTTGCTCTCAGGGATAGGGGAACCAGAATGGTAGCCAAACTTCTGTACTTATCAGAATGTGGCACGGGGAAGAGCTGCATCTGATGTATATTGAATAGCTGCAACCTCGAACCTCAAACAAGTTCAAGGCCCCTGTCTTGGCGAAGAATCTCTTCGATTCCACCAGTATTGGTTGGTCTCTTTGACCTTGTGTTTGTTGGCATTGTGCAGTGACTCTTTAGTGATCCCTTCTCCTGGAATCAGATACAATCATTAAGCAAAGCCCCATAATATTTAACAGTCAATGGTAGGTTTCCATAGTCTAAGGCTTTTGGGTATGCATTGACATTAGGGCTAATGGACATTGTAAACTTACCCTAGTGCATTGATGGGCAAATTTTTTAAAGAGGGGGCCACAGGAAAGGAAATGCTCATCTGTCAGTCTGTTTTCTAAGGCAACTCTTTCGAAGTTTCATTGTATTGTATCCTACTCATTGTATTTGTCAGATTAGGAATAATGCGGCACAGCCAGATAGAACATTTCAGGGGGCCGCATCTGGCTCACAGGCCATAGTTTGCCCATCAATGCCCTAGTGCAAAATCAAAAAACCATTAATACTGGTAACATGTGCTTCAAGTACAAAAAAATGAGAAAAAAGAAAACTCAAATACTCTATTGCACATACAAGGGAAAACAATAATAAAATTTTAAAAATCATTCAAAACTATATAGCTCACAATCAGGGACGGACACACTATGTCAGCCAAGTAGAGGCAGAATACAAAGGTTTCACACCCAAATGAGATCCATTTCCTTTTTAACTTGACCATGATCCACAGTGTGAGTGCAAATGATTTTCACTAAGTAATAGCTTTTTAAAACAGTAGTACAACAGGTAATGCACATTCAAAGAAATACCAAAATTCACAAAAGCTTGGGCTTCAGGGAGCTGAAGGGCAGAAAGAACTTCATTAATAATTTCTGCATTTGCTATACATTTTCCACCTGATATTAAAAATCTCCTTTGAAGCCATAGCATACCCACTGCATGACATATTCCGAATGCATGTCTAAAGTCTGTGTAAATTGTTGTCTTCTTATCTTTGGCAATTATACAGGCATGTTTTAGAGCTATCAGTTCTGTACCTTGAGCACTTATATTTGAGGGCAGTGAAACTGACCACAGAGTGGCAAATTCTGTAACTACAGCAGCTCCAGTGTAGTGTATGCCATCCCTCATGAAAGAAGAATAATCAGTGAATAAGACTAGATCTGGGTTGTGTAAAGGAGTATACAGTAGATTATCTCAAAGTTTTTCTGCCATGGACACTAAAGATTCACAACTGTTCCTGAAAATGGTAAGTCTGGAATTGGGGTATCAGGATTTAGAACTGTACAGCATTTCAAGGTAATATTTTCATTACCTAACAAGGTACCTTGTACCTTGCAAGTCTCCAATCAGAAAATGCCTGTGTTCTATGTCTTAGCAACAATGCTTATGGTTAAAAGGCATCCCAATAATAAATCAGCAGATTTAGTTACTAGCAAGGCTGTGGCAGCTATGCATCTAAGACATGGTGGTGCTCTTGAAGCTACTGGGTCCAGCTGGGCCGAATAATAATCAAATGGGCACTTAGTAGGTCCCAAAGTTTGAGTAAGAACACCTGAAGCTCCGTTTACATACAAAGTAAATGGCTTGTTGTAATCTGGGTGCCTAGAGCATAGCAAAGGATTCACTGCCTGCAAAACCCTGTTGCTCCAAGAATTGCCCTCAACTGTTTCTTAGTGGAGGGTGTGCTCAATTTTTGAATATCTTCAGTATACTTAGGGGAAATGGAGCAGGCACCAGCAGTTAAAATAAACTCTAAGTATTTCACTTTGGGGAGATACCACTGAATTTTGTGGCCTCTCTTATGCAGCTCTAAAAGGAGATGTTTGCTATCTTCCTGGCACACTGTGGCATTTGGTGAGGCCAAGAGCAAATCATCCGTGTATTGAATTAAATGGCTATTCTTAAATTTAATATTATCTGTATCTTGACTCAAAATTTGTGAGAACAGCATTGGGCTTGTCCACGAACCCTTCTGGCAGCTTACACCAGGTCCACTGGCAACCATTCCAGGTAAAGGCAAATATATTCCTGGAATTCTTATGAATTGGTATTGAGAAAAATGCTGAGCACAAGTCTACTACAGTAAAGTATGTGGCTGTGTTAGGAATAGAGGAGATAATTGTGTTTCTAAGGCCATTATCTGGCAACTTGTGTGCACCTCTATAAAAAAAACAGGAGTTGGTGAGCATGGGATAAAGTCTAATGTAGGAACCTGATCTGTGTGAGGGAATTAGTAGTATGTGCAGGAGAAAGGCATAGTTATTCTTAACCTGAGGCAAAGGAGGGAAAGGAAAAGTGAGTTCTGCCTTGGGCAGGTTCCTGACATGTTTGAGTACAGAAATAGCAAGCCCATGATTTGGCTGGTGATGATTTATATCCCAGTTATTTATAACTTGGTTTTGGGGGGGCTGAGAAGTAGAGGAAAGGAGAAGCTGGTATTCTCATCGAAGCTGTTGCAGAGAATAGCTCCCATCAGATGCTGGGATTTCCTCACTTCTGCTGATGTGTATGAAATCTGAAGGTCATCCAGTGCTAGGTGACCCTGGCCTTTTGTGGGCTTTGACTTATTCACTAAGTCCCAGGAGAGAAGCTACTTCCCTAATATTACAGGTTTCTTCTGTGACCCCTTGCCGCAATGTGAGGGAAGTGATTTGGTTTTCAGGCAAGTATCTTCAGTTTGTCCTCTTTACATTCCCTTGATTGTTGGAATGACTAGAGAATTAGGGGGCAAGAATGCCATTGCTTAGAACTTTTTCTTGCTCATGTTTAGGAATCAACGGAAATGCTTAGATCTCGAGATCTCCCAGAACCTTAGGACCAACCTTATTTGGTATTGCTGATGAGTTTGAACTCTGAAGATCATCTTTACTCATTGGCTTCCTTGACAACTCTGAAACATTTGACACTGTTGACCGTCTGTTGTCACCTTCTTGAACTGTTTCCTCTTTTCCTTTTTGTGACATTAGACTACCTACCTGGTTTGGTTGTCATCCTACTTTTGAATACTTTGTTTCTGGTACTGACTTCTTTTATTCTTCCTGCCCTGTAAATGTAACATTTGGTAATAGTGTTCTATCCTTGAACTCTGCCTCCCTGTCCACCCTCTATCTTTTAGCTAACCGAACTAATCTTGACTTCAACTCTCACCTCAGTGTAGATGATGCAGATTTCTATCTGCAGTTCTCACCTCCTTTAGAAGCTGCAACCCTACAGTTCCAACTGCATGCTGATATATCCATTTCAATGCATCAACACCTCAGACTCAACATCTCCCTACCTATCTCTTCTTTCTGACTTCTTTTTTATTCCCAGCACTATCATTCTTGTGATTATCTGGGCTAAAACTTAATTCTCTACCCTTCCTCCAATCTAGTCAGGTCCCAGGTTCTTTCCACTTTGCCTCTATATCTTTTTCATCACTTCACTTCTTTTTCTTCCATGCTGACTTCTGTGAATCTCATTATCTCCTGATCGGATGGCTGCAATAGTTGCTAACTAAACTTCTCCATTTCTAGTCTTTTCTCACTTCAGTGAGTTTGTTTTAGCTTTGTCCATATTTGTGATTTCATTGGTGTAAGAAACTCCCTTCACTACCCCTATGGGACTCTGAAAGATTAAGTGACTTGACCATGGCACACAGCTAGAATGTTAGTTGTAGACTGAAACTCAGTTTTTCCTGACCATCCTATTTGCTACATTATGTTGTTTCTCCCCAGATTAATTTTTCTAAAACACAGGCCTGCCTGTTATTTTGCTGCTCAAAAGCCTTCAGGTTCTTCTCCTTGGCCTACCAAGTGAAATTTGAACCCCTCCATCTGGAATTGGAGGCCCTCCCCAGTTTAGCCCCATTTTGGCTCTAGTCTGACAGTATATTATCTCTCTGTGCCCTGCCAGACACTCCATTGCCCTAAATGGGCCCTGTGCCCTACACATTCCCTATGCTTTCTCACCTTTAGACTTTGCTTCATTTCACCATTTGATGGTAGAATCCCCTCCGGTTGCACTTACCAGGCAGTCTTAACCATCCTTAAAGGTATGGCTCATAATCTACCTTCTCCTTCAAGCCTTCTGTCAGCAAGTGTGAATGAGTCTTCATTGAAACTCCATGACACTTTAAACATTTCTTCAAAAAAACTTATTGGGGGGAAGAAAGGGAAGTAAAATAAGGGTGGGGATTAGGGGGCTGATTAGAAACAAAACACTGGTATAGGAGGAAATAGTGAAAGAAGAAGGGGCAGGACAAGGAGAAGAAATCAAAATGTCGGGGAATACATAGCTGGTAATAATAACTCTGAATGTGAATGAGATGAACTCACCCATAAAATGAAGCAAATAGCAGAGTGGATTAGAAACCAAAATCCTACCATATGTTGTCTACAAGAAACACATGAGGCAGGTAGACACACACAGAGTAAAGGTAAAAGGCTGGAACAAAATCTATTGGACATCAACTGAGAAAAAGAAGGCAGAAGTCCCAATCATGACATCTGACAAAGCCAAATTAAAAATAGATACAGTTAAAAGATAGGGAAGTTAATTACATCCTGATAAAAGGCAGTATAGACAATGAGGAAATATCAGTACTCAACATGTATGCACCAAATGGTATAGCATCCAAATTTCTAAAGGAGAACCTTCCTCTATCAGATCTAGATAAATCAAACCAAAAAGTAAATAAGAAAGAGGTAAGAGATGTGAACGAAATCATAGAAAAATTGGAGCTAAGAGATATATGGAGAAAAATAAATAGGGACAAAAAGGAATATACCTTCTTTTCAGCAGCACATGGTACATTCACAAAGATTGACCACGTACTACAGCATAAAAACATAGCAAACAAATGCAAAAAAGCAGAAATAATAAATACAACCTTTTCAGATCATAATGCAATAAAAATAACAATTAGCAAGGGTACATGGAGAGGCAAACCAAAATTCAATTGGAAATTAAATAATATGACTCTCCAAAATCAGTTAAAGAAAAAATCATAGAAACAATAATTTCATTGAAGAGAATGACGATGATGAAGCTTCTTACCAAAATCTATGGGATATAGTCAAAGCAGTACTCAAGGGGAAATTTATATCCTTGAGTGCATATATTAACAAATTAGGAAGGGCAGAGGTCAATTAATTGGGCATGCAAATTAAAAAACTAGAAAGCAAACAAATTAAAAATCCCCAGATAAAACCAAATTAGAAATCCTAAAAAAACTTATTGATGATTTTTTCGTGTCACAGACATTTCTCAATATCTACTCCTCCCAGCAAAATTCTCCCTTGTTATGAAGCACAACACACACACACACACTGAACATTTTTACAGTGTATGTAGCATGTGTCTTGTATAGTCCCTAATTTTTCCACTGAGGAGAGGAAAGATATATTTCATCAACTGTTCTTAGGATCCAGTAACGTTTATTTCCTCTCATTTTGGTTCAGCTATCTTTTAGCATTGTTTTTATTTGCATCATCATAGTCATTCTATATATTTTTCTGGCTTGGCTTTCTTCACTCTGTATTCAGTGCTACCAAGTCTAATCAAGAATTCTTTATATTTGTTCCATTACATTTGTTTACCAGAGTTTTAGCCATTCCTCAGTAGATGGCTAGTCAATTTTATTTCTAGTTTTTTTCTGCCACAAAAGGTGTTTCTATGAATATTAGGTATAAAGGAGACCTTTCTTCATGGCTTTGAATTCATATGCCCAGTAGTAGGTTACTTTGTGCCTCTCTAATGCCTCTTTTGATTATAGTTATCTTTATGCCTTATCTTCCCTACTAGATGATCTTTATGGGCAGAAGCCACATTTCAAATTCATCTCTTTATCCCTGTAATACAGTGCCTTGCACATGCTAGGTAGGGGTTCTTTGTCTCCCCTCTTCAGCTATACACACACACACACACACACACACACACACACACACACACACACACACACACACACACACACACACATATTTATTTATTTGTTTAAGAACCCTTACCTTCTGTCTTAGAATCAATACATTGTATTAGTAAGGGCCAGGCAACTTGGAGGTAAGTGACTTGTCTAGATAGCTAAGAAGTGTCTAAGGCCATATTTGAACCCAGGAGCTCCCCTCTCCAGGCCCAACATTCATAGCCTTTCTACTTTTAATGCGTACTTCACATTATTTCCCCATGCATTGAAAATATTTTGTTCTATTTTTATATATGGGATGAGAGGATTTTCCTCCTTTCTCCCTTTTAATGGCACAGCCCTAGGACCTGTAAAGAATGTGGTCCAGTTTATATTGTGTGAGGGATCACTTATTTATTTGTTTTTCTGGGTTATATATGTATTATCATACAAAACATTTCCATATTGTTCATTTTTGTAGGTGAATAATCTTATAAAACCAAACCCCCAAAACATACCCAAATAAACAAGGGCATCACCATCTTATATTTGTAATTCTGCTGTCTGGCAGCTATATTGCAAAGGGAAAGATGACACTGGTTTTAGTGTGAGTGTAGACTTTCCCCCATCATGGCATAGCATACCTACAAAAGCATTGGCTATACCTGCTTTGTTCTCCAGAGTGTTGGGCTTGAGGCCTGGATGTAAGGGAGACCATTGTTGGGCATAAAGCAGCTAATTTCTCAGTGTCGAGTCTCTGACTCTGCAATAGTGTTGCTAGAATTTAAAAAAACCCTTTGCTGCTGTTGCAACTGTTCTCCATGGTTCTCCATGCTATTCACTGCATTTGCTCCAGACTGGATTCTTCTCTTGGCAGTAGCTACATTTCAGGGCTATGGTGGAAGAGTATTTGTGCCTGCAGATTCATTCAGACATTAGCTTTTAGGTCTTGAATTAGGTTAGCAAACTTTCTGATTATATTTCTGCCTTTACCCTTCCCTGGTTTCAGTTCCCTCATCCCCCAAAACTGTTCTTTGGATTACTCAGTTCAGTTATTATTATTATTTTTTTTAAAAACCCTTACCTTCCGTCTTGGAGTCAATACTGTATATTGGCTCCAAGGCAGAAGAGTGGTAAGGGTAGGCAATGGGGGTCAAGTGACTTGCCCAGGGTCACACAGCTGGGAAGTATCTGAGGACAGATTTGAACCTAGGACCTCCTGTCTCTAGGCCTGGCTCTCAATCCCCTGAGCTACCCAGCTGCCCCCAATTCAGCTATTATTGATTATATACCAGGCCCTGAGGTAGGGCCTAGGGTTACAAAGAAAAATTAAACAAGCTTGGGTTGTGAGGAGCTTATATTATACCAGGGGTGAGAAGGAGGGAGGATAATGTGCATAGAAAAAAAGAGGATATATACAAAGTGGATACAGATATGTTTGGGAGGTGGGCTTGAACTACTGGGAGCATTTAAGTTCTGATTCTTCCTGTGATCTTTAAAGTTAGCTAGTGTTTCTATAAGGTGAATGGAGATTATATTCTAGGCATTATGCTACAGCATTGGCAAAAGTGCAAACTTATGTGTACCTCCTCTTATTTACTCTGACTATTTTCTGCCCTTGGACCTCATTCTCCAGTGTTGGACATCATGCTTGAAGCCACTGTGCTTCAGTTCTGTGCTCCCTGGGTCCAGGAGCTTTCATCTTAACCTTGGTCAAACAGAAAGGTGCCTTCTCTTCCATTCCACTCCATTTGTGCTTCTCGATTTAAGAACTGTAATCAAATTAACAGTACCATCCATTGTCTTTAGAATGGGAGTGTCATTGGATTACTCTATTATTCCACCTACCAAAGAGCTGCCTTCCCTGGCCAGTTTTCTTCCCCATTAGAATATAAATTCTGAGAACAAAGATTGTCTTTTGCTTTTGTTTCTTCTATACCTAGCTGAGTGCTTGGCACTTAGTAAGCCTTCAATTAATGCTTTTTTATTTTTGCAAGCATATGCATCAGTAAGTCATGAATCATAGATTGCATGAAGGAGTAAGCTTAGAAAGGGTAGATTGGAGCTAGATTGTGGGAAAGACCTTAAATTCTAAGCAGAGGAACTCTTGTTTTATCCTAAAGGCAGTGGGGAACCACTGAAGCAGGGACAGATATAGACTGGTTCTATAGGAATGTTGGTTTGACAGTTGTGGATAGATTGGAAAGGTGAAAGAGTTTCAGATGCATTGAGACTGTGGAGGGCTCTTGCAGGAAAGTGGTGGTGACAGGGTAAGGACTACATGGTTGTGGTGGGAGTTAGAGAAGAAAAGTGGACAGGTGTGAGATATTGAAGAGATGAAATGACAAGACTAGGAAACTGATTGGAAATGGAGGTGATTGAGAGTGAAGAGTCAAGGATGACTATTAGGTTGTAAACCTGGGCAATTAGAGGAATGGTGATTCTCTGGATAGCTGGTTGGCTCAGTGGATTAGAGTACTGGGCCTGGAGTCAGGAAGATCTAAGTTGAATTGAGCCCATAAATACTTTAAATAGCTGTGTCACCCTTGGCAAGTCACTTAACCTCTCAAAGCCTCAGTTTCCTTAATTGTAAAATGAGAATAAGAATAGCAGCTACCTCCAAGGGTTGTTTTGAGAAAATCCTTAGCACCCAGCAGGTGCTTAATAAATGCTTTTTCTCTTCCCTTGACAGAAATAGGCAAGTTAGGAGGAGGCGTAGCTTTTAGGGAGAAAGCTTTAATGAGTTCTGTTGGACGTGTGGAGTCTAAAGTACTTATGTTACAATATCCAGGCAAAATGTCCATAGAGAGGGGCAGCTGGGTAGCTCAGTGGATTGAGAGCCAGGCCTAGAGACAGGAGGTCCTAGGTTCAAATCCGGCCTCAGACACTTCCCAGCTCTGTGACCCTGGGCAAGTCACTTTACCCCCATTGCCTACCCTTACCAATCTTCCACCTATAAGTCAATACACAGAAGTTAAGGGTTTAAAATTAAAAAAAAAAAATGTCCATAGAGAGAGAAAGGAGGGCTAGATGTGTAGATTTGGGAGTTATCTGTATAAACAGGGGTCAGCAACCTTTTTGGCTGTGAGAGCCATAAACGCCACATTTTTTAAAATGTAATTTCGTGAGAGCCATACAGTGCTCACAGCGCGCGCTCCTTTAACAGTGTGCACTTCTGTAACAGCGCCTGAAAAAAAATTGACTTTATGGCTCCTGCAGAGCCATACGTTGCCGACCCCTGGTATAAAGGTGATACTGAAATAGATGAGAGCTAATTATTTCATCCTAAGAAGATAGTTCTTCATCTTGAGGGCTTAGGACAAAGCCCCTGGTGAATACCCATAGGGAAGGGGCATGACATAGATAATGATTCTTTTTTTTTAACCAGTTACATGTAATAACAAATTTTCACATGATATAGATGATGATTCTGCTAAGACAAGAGAAGGGCAAAGATTTGGTCTGACAGCTAGGAAGAAAGCCAGCCTGAACAATGTAATGAAAAAGGTCAGAATACCCTTAAGTGGTCATTAGTATCAGGTACCCACAGAGGTTAAGGATTGAGTACTGAGATTAGGCCATCATGACTTTGGAGAGAGTAGTTTCAGTTGAATAGGTGTAGGTAAAGGGGGAAAGAACAGAATTCCGATTTCAAAGGGTTGAGAAGAGAGTAGGAAGCAAGAACCGGCACTTAGCACATGCCTGGTACATAATAAGAACTTAGTAAGAACTTATTAAGGGGCAGCTAGGTGGACTAGTGGATAGAGAGCCAGGCCTGGAATTGGGAGGACCTGGGTTCAAATATGGCCTTGGATACTTCCTAGCAAGTTACTTAACCCCAGTTGCCCAGCCCTTTCTACTCTTCTGTCTTAGATTAGGGTTTATTTAAAAAAAAAATACTACTTGTTGACTAACAAAGTGGAGGCACCTATGTAGGGTATACAGATCTTTCTGTGAGTTTGGATATGAAAAGAATGAAAGATGTAGAATAATTTAAGGGAGTGGTAAAGTCAAGTCAAGGATGATGGAAATGTGGTGATGGTTTGAAGGCCTCAGGGAAGGAACCAGTGGTAATGAGGTGTTAAGGATGAGGAAGAATGGATACATAAAGAGGAAAGCTGCTAGAGGAGACTGAATGGGATGGGGGTACAAATTTAGGGGGTGGCATTGGCAAGGAGGATCAGCTCTTCCTCCTAGAATGGAGCAAAGAAGGAGGGAATGGGGGGTTGTATTGAGGGATTTAGAATTTAGCACAATTGGAGAGGAGAGTGTAAGTGTTAAAATTAATGGTTTGGCTAAATATATGCAAATTATAAAATCTTTTATTTATAAAAGTAGAAAGAGTGAAAGTATAAAAGGGTAGAAAAGACATTAACTATCTAACTAAATATTGTTCCAGTGCTTGGTTCAGCCAGGACTTATTAACCTTCAATCAGAATTAAACTATCTCCAGAAGACAGGAAGGGAAAACCAGCTATCCACTCACCCAGGACAATGACTGGAGCTGAAAGTGACTCCTGAGGCCGACTTTCTTCTTTGAGCCAACCTTCTTCTTGAAATCAACTTCCTTCTTGGAGTTCACTCTCTTCTAGCCTCCTTCACCAGCCTGCCTGTTTAGGGATCTTCATGGCTTTTATGGTGGTTTCTTGTTCCTGCCCCTTTTCATGGGGGCCATCACAGTTTCCAAATTGTCTGAGTTGTCACCTTTGGATTCACACCTTTCTGAGTGTGTGAACTCTTGAGTTTCTGTCTGTTTAAGTTTGGGGAAAAAAGGGTGGGGCTCTTCAAGTATCTTACTGGCTTCTCACCTAGCATCAAGTAAAGTGTGAATTCACCAAGTGGTTTTCAAGCTTCTCCCACCTAGTTCAAGTTTGTGTTGATTCAAAGTTATTGCCAACCAAAGTGTTAACTCCAACTAGGCAAAGAGAACAAAGGATTCCTTTTTCACAAGTGTGAACTCAAAGAGAACCAAGAATTCTCTTTTACAAGAGGGAGTTTATGATCCAAAACCTTAATTTTTTTTTAGTGGAGTTTCTGGAAAGCTATTCTCCTGAAAGGAAGGGGTGGGGGATGGTGGTGGTGGCTTCAGAAGAGAAAGTTTGGAATAGTTGCTTTGAGGAGTTGGGATGGTCAGTCAGGGAAGAGTAAACAAAGTAATATGCTGCTGTGGTAAGTAAAAGCCCAGTTGAAACTGCTAAACATTAATTCATAGAGGTTATATGACTTCTTCCATCAGTGTTCAGCAGACCCAGAACTGGAGAACTCAGATGCTGGGGAGTAATCCAGGGTTGGCCTTTTGAAAGGGAGTAAGTGGCAGTAAGAAAGGGTGCAGGCATTCAAGGGTTAATGCAACATAAGCCCTTAAATAGGTTCCTTCTTGTACTTAGAGCAACTTTCCCTACAGCATTATATGAGTGATCTTGTGCATCTGTTACTCTGTGTATACTTAATTAAAAGCAAAAGTACAAGTCATAAATTTCCTAATTGTTCTCTCCCTACCCATTGCTGGCTGGAGTAGCTCAAAGAATCAAAAATTAGGGAAGTATAGAATTATTAAGCCACTGCCTTTCTATTCACACCAGTAACTTCCCTAATGCTTTTGGATAGTGCTTAGCACAATAATGGACAGAATCTAGGTAGGCTCTGAGCAACTGGTAGGAGAATGCTATTGACTTTGGTTGGGAGGATTTGCCTCCATTTCTTAGAACAAAGGTGGAGAACCTGGGCCTCTTTGCTCAAAGTGGAATCCTAAACCTATTCCATCCATCCCAGTTCTCTGTTTTCCACTCATATGGAATCTTGCAGAGCAGAAAAAATTGGGGATGGGAGTGGGACATAGTGCATGCCATGCCTTTCTGAGGTTAGGAGCCATCTAAGTCTCTTACAAAAGAAGGACATACTGCCTAGCTGGTTGTGAGCTTTGGAAAGGAAAATGACTCTCAGGCCTTTCTCTTAGGTTTCTTCTTGAAGGGCTTCTTTGCTTATCTTGTTGCTCTCCTGGAACCCCTTGAAAGGAAGACTGGGAGTGCTAGAATGTTGCTTGAGAGAGATTGGGTCTCTATCTGGGTTCAAGACTCTCTTGTGGTTAACTTCTAAATTTACCAAGGCTACCAGCCTTGAATGTAGAGGAACTATACTTCTACAGCAGCGGTGGTAGGGGTCACTGAGGTCTGAGCCTTGAGGGCCTTATGGAGCCTTTGGCTCAAGTGCTTGTGATTGAGCAGGAGCCCCAACACTTTAGCTGCTCTGCTAGTGGAGTTCATCCCAAAACTCCCAGCAAACAGGAAGCTGCTTTGAGTTAAGAACATAAAATAAAAAGCAGCTGATGCTTCTGAATTTGGTTGCCCTGCCCTGCCCCCTCCATAGAGCCAAGGGAAATAACTCTGCTTTCCTTTCCTCTCATAAAGGCCAGCCAGAAATCCAAAGAAACAACAACAACAACAGCAAAAACTCCACAAGCCCTTTGAAAATGAACCAGGCTCCTGCCCCAGCAGGGCTTCCCAGCCAGAAGTATGGTACTCTATCCCCAAGCTATGGGAAGGAAAATGACTGAATCCGCAGGGCATTCAAAGATTAGAGTGTTGCTACCACTCCCTTTTGCTTTTCGGAAGAAGTCTAAGTGCTCCTTAGGTCTGAGTAATCCCAGGGTCCTCTTTTTCCTTTCAAAGACCTTAAAGGAGTTTGGATTTGGAGTGCTAGCCAACACATCCAAAATAGTTATAAAATTATTTCCAGATTGAAATGTATCACAGGGCCCACTAAAAGACTTCTCAGAGAGCGTGATGCTCCAAACACTGTGCCTTTTTCTTAGACCAGTCTCATAAAAGCCCAGAACTGTCTCTTTAGGGTTGCAGCTAAAGACCCTTGAGATAGACTAATTTGTATTTGAATTCAAGAAATCTAGTCAAAACAATTGTTCTAATAGTCCCTGTAGTTCCTGTAATAAATCCCCAGAAGTGTTCCCATTATTCAAATTCACACTGCATATTTCCATGGAAATATGAAACCAATGACTATATTTTACATAATTATAACCTCAAATTCCAATTGTATACATGTGATAGTATCTGGGGGAATTCATTATTTATACTAGGTATATCTCTTTCTGATAACTGAGGGCTGTTGTAGTAGGAAAGCTCTTGAATGTGGCTTTCTGTGGGGTAGTTCTGGGCTGAGTGCTTGAGGGAAGAGTTGGGCACTCTTCCAAAGTGGGGAGGTTAGGAAGGGGTCAGATAGGCCAGTCACAGCCTGTGGGCCAAATCAGGCCTGCCCAGCAAACTAAGAATGGTTTTACATTTGTAAATAAAGTTTTATTGTATTTTAAAATTTAAACACCACTCTTAACTTGCCGTTCTACAAAGCGTGGATCTTACAGTTTGCTAACCAGTGGAATAGAACCATGGCATCAGCTGAATTTCCTTCTTGACTTTGCAGTGTATTTTGGGCTGTCTGGACAGTACCTTATTTGAGAGAAATAACCAGAGTTTGAAATAAGGCTTGGAATAGATTTAATTCATAGAGGGAGAAACTAACAAAAATGGTTTGGGAAAAACCAAGGTCAGTTTATTCCACCAGTGGATATCACTTAGTTTTAGGCTATTTAATGGCTCATGTCTCTTAGTACCTACCAGACGGGCATTGAAGTCCCCTATGCAAAGCTCGCAGTGTCTGTCAGTTCCTGCCAGATGGGCATCAGAGCCCCCTACCTAAAGTACTCATTGCCAAAAGACATAAATTAACTAATATTCTGCCTTACATTCTGTGGAAACACAGAAGCTCTTCCAAAGGCTCTGTGATTATGCACTGAAATGTTTCTAGGGGTTTTATTCTGGGGTTATATGGTTAAATCAGAGAGCGAGTTCCCAGTATATATAATCTGTTCGAGATTAAAAATCCAGTTCCCACCAGGACTACTTGAATTTCTAGTTTTGGGTAAATCTTGGGGGTTGGGGCAAATTCAGGGAGGGAATATCCTGAAATTCCCCCCAATACCTTGTGAGATTCTTTCAGGCTTGGCCATTAAGCACAGTTCCCGCAAAATGTTTGTGGTTCAGACCTACGTTTTTGGTTTAGAGATTTTTATAGTATGATTCAACCTGAGCCTTCACTGCTATTCTAAAATCCCACACCTTGGAGATAGATGTCAAGCACCTAAACATTGTCACATCTCTGTTAGGTTGAGTGAGGCAGAGAGCATCATTGAGTAGAGTCAGATGGAAAATCTAGACAGAACTAGAATAAGTCAGGACCATTATTGGAGTGGAGCTCTTGTTGGAAGGACCATTGTTGGAGTGGAGCTATAAGTGAGAGAAATTCTAGGCATTGACCATAAGATAGTCCGACAGATAGTAGCCTAATTGATGATAGCACTACTTACTGCTTATTTGAGAGATGACCTGATGATTTTGGATAACAATGCAAATAATGATGAGTACTGTATTTGGCCTGTCTTTCTTGGGATTCTAAAGCATTTGACATATTTTTTCCCTGCCATCTTCTTGAGAGGAACAAGAATGTATTGACTTAAGGGTTAATTGGTGTACACTGAGCACTAGTGCCTAGCAAAACTGTTTAGATAGGCTCTCTTTCTACACCCTGGGCTAATAAACTTGTGGGGTTTGGTGATGGAACAATGGCACAAAGATACGGATGTTAGAATTTACCAAATCCAGATAGCTTTCTAGTTCTTGGAGAAACCGAAACACCTAAAGAAGGGCTTACCTCCTAGTAGAAGAGTACAGAGATAGGAATCCAGCTTGTTGTTTTGCAGAAACTACCCCTGGGTCAGGCTACCCACTTCTCCTTTCATAGTCTTGAGTGGTGAATTAAATCAAACTTTTGAATACTCTTTTTGGGGGGATGGAGAGTTGGTAGATTAAGCCCCCTTAAAGAGAGGCATTGCCTAGAGGTTCATTCCTGTGAGATAAAGAAACTCAGCAGAACTTCTGGTCAGGTCTTTTCTTCAGAAAACTAAAGAGGCCAATGGATTTGTAGACTCCCAGAAGACATCAGTGATGGTTGCTGCTGGTTTTGAAAGCAACAAGCTCTGGCAGAGTATGGCCAAGTTCATTTCCAACATCTAGTTCTCAAGCTTCATGTTTCTGTTGTTGATCGGTTAACATATCCTTTTCTTTTTGTATCATCATTGTTATTTCCTTGATCAGGTAACCTTGGAGAAGGTGCTGGGAATAACAGTATCTGGAGGAAGAGGACTGGCTTGTGACCCCCGGTCAGGTCTGGTTGCATACCCAGCTGGGTAAGTCTCTGGGAAAAAGATCCTATAGCACGGGAATTTCTAGCTATGGGGCTGGAATCCAGTTGAGAGTAAGCAGCAATTTCTTGGTTTCCTGGGGGGAAGGAGTTACCTAGTATGAGGAGAGGTATATTCAATTTAAGACCTTCATGTGACATTTTTATAGAGTTGGTATAAGGGCAGGTACAGATAAAGGTATGGTGGAAGGGCAGAGGTATGTGGGAAGGAATGAGTATACAGTTTCCAAGTTCATCTTCTAGAACTAAATTCTTGTCACTTTGAGAGGTGTCAGTAGCAGGGAACGAAAGTAGGATGAGCTGTGGTTTATTCTTCCCTTTCTTGCTGCATTTTCCTTCCTCTTCAGAAGTTCTGTGTATGTGAAACAAATGTTTCTTCTGAAATACAGGATCCTCAGGGTTTTTGTAGAAACACAACCAGTTGGCACCCAGGTACCTTTATTTCTTGTTGGCTAAGTACATGTGGCCTGGAAGAACCTTATCTCTTCTCACTGCCAACAGCAGTGTGTAGAAGTGGACATTTGCTATAATTGATCCAGCTGTCCCTAAAAATTTATTAATGTGTGCATGATTTGCTAGGTTCACCCGAGCTCTTCGTATAGCTATGTGTACTCTCAAGGCATTTTTTTCTTGTGCTGTCCATCCATCAGGCACTTGAGCAAAAGAATGCCAAATTAAAGGAGGCTCATTCTGTGGCAGGGGACTGAATTATGCTTCTCTCTCTTTTTTTTTTTTCTGAGCTAGTCCTTCTCTCTTGTAGAAAGATGTGTGTGAGCTGCTATAGCTGTATCTCAGGAGGATAAGTAAGCCTCCTTACCTTTCAGAAACAGTGACCTTTGGAATTGGAGAAAGCCCTTCTGGGGTACCTCGTGAATTTCATTCATTACTCCTTTTGTTTGAGAAACCTGGGGGGTGGAGAGAGAGAGAGAGAGAGAGAGAGAGAGAGAGAGAGAGAGAGTGTGTGTGTGTGTGTGTGTGTGTGTGTGAGTGTGAGTGTCAGTCTTCTGGCTTTCAAACCAGCCAGGGCTTCAAACCCAGCAAAGGGGGGCACAGAGGTTAATTAAACAATGCTTCTAGCCACAGAGGCCTCCTCTAAGAAAAGAGGCCTCTTTCGGAGATGCTAGTGCCTCCAGAAACGCCAAGGAAAAGGAGTCAGCCTTAATTTGGCAGTTCAAAGGGAAGCAGTCCGAGGTCACAACCTGAGCTCCTCCAAGGCCAAGTTCAAGAGGGAAAATTCCCCTCACAGCAAGTTACCATCATATTTAAAAGATACTTCTTTTCGTCACTTCTTGTGTCCACCTCCAGTGCTCCGTGGACAAATGGCAACCTCAACCTTGTTTTGGACTGCCCAGAGGGCAGTGACTTGTTTTTGATTTGTCACTTACTATCATATGTAGGTCATAGACATCCCCCCTCAACACTTAATTCTAAGTTGGGTGGGGTGACATATTCCAGGTGGCTAAAGTCTAAAGAATGAATAAGGGTGAGCTAATTCCATTTCCCAGGTCTGTGTTCCTAGAGTGAAGGGGGTCTTGTTGCACTCTCTCTTCCTAGAACTATTCTAAAACCTTATTCCATGAAGAGTGTTTGTATGCCATTGGAGCCCCAGGAGAATTACAAGCATTATTATCCTTGCCTGAAGAGTATAAGGAATCCCAAGGTACCCTACTGTGGCCAGCCTACATTTGCCTGAGAATATTTAATATGAGTCAACTCTGGGCCATGTCCCTGGCTTACCCTTTGGCCTCTTGTCTTTCCCAAGCTTTTAAAGCTGCTCTTTCTAAATGCTATCTTGCAATGGGTATTCTGCAGTAATATTTTAAGCAAGATTTCTCTTTTCAAACTAATGAACCATCATTCCTCCTGATCTGCTAGTGGGATATATGGAGGGCACCAAACTCTGCCTGATCTTTCTCCCTTTTATTTTTACCCTATTTGATCCTAGCTTTTTCTCCCTCTTGAATTCCATTACATTTGTTTCTGTAGAAGCTAGCTCAGGTATCCTAGAAACAAGAAGAGAAACAAAGCTTAGTAAATCCTCCCAGAGGCCTAGAAGAAGCAAATATCAAATCAAAACAAAATTTGCTAAAAGGAAATGATGAAATAGCACAAGGAGTTAGAGATTGGAGGAAATAGATATAAAGCAAGCAGAAGTAGGTTTAGGCTAGTTGTTAGGCTATTTTATATGTGGTCATTATTTCCTTTAAAAAACAATTGGAGACTCTTTCAGTTGTATTGGTTTTGGCATTCTTCCAGTATTTCCTCACCTCCTTGACTCTGACTTACTTGCTGCCATACTTTGTGCCCTCCTTGTTCAAGGAGGCCAAACCAGGGTAGTGACCAGGCTTCTTCTTTTGAGTTCAGCTCAACAGGTTGGATGTCTATGATTTTCCTAGGCTTAGGCTCAAGTCAGCTTTCCTTTTCTTGATTGATTGGACTCAGAGAATTAGAGGCTTTAGAACCTAGTATAGATCTTATTGCTCTCATGTGGCAATTGGGTCTTTAGAATGAATCTTCTCATTCCTAACACTTGATATGGTAGGGACAGAGGTTAGAGGAAGGCCCTTAGGAATTATCTTCCTAGCTGTTATGTTTCTGATAGAACTGGGAGATGTCCCAGGAAAGAAGATAGCATGAACCAGCTTGCATAGACTTCCAAATTATGTATGTAGCAGGACTTTTTTTTATGTATCTAATAATTCAGCATTTCTGGAATCTGAACTAAGTTCTATTATACCTCTGCGAATTCTAACACTATAATTGAGTTCTGTCACATCATTGGAGACTAGGGTCTGAGGCTCACTAGATGAGGAATGAAAGTAAGCAACCTTCTCTCTTTATGATTGTTGGGTACTCTTTGATCTATAGGAACCAGAGAGGTAAGTAAACACTTCCTTCTTCCAGTGGGGCAAGGGAGAAAGTATTATTAGAATAGTGGACTGGGTTTGAGGATTTCAGAAGTTTAGTGTCCTGTTTAAGTTGCCATGTTATTGTAAATAGAGGAATTACAAACACTTGAACCCATAACTGCCTTCCTTCCTGGCTTTTTGAAGGCTAGATACTTGTAACAAGTTCCTCTTAGCATTGATTCCCTCAAGTGTTTGAAGAAAGGCTGCGACTTTCCATTCTTATCTGTGAAAGGGAATTCTTGATTCTCTGTGAGTTCACACCTTACTTGATGCTAGGTGAGAACAAGCCAGAAATTTAAGAGTTCACACACACTCAGAAAAGTGTGATTCCAAAGGTGAGAACTCAGACAATTTGGAAGCTGTGATTGTCCCTTGTGAAAAGGGGCAGGGACAGGAAACCACCATAAAAGCCATGAAGGCAGGCTGGTGAACGACCATAGATTGGATCCATTAATTTCAACTTAAAGGACAAAGAATAGAAGAAATTGATTGGAGGGAGAGGGGGGAGATGTCTGAGATTTCCAGCCTTTCCAGTGCTCAGGTTTATCATAGGCTTTAGAAGGGAGGAGAAAATGCATTTGAATTATATATCTATCTCTGTGAACATCTTGTCTTACCCCTAGAAGAATTCCTTGAGAGCCTAGACTATTCAACTTTTGCCTTTTATTGTTGTTTTTGCTTATTTTCCCCTCACCAAAAAAAAAAAAAAAAAAAAGACTGTACTTAAACCTCAAGATGAACATTTCCTTACATATAGTAGAACAGAAAGAGCATTGTGTACAAATGCAAATTTTTATTATGCACGGCTTCCTTTTCTTTTTTAGTATGTGATAAATTATAACTTTCTAAACCTGTCCTGCTTGTCTGTGACTTCTTATATTCTATTCATTTAAAAAATGAGTTTTGACTTTTTGGAAGCAATTCTATCCTTAGTTCCCTTTTCCTTGTTCAGGCCTTCCCTTCTCCCCATTGAGAAAAAAGGAGGTAACAAATATGCATAGTCATGCAAAACAATTTTTCCTGTTGGCCATGTCTGAAAATGTGTATCTCATTCTGCAACTTGGCATTCATTGCCCCCTCTGTTAGGAGGTAGCTAGCTGACTTGATTACTGGTGCTAAGGAATCAAGAGGGGATTCTTCAAGGAGGTAGCACTTGAACTGAGCTTTGAAAGGAAGAAGGGACATTTTGATGCAACCCATGAAAAGATGTGATATCATATTCAGGAAATAGTAGACCAATAGTAAGTGGGCCAGTTGTTGTACAGTACCAAATGTATAAAGGAAATAATGTGTAATACACTTGGAAAGATGGACTAGCTATTATTTTGCCTTAAGAAATGTAAAAAGAGATGGATTCAGAGAAACAACTGTGATCAGTAGAATGACTAATCATGACCCTGGAAGACTGATGGTAAAGCAAACTTAAACACTTTTTAGCAGAGGTGATAGACTGGAGGTGTGGACTGATACACACATTTTTCAACACAGCCAATGGGTGTATTTGTTTTGCTTGACTAGATACGAAAGGGGATATTTGGGGGAGGAGGTTGCTAATGTAGAGAAGTTCAGGAACAGTAATAATGATACAAAATAAAAAGGAAGTAAAGAAAGGTAAAAAACCCAGGCAGATTGTTCTTAATAGAAGAAAAATAAAGAGAATTAGCTTAGTGATGTATAGTAATTTACTTGGAATGGTCTACATCAGTAGGTTCCTTGATGTATTAGCAGTCTTCAAGGGTCATAAAACATCACTTATATGCTTGACTTATATGGGGAATGATGCAGTAATTAATCAGTGATCTCATTAGTATGGATGTCCCTACAAAATATGCCTTCCTTCTAATTTAGGAGGATAGTCTTTGACAATTGCAGCAGAAGCCTAATGTGAATCACCAATGGCCAGTGTAATGACGAGAGCTTCATCAGACTGGAAGACTAAACTTTGAGTAAAAGAAAAACACCTTGTTTTAGCCTAGCTGAAAATCCTTTCCAATATGCCAGTCCCACCAGAGCATTTTCTCTATTAATAAGACTATCAAAAACCAAGAGTCACCTCTATGCTTCAAAAAAAAAATTGGAGTAGGCTTTTAGTAAAGGCAGTATGATATGGAAAATGCAGAAATATAGAAGTAATCTGTTGTTCAACATGGTATCTATCCTCCACAAGCTTATAGTTATAAATCTAAATTTAGATAAATAAATGCAAGTAAATAAAAGAAATATAAATCAAGATGTAGAGTTGGAAAAGGACCTTAGACATCATCTAGGCCAACTCCCACATTTTACTTATGATGAAAGTATGTTCTGGAGTGGAGAAAGGACTTGTCCACAGTCAACGAGTAATGCAGGGCAGACAGGTTTGGAATTTAAAGCCAAGTACCCCAACACCAAATCTAGTGTTGTTTCTGCTATACTATAGTAATCTAAGAGATTGTATTGGCCCAGAGATAAAGGGTTGGTTCCTTATACCTGGTCCCAGAGCTATTATAAGGACCATGTGAGATAATATTTGTAAAGTGCTTAGCACAGTGCCAGGCACATAGTAGATAGATACTTAATAAGTGCTTGTTTTTGTCCTTCTGCCTAAAATTGACTTCTCCCACTGAAACTATTTTCTGTGATTTTATCTTGGTTAATTCCCAACTACTCCAGGGAGTACTAGAGGAAGTAGTTAGAGGCAGCTAGTTGTCACATTGTGTCTAGCTCTGCCCTTGGACTTAGGAAGACCTGAGTTTGAAGACGCTGACTTGTGTGACCCTAGACTTAATTTTTTTTTTTTTATGTATAAGAGGAAAGCATTAGACGTGAGAGTTTCATTTTTCTTTTTTTTTTTTTTAATTCTCACCTTCTGTCTTAGAATCAATATTAAATATCTGTTCTAAGGCAAAAGAGTGGTAGGGTTAACTGACTTGCCCAGGGTCATACATCTAGAAAGTGTCTGAGGGCAGATTTGAACCCAATATCCTCCCAACTCTCAGACTGGTTCTTTATCCACTGAGCTACCTAGCTACCTCTGACTTGATGGTTTCTAAGGCCACTTTTAGCTCTAAAACTGATCCTATGAGAAGTGAGACTCTTCAACTCTAACTTACTAAAGGAAAACTTCAGTCTTATTGGTCCTAGGACCCCAGGTCAAGTCCACAGTGTCCTCCCAACCTCAGTCCCCAACACTGACTTTCTTTGAAGTGACTCAATCTGAGAGGCTAGGACTTGATTCTTTTGACTCTTGATTACCTACATGTAGAATTAGGTTATTGATCTTCCTAGGAATCATTTGACTCTTCCTTCCTATTATGGGATGAGAAGGTTAAAATGTCTGGGAATACTGGATCTCATGTATCAGTAGGCCTTGCACTGTCTATTCAGGGAAGACCAAAGAAAATTTTAGCATCATCTGAGCCGTGGCTCCTCTCATCTGGCTTCAGGTCATACAGTGTGATTCCTTTAAGAAAGAACTGAGACCAGAACTGTCAGGAGCCTGATAACCAGCCTTGCAGGAAACGGGGATATCTTTATACCCCTGGACTGCTTGAACAAAGGACTCAACTTATAGGCTCTGCCCTCATTGGAAAGAGAACCTAAGCCAATATTGGTAGAGGAACAAGGGCCCATGTGAAGATGACTCCTTAAGAAGCTTGGTGAGGTCAGATAGACATCCTGGCTGAGGGCCAGGAATGATGCAACTTGGGACCACACCCTCCTTTCCTTTGGCAGACTTAGGAGATTGTTCAAAGGTCATCAAATAAGATTTACTAAACTCCTACATCTGCATGAAGATGGAGAAGCTCAGTAAGTTGTCGTCAGTAAGATTTCTCTTCTCATAGGATGAAGTAAACAAGATGGTTTAGGTAGAGGATCTGTAGGTTCTTTGCCCTCCCTGCATTCCCACATCTTTCTCTCACCTATCCCACCATCTTCAGAGTCACAGTACTTGTGTTCCAGATTGAGAATGTTTAATATGGCCTCACATTTCTTTTTAGTGTTGTAAAGTCTAGAAATGAGAGCACACTGTAATTTAAAGACCAATCTAGAAAGCTTATATAGTTGTCTCCTTTTAATCCCTCTGTGAGGTTTCCCCTGCCTTTATGCCTCCAGAATTCATTTGAGTACAAAGGAAGGAAAAACTTTCTTTTTCCTGTCTGGCCATCTGTTATACCACCTTCCTCAAGTACTTGAGATTTTTATTTATACATAAATCCGACCTGTCTTCCTCCTTCCGCCATAGTTGGATACCAAAAGGGAATGTGAAAACTAAGATGGTTGTGACTTACAAAAGGCATTTTCACTGTGGACCATAGTGTCTGAACTCCTCCCTAAGGAGTGATGCCCCTGTGGAGATGATTAGTCCAAACGGACAGTTCAAAAAGCTAACCCTAGATTTTGGGTATGCTACAAAACAACAAAAACCCCAGATTTCAAAATATTTCTTCCAAACCTAGCTTGATTTTACATAAAGACAATTCAAATAAACTAATACCTCATCTAAAGCTCTTTGTATGTATTAGTCTAAAGCTGATCAGATATGTGTGCAATTCCAGTCCACTTGGATTCAAAGGCATTGCTATGTAGTTAAGTCTTCACTGAGGTCCCCTGTGTTTGGTCAGTTTAGATTAGCCAGAGGCCGTAAGGGGGAAAAGGGGTTTTTGATTGGTTGAATATTTTTTTTTCATAATAAAGGTCTTTAATCAAGGTAGGAAGATTAATCTAGGAAGACACACATAGTCCCAGTCCTAGGACGACCTGTAAACTACAGAATGCAATGTGCTCATATAGATTTTGGGAGGGGGAAGGATATAGAGTAGACCCTACCATCTACTTAGGAATAATGCACTAGCCACAATCAACTTGACTGGGAGAAGCTGAGATGCAATAGACAGAAGCTAGAGAACCCAGGAACACCCTAGGTACAGAGAGAAATTAAGACAAAAAGGATACTTAAGATTTTATTATATCTGCTAATCCTATCTAAGGTGATCAAAGAGTTTCTTGTTTCTTGTTCGGTCTGAAACAAGGGTCAGTCAGTGGTTTCTCGAAGACAGTTTATCAGAGACAAGGATCAATTTGGGGTTTCATAAAACAAGATTGTTATGGTGAGCATTCACAAGTTTTCTTCAGATATTAAATCTGTAGCTTAATATAATGTTCTCTTGAATCTACTTGTTTTACTCTACATTGTCCCAGATAGTTCTTTTCAGATAAAAAAAATTTTAATTTGCTCATTGTTTCCTTTAGTGAAGCATTATTCTGTGACAATCACACACCACAATTTATTTAGCCATTCCCCAGATGGACATCACCTTGCTTTCCAGTTCTTTGCCACCATAAGGAGAGCCACTGTGAATATTTTGGAACATATAGGTTCTTTTCTTTTATTCCTAATCTCCTTGGGAAACAGATCCAGCAAAACTATTCCTGGGTCTAAGGATACATAGTTTTATAGCTCGGTGGGCATACAAAATGGTTGGTTAGTTCACAGTTCCATCAGAAGCATATCAGTGTCCCCATTTTTCCACATCCTCTCCAACATTTGCCATTTTCCCAAGTGCATTATTTTTTAAAAATTCATCAAGAAAAAGTCAAAAAGGATAGAAAAGAATTCAATGTCCACTATAATAATACATCTTAATTAGTGAAAGCTTAAACTATGAATATACTTTTTGAAGTGAATAGGCTATATTCTTTCATGTACAGAGCACACAGAGGAATAGAAATTTCTTCAATTTGAAGAAATTAATTCAATAACGAATATAGTAAGATACATTCATCCTCTTACCATTATTGACTTATCTCTTTGGAAATGATACTTCATCATTATAATTAGTAAGCAAACTTGGAAAGTGTCTTGAATGCACTAAACATTCTGTTATAAGATTAAAGCTGAATGGTTAATTGTCTTAGGATAGTTTCCTAAAACATGGGTTTTTTTTTAAATCCCTTACCTTCTGTCTTAAAATAGAAATTAATATATGTTCCAAGGCAGAAGAACAGTAAGGGCTAGGCAATTGGGGTTAAATGACTTACTTAGGGTCACACTGCTAGGAAGTGTCTGAGGTCATATTTGAACCCAAGACCTCCCATTTCCAGCCCTGGCTCTCTAACCACTGAGCCACCTAGCTGCTGCAACAGGCTTTTATAAGAGCATCTCTAAACAGTGGGTAAGATGAATAGCAGGCAGGACCAGTTGAGCTAAATTTATTTGACTCCTCAAAATTTAAAAACAAATAGAACACACTTTGACTGAATAACATCACTGGACATCTCTATTACACAAAACACCATGTTACCTCCAGTTTTCACATCAATCTCTTGTCCATATCCAAAAACTCGGCAACTTTAACAATTAGAATAACTAGTATAGTGTGAATTTACTGCTTCACACTGTTAACCACTATAATTACTTCCACCAAGGAGGAGGTTTTTGCCAGCACTAATAATGGTCAGCTATCAGAGCTCATCTAATATCAAAAAATGGTGTATTGTTAACCAGGTTGAGTAGGCTATAAAAATTATGTACAGGGCTTAAAGGTTCCAGTAAGATATGGTTCAAGTTATAACTGTATTACAAAAGTAATTTATGCTTTATTATACAGACCATCTAATTGGTTAAATAATAAAAAACCAACAAGTAAACCATAACAAGTGAATGACAGTCAAAAATACATGACAAAAATTCTAACCTACATCATCATGAGGCTAAATGCCCTGATTAAAAAAAGTAGAATATATACACTTTTAAAATTTCATACACTTGATATTTTCGCATAATTTTGATTAGGTAGCATCAGCTCAGGAAAATAGTTCACTCTTGTCGAAAACAATTTTCCAGCCACTCAGAAGAAATCAGGGGAGCTGTTGTTTAGAATGCAGCATACGTAGTAGACAGAAATATGTTTAAAGCAAAGAACTTCATTTTGAATATATTCAGTCACCATATGGAGTTCACCTGAACTGTGAACTAGAGCAGTAGCAACTCTATTGCAGAGTTTTTTAATTAGGTTATTGTTCAGTTGAGAAGCCTCAGGAGACTGGAGTGCAAGTCACATAGCACTGGTGATGTTGGAAGTAGTCATTAGGTTTAAATCTTCAGAGGACGTTTGTTCCTTAATACTAGTACCCAGATTTAAGGACTAAAACCCTTAATGTCAGAATGTAAAGGTGAGTTATCAAAAAGCATTATAAAAGATATCAACACTGATGCCGTTAAATTGAATTAACTTTAGCTATCAAAACTTTATATAGGTATCTTCAGAGATATCTTCTTATTGATTACACTCAAGAGATACTTTGTCTTCAGATAACATTGGTTAAGTTATTTGCAGAGAAGGCAAGGATATATATATCCCATAGTCTCTCCAACCCTCTTGTACACTGTCTCTTTATGTTTTTTGTCGATCATAGTCCGCAACCATCTTTTTGATATGAGACAATTTGCTTTTCAGCTGCTTACAATATTTCTTCTTATTCTTATAATCTGCAGATGCTTTAAGTTCCTTTAGTCGATTGTATTCATCGGCAGCTGCCATGTATTCCTCACTTTCTTCTTGATAATCATCTAGTTCTTTATCCAGGCGAGAGAGCTCTTTGTGGATTTCATCTATTTCTCCTTGTAAGCTCTTGTACTCCTGTAGACCAGTGTCAAAGTTTTTCTTATACAGTTGTCTCTGCTGGTCTGAGGTTATTGGTGGGTACTCCCTGTCCCAGTCTTCATCTAGTTCTTCACAGGATTCCCCTCCTGTTGTATAGTCAGTTTCATAATGGTCCTTGTCAGCTCTTCTCGATGTCCTTCCTTTCCCATGAGATTTCTTTGTACATACCAAGTTGCCATTGCTACTGTACCGAGGCTGCCTGAAATCATCCACTGGTGAAGTCACCGGAAGCACTTTAGCCACTTCTGGGGTCCAGTTGATATCCTCCTAGGTCCTGATCAAATGCCACCTCCTAAGTCAATCTCCTGGTTGAATATTTTAAAAGGTTAGCCAGGGAATTGAATAATTATCAATTCCCAATTAAAGAATAACCTCAAGTCAAAATGACTTTTATGGAAGTTTATTTACAAAATATAGGAGAGAGTGGAAGTAGAGAGATGAGAAGGGAGTAGAATAAGAGATTTGTATTCAAGTCTGGGCTTTTACTCCGGCAAGGCTCCAGAGGCCCAGCCAGAGCCTAAAAGTCAGTTAACAAGGGTTTTAGCCACAAGGGCTTCTCCCAATCAAGGGAGCCTCCCGGAGGCTAGTACCTCCTGGGAGGTTAAAAGAGTCGGCCTTCTTCACTCACCATAATGCAGTTCTTTTTTTTTTTTTTAATAACTTTTTTTTTCACATTTTTATTTTAAACCCTTAACTTCTGTGTATTGGCTCCTATTAGAAGAGAATGGTAAGGGTAGGCAAT
>NC_058131.1:527589764-527643886 GCF_016433145.1 Gracilinanus agilis | reverse complement strand
TGAAAAGTATAGGAATAGAAGGACCCTTCCTAAAAATAATAAACAGTATATACCTAAAACCATCAACTAGCATCATATGCAATGGAGATAAATTAGAAGCCTTTCCAATAAGATCAGGAGTGAAACAAGGATGCCCATTATCTCCTCTGTTATTTAACACTGTACTAGAAACACTAGCAGTAGCAATTAGAGAAGAAAAAGAAATTGAAGGTATCAAAATAGGCAATGAGGAGACTAAGCTATCACTCTTTGCAGATGATATGATTGTCTGCTTAAAAAATCCTAGAGAATCAACTAAGAAGCTTGTAGAAATAATCAACAACTTTAGCAAAGTTGCAGAATACAAAATAAATGCACATAAATCATCAGCATTTCTATATATTTCTAACACATTACAGCAGCAAGAGGTAGAAAGAGAAACACCACTTAAAATCACCCTAGACAATATAAAATACTTAGGAATCTATCTACCAAAACAAACACAGGAATTATACGAAACCAACTACAAAACACTTTCCAAACAATTAAAACTAGATCTAAACAATTGGAAAAATATTGATTGCTCATGGGTAGGACGAGCTAACATAATAAAAAGGACCATTCTACCCAAATTAATTTACCTATTTAGCGCCATACCTATCAAACTACCAAAAAACTTTTTTTACTGAATTAGGAAAAACTATAACAAAGTTCATTTGGAATAACAAAAGATCAAGAATATCAAGGAAAATAATGGGGAAAAAATGTGAAGCAAGGGGGCCTAGCAGTACCAGATATTAAATTGTACTATAAAGCAGTGGTCATCAAAACGGTATGGTACTGCCTAAGAGACAGAAGGGAGAATCAGTGGAATAGACTTGGGGTAAGTGACATCAGCAAGACAAGAGCCCAACTTTTGGGACAAAAATCCACTATTTGTCAAAAACTGCTGGGAAATTTGGAAAACAATATGGGAAAGATTAGGCTTAGATCAACATCTCACACCCTACACCAAGATAAATTCAGAATGGGTGAATGACTTGAATATAAAGAGGGAAACTATAAATAAGTTAAGTGAACATAGAATAGGTTACTTGTCAGATCTCTGGGAAAGGAAAGATTTTAAAACCAAGCAAGAGTTAGAGAAAATTACAAAATGTAAAATAAATGATTTTGATTATATCAAACTAAAAAGCTTTTGTACAAATATAAACAATGTAGCCAAAATCAGAAGGGAAACAACAAATTGGGAAAAAATCTTTATAACAAAAAACTCTGATAGGGGTCTAATTACTCAAATTTACAAGGAGTTAAACCAATTGTATAAAAAATCAAGTCATTCCCCAATTGATAAATGGGCAAGAGACATGAATAGGCAATTTTCAGATAAAGAAATCAAAAGTATCAATAAGCACATGAGAAAGTGTTCTAAATCTCTAATAATTAGAGAAATACAAATCAAAACAACTCTGAGGTATCACCTCACACCTAGCAGATTGGCTAAATTGAAAGAAGGGGAGAATAATGAATGCTGGAGGGGATATGGCAAAACTGGGACATCAATGCATTGTTGGTGGAGTTGTGAACTGATCCAACCATTCTGGCTAGCAATTTGGAACTATGCTCAAAGGGCTATAAAAGAATACCTGCCCTTTGATCCAGCCATACCATTGTTGGATTTGTACCCCAAAGAGATCATAGATAAACAGACTTGTACGAAAATATTTATAGCTATGCTTTTTGTGATGGCAAAAAACTGGAAAATGAGGGTATGCCCTTCAATTGGGGAATGGCTGAACAAATTGTGGTATATGCTGGTGATGGAATACTATTGTGCTCAAAGGAATAATAAACTGGAGGAATTCCATGTGAACTGGAAAGACCTTCGGGAATCAATGCAGAGAGAAAGGAGCAGAGCCAGAAGAACATTGTACACAGAGACCAATACACTGTGGTAAAATAGAATGTAATGAACTTCTGTACTAGCAGCAATGCAATGACCCAGGACAATTCTGAGGTATTTATGGAAAAGAACGCTACCCACATTCAGAGGAAGAACCACAGGAGTGAAAACAGAAGAAAAACAACAGCTTAAACACATGGGTTGAGGTGGACATGATTGGGGATGTAGGCTCAAAACTACCACACCAATGCAACTATCAACAATTTGGAAATAGGTTTTGATCAATGACACATGTTAAAACCAGTGGAAATATGCATCAGACATTGGGGGGGGGGGAGGCGTCGGGGATGGGGGTGAAGGGGAAAGTAAGAGCATGAATTATGTAACCATGTTAACTTTTCTAAAAAATAAATATTAATAAATGTTTATTTAAAAAAATAATAAAGTACCATGTTTTGTGATTTGCTAATGTGCTTATTTCTTGTTAAATGTTTTATTTATACTCTTCAATATATCCTTTGACTTATATTCCACTACTCCCCCCACCCCCCAACCCTGCATTATAACAAATTGAATCTAGGGCCCAAATCTGAAAAATATTTCCCTCAATATCCACCTTTAGTCCATCATTTTTCTATAGAGTGTTGGGAAATGTACTTTACCCTTAGTCCTCTCAAGTCATGGTTAGTCACTACTTTGAACAGAGGTCTGAAAAGTTTTCCACAGTTGTTTTCCATTATGTTATTGTGGTCATCTTGTAAATTATTCTGTTTTCTGAAAGGCCTTTAGCCCAGAATCACAAAGGCAGAGAGTACTCTGTGGTGGCTTCCGTCTATACCAGTGGTTCCCAAACTTTTTTGGCCTACCACCCCCTTTCCAGAAAAAAATTACTTAGCATCCCTGGAAATTTAATTTTTTAAAATTTTAATAGCAATTAATAGGAAAGATAAATGCACCTGTGCCATCACTGCCCCCCTGGATCCCTGCAGCACCCACCAGGGGGCAGTGGCGCCCACTTTGGGAATCATTGGTCTATACTGTGATTGAAAAGATTAACAGCCACTGTGGGGTTAGAGAATACCTCCATCCTATCACCTATCTTCCAACAAACATTCTGACCCTGCATGGTGAAAGAATGCTCCCATACCATCCGAAAGAAAAAATGGCAGCTGCACAGTATGTGCTAGGCCATATGTCTGCGCTCACTAAGTTTTTATCAGAGAACCTCAAAAATAAGTTAAAAGATGTATTTGGGGGGCAGCTGGGTAGCTCAGTGGATTGAGAGTCAGGCCTAGAGACAGAGGTCCTAGGTTCAAATCTGGCCTCAGACACTTCCCAGCTGTGTGACCCTGGGCAAGTCACTTGACCCCCATTGCCCACCTTTACCACTCTTCCACCTAGGAGCCAATACACAGAAGTTAAGGGTTTAAAAAAATGTTTAAAAAAAAAAAGATGTATTTGAAGGTAGCTAGGTGATTTAGTGGGTAGAGAGTCAGGACTAGAGACTGGAGAGTTCAAATCTGGCCTTATATACTTCCTAGCTGTGTGACCTTTTGGGCAAGTCACTTAACCTCAATTGCCCTAGCCCTTACTGCTCTTATCAATTAAAAGGTAAGGGTTTAAAAAAAAAAGAAGGGGATTATTTTTGATCCTTATAAAATAATGGTGTAAGTAGTGATTGCAGAACAAACAGATGGAGTAAATGTGACTAGTCATGTTTCTGGGATGCTGACATAGACAACTGCACTCATAATAGTTTTTTAAATTGTATTTTATTATTTTCAGTCAGCAAAAATTTGCTTTCTCTTCCATTCACCCTATCTTCTCCCTACACACCAAAATCAGAGTGAGGCTGAGTGTTAGCTGCTCTGTCCTAACCCTCCTTGTTTGTGATGTCTCCTATGCACTCTGATTACATGAGATAATTCTCCCTAATTTTCCTTCCCTTCAACCTCAGTGTACTCTTCTCTTAGGATCTTGAAGGCAATAGCCATTTCCAGGCCTTGTCTAATTAGACTCCTTCAGTGACCACTGATGATGGAATCATATCAGTGGGGAAATATGTATATCTCTCCAGATTTGAATGTAGACAATTTTTCCCTTATGATTGATTCATTTATGTTTTTCTTGTTTTAGTTTCCATAAGTCCTGCATTTGAACTTCAGTTTCTAACCAGCTCTGGGCCTTTTCATCAGGAATACAAGTTTTGTTAGTAACTTATTCTTGACTATAAGTCTTCTCTGCCTTCTGAAATATCATATTCCAAATTCTTCATTCCTTTGTAGTGGTGGTTGCTAAATTATGTTTGATTCTGACTGTGGCACCCTGATAATTGGATTCTTTTTTTCCCTGGCTGCTTAAGGTATTTTTTCTTTGACCTGAAAGCTCTAGATTTTGGCTATGATGTTCCTTGAAGTTTTCATTTGGGAGTTTCTTTTAGGATGTGATTAATGTATTCTTTCTATTTCCATGTTGCCCTTTGTTTCTAAGGTATCTAGGTAGTTTTCTTTTATGATTTCTAAGAATATGATGTCTAGACTCCTTTTTAGTGGGTTATGGTGTTTAGATAATCCTGTACTTTAAAATTTAAAAATAAATTTAAAAATTTTTTGGTTTATTAGTTGGGTTAGTAATAATCCATAATTGGGTCAGTGATCTTCTCTCAGTGACTAAAGACCTAGTCCTATATTTCTTAAATTATTTCTCCTTGATCTGTTTTCCCAGGTCAGTTGCTTTTGCTATAAGATACCATATTTTTTTTCCTTTTTTTCAGTCTTTTCTTATTTCTTATCATCTTATATACTCTTTGGCTTCTATTTGAGCAATTCTAATTCTCAAGGACTTTTAAACTTTGGCAAGGTTTTTGTACCTCTTGTTCCAAGCTGTTAATTCCCTTTACAATTCTTTCTTCCATAACACTCATTTCTTTTTAGTTTTTACTTTGTTCAAGCACTCTCATTTCATTTTTAAAAACATTATAAAACTTGCTTCATCTCTTAGGAATCTCAATGAACTGGTATACTCAAGCTGAATTTTTCTCAGAGGCTTTGTTTCTAGATATTTTGTAGTCTTCTTTTTTCTTTCTTCTTCCTCCTCTTCCTCCCCCTTCTCTTCCTCATTCTCCTCCTCCTTCTCCTTCTCCTCCTCCTTCTCCTCCTTCTCCTTCTTCATCCTCTTCCTCTTCCTCTTCTTCCTCCTGACCTAGCAAGGTTTAGGTCTGAGTCACAATAAACTCCTGCTAGACTCAATCCCTTTAAGCTGGCTTGAGTCCTGCTGGTTCCCTCGTATTGACAAAATTGTAGGCTCCCTCGGATTCCTGCCCTGGTTATTTCTTTGAAAGCTTCAGAATGGATGGAGGTAGAAACAAAGACCCTACCTTTGCTCCTGGGATCTGAGCTACACACTGCTGCTTCTCATCTGAACTTGCTCTTGCATTGTCACACTATTTAAGTACCTGCAACCACCCCTTACCCTGCAACATGAAGCCTGGAGGGCAAGCCTGTTCTTCAAGCCTTTCTGGATCAAATTCTAGCTGTTGATATTGTTTATATAGCTTTTCAGTTTTACATAATGAAATGTTCCTTTTTAATCTTTGATCATCTCTCTCATTTAGCTAAGAACCCATTCCTATTCCATTATTTTACAAAATCTGTTCTTATTTTGTTCATGATGTGACCTTTTGATATTTGTCCTGTATTTATGGAGTTTATTGTGGCATATGACTTAAGATATTGGGCTTAACCTAATATTTCCCAAGTTGCTTTCCAGTTTTCCTAGTAGTTCTTGTCAGAGATGGAGTTCTGAACCCAGTAGTCAGGTTTGTCAAAAACTAAGCTAGTATGTTTGATTGCTTCTGGGTCTTACTTATTTAAACAATCTATTTCAATGTTCAACTTCTTTGTCTTTGAACCAATAACACATAATGTATTAATGCCCCCTATCCTTTCTTAAAAGGTTAAACAAAAAAAAAGGCAAAAAAAGTTTTAAAATTGTTCGGCAAAACTAACCAATCAGTATATCAACTAAGTCCAACATTATATGAAGTGTTTTACCCCAGTAATAAGCCAACCAGGCCACCAGGTCCAGGTCCAATTAGGTCAGTTGGATCTAGAACAAAATGAGAAACTTATCCATCCAACAGTTAACAAAGGGCAATTTACTTAACCCCAGTGGGAGAAGGACTTTTAGGGCAGGGAGAGGATGTTCAGGGAGAATACAGGCTAGATTCAGTAGAGGACACCCTTCCTGTGCTTGTTTGATCTTGCTGTTGATCTGGATTCAGAACATGAGTAAGAACCTGGGGACCCCAGCGTCTTGGCTGTTTCTTTACTTAGGTGATCAGGAATCTACTGAAATAGCCTGAGCCTTAGGCCCCCTGAGCCATTTAAATCTTGAAAATGGTTTTAGCTGTTCCCCTTTTTAAATTCTTCTGTCCTGTCTTAGAATTAATACAAGGTATCAATTCCAAGGCAGGAAAACTGAGTGAGGGCTAGGTAATTAAGTGACTTGCCCAGGGTCATATAGGTAGGTCATGACTGAAGCTAGATTTGACGTAGGACCTCCCATCTCCAGGCCTGGCACTCAGTCCATTGAGCCACCTAGCTATTCTGGTTTGAATATGTTTCTTTTTTTCTTTTTCTTTTTAAAAACTTAAAAATTTGTATAAAACCCTTACGTGATTCAATACTGTATATTGGTTCCAAGGCAGAATAATGGTAAGGGCTAGGCAATGGAAGTTAAGTGACTTGCCCAGGGTCACACATTTATTTTATTATTTTTTTTCTGAGAAAGGAGAGCATTTTATTTTTTTTGAACATTATCCATGCTTTATTGTATTTGTATTATTATTATTTTTATTCATTCATTTGTTTATTTATTTTGAGCATTTATTAGTATTTATTTTATTGAAAAGTTAACATGGTTACATAATTCATGCTCTTACTGTCCCCTTCACCCCCCGACTTCCCCCTCCCCTCCATGGCAGATGTGTATTTCCACTGGTTTTAACATGTGTCATTGATCAAGACCTGTTTCCAAATTGTTGATAGTTGCATTGGTGTGATAGTTTTGAGTCTACATCCCCAATCATGTCCACCTCAACCCATGTGTTCAAGCAGTTGTTTTTCTTGTTTCCACTTCTGCAGTTCTTCCTCTGAATGTGGGTAGCATTCTTTTCCATAAATCCCTCAGAATTGTCCTGGGTCATTGCATTGCTACTAGTACAGAAGTCCATTACATTCTATTTTACCACAGTGTATTGGTCTCTGTGTACAATGTTCTTCTGGCTCTGCTCCTTTCACTCTGCATTAATTCCTGGAGGTCTTTCCAGTTCACATGGAATTCCTCCAGCTTATTATTCCTTTGAGCACAATAGTATTCCATCACCAGCATATACCACAATTTGTTCAGCCATTCCCCAATTGAAGGGCATACCCTCATTTTCCAGTTTTTTGCCACCACAAAAAGCATAGCTATAAATATTTTCATACAAGTCTGTTTATCTATGATCTCTTTGGGGTACAAACCCAACAATGGTATGGCTGGATCAAAGGGCAGGCATTCTTTTATAGCCCTTTGAGCATAGTTCCAAATTGCCAGGGTCACACATTTAGGAAGTGTCTGAGGCCAGATTTTTTTACCTAGAACCTCCCATCTCCAGGCCTGGCTCTCTGTCTCATCCATCTCAGCTACCCTGTTTTGAATTCCTTTAAAAAAAAAAAAACTAGCCTAAGCTACATGGTATATGGCCTTAGGTTCTTGAACTAACCATAGTTTCTCAGTCCTGGAAATCTGTGAGAGGGTGTATTTGTATATCTCCTTTGTGGCTGACTTGACTTGATGGTTATAATCTTGCAACATTCTGTATAAATTATTGTTTTTATTACTTGCTGCCTCAGGGAGGGGAGAGTAGAAGGAGGAAGGTGAGGAGGGAGAGAAAGAATTTGGATTGCAAGATATCAGAAGACAAATGTCAAAAATTGTTTCTTCAGGCAATTGGAAAAATAAAGTCTTTAGAGAAAAAATAAATGATATTGTTTCCATGTAGGTTATTGTAGGTTATGTATGTTCTTGTTTTGAGTTCACCTAACATTAGCTCATCTTAGTCGTTCTTCTCTGTATTCTTCATATTCCTATAGTAGTTTACTATTCCATTGATTTCACATCATTTATGTAACTATTTGTTAGTCAGTGGATATCTATTTTGTCCAGTTCTTTACTACTATTAAAAAAATGTTATCAGTATTCTGGTGTATATAAGACTTTTCATTTTTATCATTGGCTTTCTTGGATATATGAGGAATGGAAGCTTGTAGAGAACAAGAATTGTTTTCATGTTTGTCTTCATATTCCCATTGCTTGAAATGGTGCCTAGAATGTGCTAGGTATTTGATAGATGCCTGTTGCCTCACCAGAAAAAGACATAATTAAAGTAGAAAAAAGATTGTTCATTCTATTTTCTCACCATCTCCTGAAACCTTTGACTATTGACTTCAATATAGCAAAAGTTCTTAGTTTTGTCCCAGAGGAAGAGTCTCTCTACCAGCTCCTCTATGTATTTTCCACTGCTGCCATTTTCCTGAAGGAGAACAAATGGGACTTGTGGCTCTTCTTCATATTACTTTCTTACCTCTTCTATTTGTCCAGCAATAACCTCAGAATACTTTAGTTCTTCTTTCTTTGGTAGATATAATCTGAAGAAGGAAAAGAAGTCATTCAATCCCATTTTGCAAATGTAGGAAAGGCAAAGCTATCAAAACTAAGGGCATTTGCTCTGAAGCTTGTGTAATCCCCAATTCCCTAAACTGTTTTTGACAAGAGCTGGAGGAAAAAAAAGATTTTTGAATCATCCTATTGTACTGTCCTATCCTAGGTTCTTTATAGTGTTATTTATTTTTGGTTACTCTGATAACACTAAGCTGTGGGGTGAAAAATATAAAACAAAACTGGTAGGGAATAAGGGTGTCAGGAGCTCTTCTCTCTCTTAGTTTTAGATTCTTACAAAACCTGGGATGACCTTATGCAGAATGGCACCCCGCAAAATAAACATATGGTGGCCTGTCCAAGCATTCTTTCTTCAGCCTGGTCTTGTGAACTAGATCTTTCTGCCTGGTGTATTGGAGAGGAAAGCAGATTTGAGATGATAGTGACTGAAAAAAGAAGGAAGACAAGAAAGAGAGGAATTAAAAATAGGGAACAAGAAAGAGGAAAACATGGATAGAGAGCCATATGAGGAATGGAAGGAGGAACAGAAGTAATAACTTGACTAAGGATTAAAAAAAAACAAAACCCAACCCATACCTTCTCCTTTAAAATAAATATAGTATATTGGTTCCAAGGCTAAATAGTGGTAAGGACTAGGCAATTGGGTTTAATAGACTTGCCCAGGGTCACACAGCTAGGAAGTTTAAACCCATGTCCTCCTATCTCTAGACCTGGTTCTCAATCCGCTGAGCCACCTAGCTGCCCCCTATGACTAAGGATTTTTAAGTCATTGCTCATCAGTGTGAGTGACAGCCATGTGTAAATCCATATTTGTAAAGCATAATGCCTGGCAAAACAATAGGTGCTTAATACACATTTGTTCTTCTCCTTATCTGGGGTTTCTCATAGTATCATGGGGCTAGAGATTCTTATGTTTAGAATCATAAGAGCTAGGGCAATAACAGAAGCCTGTCCAGAAGCAGGCAAGTGAACATTTTCTGCCTTTCGGTTTCTCATCCTTTTCCCTTCGTGAGTCATTTATTAGTTTGCCTTTCTCTGGCCTCTAATGCCTTCCTGAGCCACAAGAGAACATATGTGGTGGTATATAGGTACATAGGGAAAACACATACCTATGTCTGTTTAATAGCTGTGTGGACTCAGGAGTCCATTTGAGGTCCAGCCTTTGCCCCTAGTAAGTATGTGAGTCAGTGAGCATTTGTTAAGATCTTACTCTGGGCTCGAAACAAAGCTGGAGAGGGAAAGAACAAAAATTGTCCCTGCTTTCAAGGGATCTCACATTCTATTAGAGGGTGACAATATATAAACCAGATAGACTGAAGATAGAGAGAGAGAATAGGTAGAAGGTAAAGACTCTAGAATCTGGAGGGCCTGGGAAAGACCACCTGCAGAAAGTGGAGTCTGAACTGAGTTTTGAAGGAAGCCAAAGAAGAAGAGACAGAGGTGAGGAGAAAGTCTGTTCTAGGGATTGGGATAGATGGACTGCTGAGCGTATGGAGGGGAAGAAATGTAAGAAGATTTTGGAAAAGGGCCAAAAGTTAGAAAGAATTTTTTTAAAATCCTTCCTTTCTTAGTAATAACTTTTAATATAGAAGGGCATCTAGAGAAAGAACTGTAGGAATCATCTTTCACATCAGTGTATTTAGGGGTTTATTTTGGATTCTGGTTATATATGAATGTGTTCTTAAAATAATGACCAATATGAAAAGTGTATTTTGCATGGCATTTAAAAAAAAAAGACAGAAGAGCTCAAAGGCTAGAAAGTGAGGTTAAGTGACTTGTTCGGGGTCACAGAGCTTGGAGGTATATGAGAACAGATTTTAATAATCCAGGACTTTCCAACTCCAGGTTTGGTACTCTATTCACTGAGCCACCTAACTGCCCCTCACAAAAAGCTTTAATACTAAATATTCTTTATATTTCATCCTGGAGATGACAGGGAGCCACTGGAATTTGTTGAATAGTGAGGTGACAAATGGCATTATCTTGGCAGCTGAGTGGATTTAAGTGGGGAAAGACATAAAGCAGGGAGAAGGCCTAGGCCTAGGGAGAGGTGCTATGCATTCATGGGAAAGGAACTGCTACCTGGACTGAGCCAGAGGAAAGACTGATCTTAGTAGCAGGAGGACAGTAGGGTCTCCCAAAAATCACTTTTACTTTCAGCGAGAAAGAGTACAAAGCTGGGGGTTCTTATTCTTTTTTTAGTGGTATTTCTAATTTTTATTAAAAATTACATGCAATAGCAAATTTCTACTCAAGTTTTCCTAAGTTATATGATCTAACTTATCTCCCTCCCTTCCTCCTCCTGGTGTTGGCAGGCAGTTCAATCTAGGCTATACATTTCCATATGGGGAGGGAAGAAGCTCTCCCATTGGGCTGCTGGGCAGATGGGCAGATGAAGTAAGGAATGTCCTCAGGGAGTGTAGAGAGGGAGAGGGGAGTGGCTCCAGTGCTCTGCTCCCCTCCAGCTCTGCCACCTGTGAACCTCCCACCTTACCCCCTGTGCACTCCCATTGGGCTGCTGGGCAGAGGGGTGGGTGATGTGAAAAAATGTCATCAGGTGGGAGTCCCTCTGCCTTTCTAGTAACAATCTCTGGGGGGAGAGGAATGGAGGGCGGGAGGCCAAGTGCCCACAGAGAGCACTATGCATGCCATCTTTGGCACCCATGCCATAGGTTTGCTATCACTGGTCTAGAGTGTTTTTAAATGGAGTTTTTCTTTCAAACTCTTGCTCCTGAGTTTTGTTGGAAATATATAGAAATGCTGATGATTTGTGTGTTTATTTTGTACCCTGAAACTTTGCTAAAGTTGTTAATGGTTAGCTTTTTAGTTGATTTTCTCAGATTCTCTAAGTATACCATCATATTATCTGCAAAGAGTGATAGTTTAGTTTCTTTGATGCCTACTTTGATTCCTTCAATTTCTTCTCTAATTGCTACTGCTAGCATTTCTAGAACAATATTAAATAATAGTGGTGATAATGGGCATCCTTGCTTCTCTCTTGATCTTATTGGGAACACTTCTAACTTATCTCCACTGCAGGTAATACTTGCTGATGGCTTTAAATAATTACTGTTTTTTATTTTGAGGAAAGTCCCTTTTATTACTATACTTTCTTGTGTTTTCAATAGGAATGAGTACTGTTATTTTGTCAAAGGCTTTTTTTGCATCTATTGAGACAATCATATGATTTCTGTTAGTTTGATTATTGCTATGGTCAATTATATGGATGGTTTTCCTAATATTGAACTAGCCTTGTATTCCTAGTATAATTCCACCTGTCATAGTGAATAATTCTTGTGATAACTTGAGCTAGGGTTTTTTTTGGGGGGGCTAGTATTTTATTTAAGATTTTTGCATATATGTTCATCAATGAGCTTGGTCTATAGTTTTCTTTCTCTGTTTTTGGTCTTCCTGGCTTGGTAATCAGTATCATATATGTGTCATTAAAAAGAATTTGGTAAGATTCTTTCTATGCTTTATTTTGTCAAATAGATTGCAGAGTATTGGGATTAATTGCTCTTTAAATGTTTGATAGAATTCACTTGTGAGTTCATCTGGTCCTAAGGATTTTTTCATAGGGAATTCCTTGATGACTTGTTCAGTTTCTTTTTTCAGATATGGGATTGTATTCTATTTCTTCTTTTTGTTAATCTAGGCAATTTATATTTTTGTAAATATTTGTCCATTTTGACTAGATTGCCATATTGTTGTATAATTGGGCAAAATAATTGCCTTAATTTCCTCTTCATTACAGATGAGATTGACCTTTTCATTCATGATACTGTTAATTTGATTCTTTTTTTAATCACATTAACCAGTGCTTTATTTGTTTTTTCATAATACCAGTTCCTAGTCTTATTTATTAGTTCAAATAGTTCTTTTATTTTCATTTCCCTTCTCTTTCTGGTATACTAGATTAAATTTGCTGAGGCTCCCTGAATCTTCTAGCTGATCCAGCTTTCCACCAAAAGACCTAGGCTCATGTGGCAATAGAGGAGCTATTAAAATGGGGTCTTTTTGGTAGACAGATGATATAGAACTTTGCTTACTTAAGAGAAATGTTGTGGTATATTTTGATTGTTTTGAAAGAGGGAAACTAGAATTGGAGAAACTAGTTACTGGATGAGGTCAGTTACGAAGATCTAACTGATTATTCCTCTACTGTCTCTTTCAGATGTGTAGTTGTTTTATTCAATCCCCGGAAGCACAAACAGCACCATATCCTCAACAGTTCCAGGTAAGTCAGAACTGAGCTGCAGGAAATTCAGGAAGAGTCTCTCCATGGCTTTCCTCTCTCCATGTGGACTCTGGGATTGGACTGGTCTCATCTTTCCTTATTTGGATGGGCACAGTGGAGAGATCTGTACTTTGTATCTTGACCTCATAATAGCATCTGTGAACTTCTCTCTTTGGTGGTTGGATATTAGGATCCCTTTTTGTACAGACAGGCATTTCTGTCATGGTACCTGTTTAACCTGGGTACTTTTGCTGCCTAATCAACTTCCTTTGTTGCTATAGTCAAAGTCAGGCTGTTTAGATACCAGATGAATCTGTACAGATACCTTGTTATATGTTTCCTGGTCCTCAGATTTATTTTTTTATGTTGTAGGAAAACTATTACTGCTCTTGCCTTTTCCCCAGATGGCAAGTACCTCGTCACGGGAGAGGTGAGTAACCAGGAGGAAACCAGTACCATCAGGCCAGGATAAAGTAGTTTTGATCCTCTCTCAGAACTCATCCTAGACCCCTTGGAAGTTTTGCCCTCCTGGCTTACTGCCTAATTCCTTTGTGGAATTACCTTGGGGTAATGTTTCTGGCTCTCTAGGGCCCTCTGCTGGGTACAGACAGAAGACTTCTTGCCTTCTGTTGGGCTGGGGCTGTAGCTGTAAGGAAGCAGTGGGGAGTCAGGGACTGGAGCTGTGGGGGAACAATGGGGACATTCCCTTTCATCTGCACTTTCTCCATTCTGGGCTCCAGAGAAGGAAGCCTGTGGGTGTCAGGGAGTCAGGAGCTGCTCCCTACATTGTCATCATTACCTCAAATGATTAGTTCAGCCAACATCTATCAAACCAGTTACTCTAGGGCTATCTCAATGTAAGCTTTTATTACTCTATTACTATTGTTATTGGCCATACTCTGGGAGTATAAGATGAGGAACCTAGGTGGTTAAGCTTCATGAGTCTAGGGATACATGTGAGACTTCTAGTTTAGGGGAGATAAAGCAGGCACTCAAATAACTAATGTAAGGTAGAATGTGATAGAGAAAGGCTGCTGTGGGCAGGAATCGATGTTCCTCATCTCCTACTTGCTCAATGCTTCCCTTAGAGTGGCCATATGCCTGCTGTGCGAGTGTGGGATGTAGCTGAGCGTCACCAGGTGGCAGAACTACAAGAGCATAAGTATGGTGTCGCCTGTGTGGCCTTTTCCCCGAGCGCAAAGTATATCGTTTCTGTCGGCTATCAGCATGACATGATTGTCAATGTCTGGTCCTGGAAGGTGAGTGTGAAAGAGGGGCTTAAGAGTGTGGCCCCTGCTTAGGACTAGCCTGTGAGGGCAGCTTGGGGAAGGATGGGAGATGGTTATGCTGGCCTGGTTTGCTGCTGCCTTCATCTTGCTTCTTAGCCACCTTCTTGGAAGTAATGTAGATCATAGAAAGGAGGAGTTCTATTGCCAGCTTTGGAGGTTGAAGGAGCTATCTGAGTACCATCAAGAGATCCCTGTAGGGGGGCAGCTGGGTAGCTCAGTGGATTGAGAGCCAGGCCTAGAGACGGAGGTCCTAGGTTCAAATCCGGCCTCAGACACTTCCCAGCTCTGTGACCCTGGGCAAGTCACTTGACTCCCATTGCCTACTCTTACCAATCTTCCACCTATAAGTCAATACACAGAAGTTAAGGGTTTAAAATTTAAAAAAAAAAAAAAAAAAAAAGAGAGAGAGAGAGAGAGATCCCTGTAGGGAGGCTTTTCCCCAACCTTTTATTTACCCAGAAGGAAGTGTTTTTCTCTAAGATTGGAGATCTTCATCCTGCCCAGTCTTCCTCCAGGCTCAGATTCTCATCCTTCCCCAGGCCCTACTCTAGGTCTTGAGGAGCAGTTTCCTAATTATTGCTTTGATTATCTCCTCAGAAAAATATTGTGGTAGCTTCCAACAAAGTTTCGAGTCGAGTGATGGCTGTGTCCTTTTCTGAGGATTGCAGCTATTTTGTTACCGCTGGCAATCGGCACATCAAATTCTGGTACCTGGATGACAGTAAGACTTCTAAGGTGAGAGTGATGTTGAAAGTGGTGCCCAAGTTAAAGGTTAACCACTAATTGTAGCCTCCACAAGCTCTTACTCTCTGTGTCTTTCCAGACATCTAGTTTTCAGTCATACTTGCTCAGAGCTTCAAGAAAAGCCCCTACCTAGCTTTGGCCCTAGCTTAGGCCAGGCTTATGACTTCCCTCCCTGTCTGAGGCCTACTACCACTAAATAAAATGGCCTGTTCATCTGTCCTTTCCTGTCTGACTAGGAAGGTTGAGCATTAGTAGTGTGTGCCCATAGGTAAACACCACAGTGCCCCTGTTGGGCCGCTCAGGGCTGTTGGGGGAGCTTCGGAACAATCTTTTTACTGATGTGGCATGTGGCCGAGGAAAGAAAGCAGACAGCACTTTCTGCATCACCTCTTCTGGACTGCTATGTGAATTTAGTGACCGGAGGCTATTGGACAAATGGGTGGAACTTCGGGTAAGTGTGTATCTGACCACTGAAGGGTTCCAGGCAGGACTGGTTGACTTATGGGGAAATTTAGGGTGGCCTAGATCAGCTCATCAAACCCTGTGGTCTGGAGATGATGACTCCCTTCCAGCCTTCAAGAAAAGCAGAGACTCCTTGAGTGGGATGAAATTCCTCCATGAGGAAGCAAAGAGTTAGGGAGATGGAACCTAGCTTGGGACAGAGCCCCTGGCTAACTGTATAACTGCTTCCTTTCTGCTCTCTCTTTTTGCTTTTCCCTTCCTCTCCTCAGAATACAGACAGCTTCACAGTAAGTGGTGCCTAGACTTTCTTCCTCATTCTCTGTCTATCTCACCTTTTCTGTAGCTCTTTTAAATCTCTGCCTAGCCGTTCATGCTTCATCTTATTTGTCTTGTCTGCTTCCCTGCTTGCTCCCCTGCTACTCTGCCTTGAGCTGCTTCTTAGTATTTGGCAACTATTCCTCATGGCCAGGCTGAGCAGAGTGGCCTGGGCTTTTTCTGGACAGCCTTTAAGTGAGTGCCTCCCACTTTTCCCTGTCCTGTCTAATCGTTGCTACTCTGGCAGCTTCTTTAGAAGGCAGCCAGAGGAGCTCAAAGGCAGCAGTAACCATACTTTCTTCTCTGCCTCGGTTTTGCTATTTACTCCTGTAGGCAGGTATCTGGTTGATGGAAGCAAAGAGAAGAATTGATGGCAATTCTTTAGGAATGAATAGCTATTAGACTCATCCTGATCCCTGAGTGGGTAAATGCTAGGGAGAAAATCATTCATTTTACCTTTCTCCATGTGTGTTCAGCCCACTTTTTATAACTGGGTGCCCTCTGTCCATAGACTACAGTGGCCCACTGCATCTCAGTGAGCCAAGACTACATCTTCTGTGGCTGTGCTGATGGAACTGTGCGTCTCTTCAACCCCTCGAATCTTCACTTCCTCAGTACACTGCCTAGGCCCCATGCCCTGGGGACTGACATTGCCAGCATCACTGAGGCTAGGTGAGTTGCCTATATATGCCCGTTTGACTCTTCTTTGCCTCTTCTCTTCCTCCCTCCTTTTCTCTAATCTTCTGTAATTGATAGTGAATGAGGAGATCATTAGCTTCTTTGACTTTTTGAGCTAGATAAACCCCCGGGAATGAGTCAGAGATTCTCCATCCTGCTTTTTTTTTTTCCTTCTGGGCTACCCATTTCATCATTACTTTTCTCCTTCATTATTTCAGCTTCCTTCTTACCAGGTTGCCCTCTCTATGTCTTCTTCCCTCACAGCCGCCTTTTCACTGGTACAGCTGATGCCAAGTACCCAGACACCATCGCCCTGACCTTTGATCCCACTAACCAGTGGCTGTCCTGTGTATACAACGACCATAGCCTCTATGTATGGGATGTAAGGGACCCCAAGAAAGTAGGCAAGGTGTATTCAGCCCTTTACCATTCTTCCTGTGTCTGGAGTGTGGAGGTATGTGATGTGAGGAAGGTTCTTTTTTCTTAAGATAAAGCCAGGCAGTGGTTATACATGTCCCTTGGGATGGTCAGATGATAGCACTTTCTTCATGCTATTTCCTAGTATTCCAAGAAAAATCTCATGTTAAGGACTTGATTGCCCTTGGAGCTTTAGGGGAAAGCCCTTAAATGATGAATTTGACCCTTGCAGTCTCTTTATCTCAGGCCCCTTGCACTGGGTTCCTTGTTTATCCTTTCTTGGATAGAGGTGGCACTGTCCCCCCAGAGCCTATCACTGGTCTCCCTCCACTCCTAGGTATATCCTGAGGTAAAGGACAGTAACCAAGCCTGCTTGCCACCCAGCTCCTTTATCACCTGCTCCTCAGACAATACCATTCGCCTGTGGAACACTGAGAGTGCTGGTGTCCATGGTTCTGCACTGCACCGAAACATCCTCAGTAATGTAAGAACCGAGATTCTCAGGAGTCTGCATCTCCTCAGCCCTGTGTTCTAGGACATCCTCCCTTTCCTTTGGCTGGCATCATAGCTAACTTCATTTCATTTTCCCCCCAACTAGGATCTGATAAAGATAATCTATGTGGATGGGAACACTCAGGCCTTGCTGGACACGGAGCTGCCAGGGAGTGGAGATAAAACTGATGGGTCATTGGTAGATACTCGTGTAGGAATCCGTTCTGTTTGCATCAGCCCCAATGGACAGCACTTGGCATCGGGGGACCGGGTAGGCACACTAAGGTCAGTTTTGTGATGAGATTTAAGCACTGTCCTCACTCTAGCCTGGGGGAACTGGTTCCATGGTGAATGCCAGATTGGAAGGGCTCTGGCCTGAAAGAATTGGTGAAGGGGGGATGGTCACAGATTGGGGTGTGGGCAGGGTGGGGCTTTCCATGTAAATTCTCTGGCAGTAAAATATTTCCACCCTTATCCTTGCAGGGTACATGAGCTGCAGTCCCTGAGTGAGATGCTGCGGGTTGAGGCCCATGATTCAGAGATTCTGTGCCTGGAGTATTCCAAGCCAGATACAGGTGGATGAGGGTGTCCCTGAGTGGTTGGGGTGTACATGTACTACTAATTTGGATCTGGAGCTGAGCAATATTTTTCCCCCTTGAGAATAAGGAGAGTGAGTTCCCGAGCCCTCCCTATCCCATTTGACTGTCTCTGAAGTGCTGTGGGATTCTGTCCTTTAGGGGCACCTTTCCTTCTGCCATCCTCTCCCCTTTCCCCGACCCGTTTTTGTGCACATCTCACTAGCCAACTGTATTTTGACTATGGGATCTTATATTCCCTAAGTATTATTACCGGTTGATAAATTCTTCCTTTGGGCTTTGGTCACATGTTAGATATAAAGAAACCTCTCCTTTCATACAGGTCTAAAACTGCTCGCCTCAGCAAGCCGAGACCGTCTGATCCATGTGCTGGATGCTGAGCGAGAATATAGTTTGCAGCAAACATTAGATGAACATTCTTCTTCCATCACTTCAGTCAAGTTTGCAGGTAATGTTCAAGGAAGGAGGAGGGGAGACAAGGGGGTTTAAGGCATGTCCTCTTGTCCCCTAGGGCTGTAACAGGTGTCTATAAGCTGGGCATCATTCAGGGCTACATGTGGAAGGGGAATGAAGTGCAGACTGGATGGCATTGAAGCTGTCTGATTAGCTGGTTGCAACTAGAAATGGAGCACAAGGCAAAGGGAGGGAATTCATGCAGCTGAAGCAGCTGGGGTAGCTGACCCTTCTCCTCCATAGCAAGTGATGGACAGGTCCGCATGATAAGCTGTGGAGCAGACAAGAGCATCTACTTCCGTACTGCACAGAAGGTAATGGACTCTGGGGACTCTGGGCCTTGGTGGAGCAAGACAGAGAGTGGGCCCTGAGAGCTGCCACAGAGAATCCTCCATTTGCCTAAGGAGGGAGCTCTGGAGAGATGGGAATGAAGAATGGGGGTTCATGAGGGGGAAGTCTTTGTGGGCCTGGACCCTGTCCACATGCCGTGTCCCCTACAGTCTGGAGATGGGGTGCAGTTTACACGGACACACCATGTGGTGCGAAAGACAACCCTATATGACATGGATGTGGAACCCAGCTGGAAGTACACCGCCATTGGCTGCCAAGACAGAAATATTAGGTAGATATCCTTTCCTGAGGTGGATCATCACTTATAACCATGCCAGCTTGAGGAAGCCCTATATGGACCAGGCAACAGAGCAGTGTTGCTTCTGATACTTCCTTGATTTTAACGCCTAGAATTCTTCCTTCTGACCAATAATCTTGTCAAGGGTTGTTGTCTGTCTAAGAGAGGGGGTGAGGCAGGGGAAGAGAGCGGGAGACTTATCTATACCCTGTCATGCACCAATCACTACTTCCTATGATGTATATACACGTGTGTATATGTGTGTAAATAGACACAGTAGTGAGGTCCAGAGAGAGCAAATCCTCTCTTGTCTCTCCTTAGGATCTTTAATATTAGCAGTGGGAAGCAGAAGAAACTCTACAAAGGGTCCCAGGGTGAGGATGGGACTCTCATCAAGGTAAAAGGAGCCTTTCAGGCCTAGCAGGGCCTGGGGGGCAGGGTGGGATTCCTTGTCAATTGAGAGTATTGGGTGCTTTTTTGCCTCAGGGGTATGCCACCTCTCACCTTCCCCTACAAAATGCTTTTTCCTTTAGGTTCAGACAGACCCCTCAGGCATCTACATTGCTACCAGCTGTTCAGACAAGAACCTTTCCATTTTTGATTTCTCCTCAGGAGAGTGTGTGGCTACCATGTATGGCCATTCAGGTGAGTTCTTCTCTCTCAGGTAGTCCTAAAATCTAAACAGGGCTGGATGAATCTGTTTTCAGCTCCCTTTAGCTGTGACAGGTTCTCAGTGGGCATTAGAGTGGGTTCATAAAATGTATTCTGTGTCTTCCCCAGAAATCGTCACTGGCATGAAGTTCAGCAATGACTGCAAACATCTCATCTCTGTATCAGGAGACAGGTGAGCAGAAAAAGCCTCCCTTAGGAGGAAGAACCACCACTCCCACCTTATGAAAGGTTCTGGACCAAGATTTTCTTACCTTTACTATGTGTGAACATGAACAACCTTCTAGCCTTCTTTTTGTTTCTCTTACACAAAACTTGATCTTCCATCTCCAGGATTTTGCACTGGCTCTTGTCCTTTCCTAGAAAACACTCCTTCAGAGGGCAGCTGGGTGGCTCAGTGGATTGAGAGCCAGGCTTAGAGACAGGAGGTTCTAGGTTCAAATCTGACCTTAGATACTTCCCAGCCATGTGACCCTGGGCAAGTCACTTGATCCCCATTGCCTAGCCCTTACCACTCTTCTGCCTTGGAGCCAATACATAGTATTGACTCCAAGACGGAAGGTAAGGGTTTAAAAAAAAAAAAAAAAAACACTCCTTCATCTCTATCTCTTAGAACAGTGATTCCCAAAGTGGGCGCTACTGCCCCCTGGTGGGTACTGCAGCGATCCAGGGGCGCGGTGATGGCCACACTTTTTTTGTATTACATTCTATTCTGAGTTCAATAAATAGTTTCATAATTTCCAGGGGACACTAAGTAATATTTTTTCTGGAAATGGGGCGGTAGGGCAAAAAATTTTGGGATCCACTGTCTTAGAATCTCTAGTTTCCTTCAAAATTCACTTATTTTCTATAAGAGGCCCTAAAGTGGGACTGCCTTCCCCCATCCCCGCCACATTATCTTGTACTAATTTCATTTGTCATGTCTAAACTTGGGCATGTATTGTATTTGTCTATTGATGTGGTCTAATAGAATTTCCTTCAGAAGGAGGATTCTTTCATTTTCCTTTTGAATCCTCAGTGCCTGTCACAGAGTCTGGATAACATAGCAGGTGCTCTGTAAATGCCTACCTTTTGATTGATTGATTAATTAAGCAAGGGTTTCTGTTGGAGATTGACTTGATGTCATTGGCCTTATTTTGAACTGCTGCTATGTTGGCCACCAGCTCAGGGAGAGACTGTATCATTATTCTGCCCCTCCTCTAGGTTCTGACCCATTTTTACTTCACCCCCAATTCTTCTTATAATTCTTTAGTTGCATCTTCGTATGGCGCTTGAGCTCTGAGATGACTATCAGTATGCGACAACGTTTGGCTGAGCTTCGGCAACGCCAGCGAGGGGGCAAACAGCAGGGACCGTCACCGCCTCGAAGGACCTCTGGGCTTAACAGGTAAGGATTAAGGAAAAGGTTAGGGAGTTGCATCATTGCCTCCCTGTTACCTTGTCCAAATTTATTCTTCTCTTTCTCTCATAACTTGGGCAATCATGTGAATACCTACTCCCAAGCCTTCAACCCTTTGATTTGATTTCTACTGATTACTTTTCCACTAACCACCTTCCCTTGTCTCTGTCCTTTCCCCTGGATTGGATGCCTGCTGATTTTAGTCGAGATGCCCCTACAGTACTTTCTGCAGTACCAGCCCTTTCTTCAGATAGTGACAAAGATGGGGAAGATGAGGGCACTGAGGAGGAAGAACTGCCAGCCCTGCCCATTCTTGCCAAGGGCACCAAGAAAGAGCCAGGTATGTGTCTTCTTGGTATAAATGAAAAGCATGTAAAGGGTCCAGAGGAAAGAGTGCTAGGATTTCCAGCCTGAGATATACACACTCCAGGGGGTATAAGAAGCTTGTCAAAAAGTTGCTGCAAGGATTATTTCGTATTGAAATCAGTTGATCTCTTTTATTTCTTATGTCTATAACTATATAAGAAGTTCTCCAACCTATCCTTTAAAATTGACTTAGGGACTATGAGGTTTACTAAAAGAAGAAAGGTACAGGGATCAAAATTTTGGGAAGCACTGAGAACAGCAGGATGAGCTGAAAGATTTAGGGGGGGAATCAAGGGTAACAAGTGTAGATGTCCTGGTTGTGACACTCTGGATGAATCATTAAACTTTAATTGCCTAACCCTTACTGTTCCTCTGCCTTGGAACCAACCAATATTTAGTATCGATTGTAAGAACAAAGGTAAGGATTTAAAAAAAAAATCTAGGGGATTAAGATGTAGAAGAAAATGGTATGTCTGTGTTGAAGCCACGAGAAATCAAAGTTGAGGCAGGAAGTGGGTTGAGATTTACATTGCTAAGCATGACCCAGAGCTCTTTCCCACTATTTCTTTCCCTATGATAGCTTCGGTCCGAGGTCCATCCTTACCCAGAAGTCTGTCCCACTGGGAAATGAGTCGAGTAAGTGCCTCTACCTAATGTTGATTTACTACTGTCATCTGTGGAGGGTAAGAATTAGTTCCAAGTGGGAAGCCTCCTCAAATTTTCCTTCCCGTGGGCATACCAAGTCTGATGCCCAATAGGTGGGGTTGGAAAAACATGACCAAAGCTTGCTTTCATCATCCAGTTAATTGACTGGTAAGGGGCACAAGATGTAAGTGGTCAGAGTCAGAAGCTCCAAGAACCCTGGGAAAGATTCAGGAGAAAGTCCAGGTCCAAAATTTCCATGGTAGGATGCAGAATTAGAACCTGAGGTGATGCTATATGGAGCAGGACTGCAAACGTGCTAGGAAAGTGGGAGGCAGTGTAGACATAGGACAAGGGCTAAATTCAGAATTATATATGTTATATAGAAATTATATTGAAATATATTATAAGTAAGTATTCTGATTCTGCTCTTGAGGAGTTTGTTTTGCTTCAGGGGAGGTGGAGGGAATAAGCATTTATAGAGCACCCTTTATGGGCCAGACTCTATGCTAAGTACTTTTCAAATATCCTGTTAACCCTGTAAGGTAGGTGCTATTATTAATCCCATTTTAGGGTTGAGAAAATTGAGGCAAATAGAGATTAAATGACTTCCCCAGGGTCACTTATCTAGTAAGTGTCTGAGGCCAGATTTGAACTCAAAATTTTCTGACTCTGGGCCCAATACTCTTATCTACTGTGCCACTGAGTTACTTAGGGACCAGTGTTGCTTTCTCTGTATCATTCTTAGTTTTTGAGGTCCCCCAAGTGATCTGGGTAGAGGCTGGCCCCCACTCTCACTCTCTGTTTTCTTAGACTCAAGAGGGAGTAGAATTCCTGGACCCAGCACCTGCCAGCAGTCAAGGTCCCCGAAGACGAGGACGATGGGCCCAGCCAGGTGTAGAGCTAAGTGTCCGCTCCATGTTGGACCTTCGACAGTTGGAGACATTGTCCTCAGCACCTCGACCACCCAGCCAGGATTCTTTAGCCCAGGAGTCAGTAGCTCAGGACCAGCCTGTCCTTGAGAAAAATAGCCAACGGCCCACTGTGGATGCCCATTCTAGCCAAGTAAGGTCCTTTTCCCAGGTAACCTCCACCGAGATCCAAGTCTCCTTTACCTTAGAACCGAAGTCTAGGGTTCTTTCGAATGTTTTTGAGTTATGTATTCAACCTGGAGCGTATCTGGAGCTGGTGTGGTAACTAGAGTGAAACAAATTTGTCATCTGTCCCAGTATAAGTCCCTTGAGTGATAAAGGTATATTAAGTAATGGCTAATGATACAGAGCCTCCATAGGATATAAAAGAAGTATAGTTTTTTTTTTCAGGAGCTTGAAAACATACAGTTACAGTTCTGTTTGGTACTCTACCCATGAATTTGTTTTTGTTTTTTTTTTTAAACCCTTGTACTTCGGTGTATTGTCTCATAGGTGGAAGATTGGTAAGGGTGGGCAATGGGGGTCAAGTGGCTTGCCCAGGGTCACACAGCTGGGAAGTGGCTGAGGCCGGGTTTGAACCTAGGACCTCCTGTCTCTAGGCCTGACTCTCACTCCACTGAGCTACCCAGCTGCCCCCTATGAATTTGTTTTTAGATTCACTTTCAGAACTCCTGAGCTCTTGTCCATATGCAGGACTATGGGGTACTACTCAGTTTCTCTTCAGGAGTAGGGTGTCGAAGTTTCTTTCCAACCTTACTTCCATTTCTCTCCAAGAAACTCTTATCACATGAGGAAACTCAACTATAGCCTTTTTCATCTGTTTCCAGAATGGCAGTATTCCCAAGTCACTGATTTCTAAGCCTTGTGCCTGTTCCCAAGTTATCCAGCTAATTTCTCAGGAAGAGGAGGGGGTCTTTGCTCAAGAGATGGAGCCAATGAACAATGAAGATGGCGTGGTCTACCCAGAGCCAGGCAATTGCCCTCCCCTTGATTCCAGGCAAGGACCTTGCCCTACTCCCTCCACTCTTCCACAGGGCTATGCAGTCCCTACTCCTCTGATTCCTCTAGAACCTTTCCCAAATAGGTTTCATAAGTGTGTATTTTCTGACTGGGATATGGGATGTGGGATCTCTATCTGGTTCTCCCCTACCCTGTACTTCCTACTATTTTCCCAGAGTTGAAGAAGAAAATGAGCAACATACTAAGGCAGTTAATTACTTTTCCTTGCTCTCCTCATTCTCCCTGTTTGCTGGGTCTTGACCTCTGGGCAGTGAGTTCCAGGTACAGGCCCTTCCCCATGGTCCACTGGGTAGAGTGTACCCAGTTAGCAGAAGCACAGAGAAACACAGTCCTGATAGTGCCTGCTCTGTGGATTATAGCAGCAGCCGTCTTTCTAGTCCAGACCATCCGAATGAAGGTAAGAAGACTGTATTCATCCTAAAACCTATGGTCCCTAGAACTTCTTTGGTGGGCAGAGGAAGTATGCAGATATGGGGGAAAAGCTATACCTTGGGGCCAGGACCAAACTGGGAGGACTGAATGTAGAATTGAAGCAAGATAGGATGTAGTATGTCTTTCTTGCCTTCCCCAGACTCTGAAAGTACAGAGCCCTTAAGTGTGGATGGAATCTCCTCAGACCTTGAAGAACCAGCTGAGGGCGAAGAGGAGGAGGAAGAAGAGGAAGATGGAGGAACTGGCTCTGGTGGGCTACAGGGAGGCAGCCCCCGTACTCCTGACCAGGAACAGTTCCTCAGACGGCACTTTGAGACACTAGCCAATGGGACTGCTCCAGGTGTGGCCAGAGGACCAGGGCCCTGGTCACAATTCCTCTTGATTCATTTCCCAGTCTGCCTGTGAGAGGGAAAACTGCAGAGAAAAAAACAAAAGCATAAGGGCAGAATGTGTCCTAGCATTTTTGTTCCTGGAGTGCAGGGACCCAAGAATGGATAAGAGTTTGTCCTGGGGTTTCCATGTCATAGAAGGTTGAATCTGAGTCCTGAAGGTTGGGAAATAGTACTCAGATTTGTACTTAATTCATACTTCAAGTTTTTTTTGTTTTTGTTTTTTCCAAAAACCTTGCCTTCTGCCTCAGAGTCAATACTGAGTTATCAGTTCTAAGGCAGAAGAGTGGTTAGACCTAGGCAATTGGGGTTAAATGACTTGTTCAGGGTCACATAGCTATGAAATGTCCAAAGTCAGATCTGAACCCAAGACCTCTTGTCTCCAGGCCTTGCACTCTATCCACTGAGCCACCTTGCATTCAGAGTTTTGACCCAGAGTAGGAACTGAATAAATACTTGCTGACTGATTAACTTACTGTCTCCATGACAGATGGCCCAGGCTGGCCCCTGGAAAGGATGGAGCCTCAAAGTATATCCTCCCGTTTCCTGTCCCAGGTGCAGACTCCTATAGTCAGGTACATCATTCTCATCTCACAACCAGTTCAGACTCTGAGCATAGAGTCCTGGATCCTGTCATCACCCTGCTGGCCCTAGAACCAGAGAAGTAAAGGCCTCTACCTTTATCTCTGCTTTTGAAGTGATTGGACATGAGCCAGTCCTTTCACCAAGTCTGGTCTGTCCCCACACTTGTGCCTCATCTACTTTGTCTTTGGCTTAAAGTAAAACTTTGAGAGAATTAAACTATTACCCCATGATTGTCCCAAGTGAAAAAGACCTTGCCCTTTGGCCTGCTGATCCCCAAAGATGAGTCAAAATGGAGCTTGAATGGCCTCTGGCCATGGTAGGGGGAGCGTGCATGGCTAAGTTTGGCCCATGCAGGGAGTCATTGGTCCTCTTCACATTCTTAATTTGGCTCTGTGCCATCTCATTCCTCTAGGGAGCTGCCCCTTTCTTTCTCAAGACCAGTAGCACAACAGAGACCCATCAGGGTGTTCCAGGACCTGAATGAGAAGCCTCGCAGTGGAGCCATCTGCCTCCCTGGCATCCCACCGGAGGCAGAACCAGTTTCTGGTGGCTCTAACCCCCAGCATGTGACCTCTGTACTCCGACGGCGTCGCCTAAACCTGGATGGCAACTGGACACACAAGAAAACTGCCTTCTCTGGCTCTGGCAGCAGCCTTCAGAAAGCCCAGTCAGTGCAAAACCTAGTGCCACAAGGTGAGGGGGCTACCTAACTGCCTCAGTTTTATGTGACTCCCTCTTGAATATTTGAGTTTGGGGGTTGGAAAGTCATTGAGGGTGGGCAGGTATCATTGTATTTGTTTTGAGTCCTTCCAAGCCCTTAGATATTTCTTGGGCTCAGGCACAAAGCCATGGCCTTTGGTAGAAGTTTTTCTCCAATTTGACTTAATTACATTTGTTTCTTCAGATGAGCCACCTCTGCCTGGCCCAGGACCCCTACAGGAGAATGACGTCCAAGAAGGCCTGGGCTCTCTAACCCAGGGGGATGGTCGCCCAACTCGGCCCCGCTCTTACCTGAACCCCACCACCAGCTCTATGGCTAAAATGTCTCGTAGCACCTCTGTGGGGGAGAACCTAGGCCAGGGGGAATTGGCTGAAACTCAGGTCCCTAACCCCATCAGGATCACATCCATCAACAAGCTGGCCCTGCCAAATCGGGCTCATCTTGTGCTGGACATTCCCAAGCCCCTGCCTGACAGGCCCAGCCTAGCTTCTTTCTCTCCTGGGGCAAAGGGCCGGGCCCTTTGCGAAACTCAACAGCTTGGCTCTCCAGAGAGCCTGGGGAAGAAGTCTGTCACATCAGAGGGGCAGGCCTGCCTGGGGGAGGGCACCATTCTCACACCCCGGACAGAGTACCAGGCCCAGCCTGGTCCTAAAAGCTCCTGTTCCCAAGAACTACCAGCCAAATGCCTCCCCCGAGGTCCTGAGAACTTGCATCCCCCATCCCCAGAGAAGATCCCCAACCCCATGGAACCTTCCAGACCCGGGGCTTCCCTGAGCCAGGACTCAGGTGTGCAGAATTCTTCACTTCTCATCTCCTGTCCCCTCCCCTCTCTCTTGTTTCTGTTGGCCACTCTCGGGCTCCATTCCATTTCCGTGCATCCAGCCTCTGGTGTGTCTCGTCCTGTCTGCTCCTGTCTCCTTCCATAAGTCACTCCCTTGATGGTGAGACACTCCTGCTGAGCACCATGATCCTCCCTGTGCCTGCCTTGTCCACCTCAGTGCTACCTGAACTCTGGGACCGGCCCATTTCACAAGTCTCTCTTATCTGGGTCAGGGCGGATATATGGGGGTGGTTGAAGAGGAGGAGGAAGAGTCCCAAAAGGAAGGGTCTGTGGCCCTGCTGAGTTTGGCAGAAGGGCTGGGAGCAGCTGTGGAGTCTCAGCTTTAAGGATCACTTGGATGGGAGGCTTATAATGAAAGGCTATAGGGATTCATTCAGTAGCATCTGTCTCCCTCCCAGAGCCGGTGATGATGGTGAACATGGAGCAGTGCCAGCATGTTGTGGCAGAGCTTCGGAGCAGTGTACATCAAGCCATTAGGCTATATCGGCTGGTGAGTGACATCCCTTCATCATTTCTTACAGCACAGCAGTAATCCATTACATTCAGGTATAATTTTATTTAGCTATTCCCCGTGGATGGGCAGCACCCTTTCAGGTTCCTATTCTTTACCACTACAAAAAGAGATTCTATAAATATTAAATAAAAAGAGATTACTACTCTTATACCCTATAAATATACCTAAATTCCTAATACTACCTAAAATTCCTAATAACTCCCTCTAACTGTCTTCTGAGGACAGCTTCTTCTTACCTGGCACAACCCAGGCCTAATCTAACCTACACTATCTATAAATGATTCACTAACTACCTAAAATAATGGATAGCCACCACTCACTCCTTCAAATCAGTTTTCTAACTGTCAGTAGCCAACTGACAGCAGATCCTTGTCTATGAGAAGACCTCCTGCTCTCTAGAGATCCCAGAGGCAAAAAGCCCTTTAAAGGCTAAAGCCAAAAGCCCTTTCAGTAAGCTTAGGCCTGCCTTTTATATTCCCACAACTAAACACCAACCCACACCACCAGCAACCAACCCCCCAACGACCAACTTAAGCCGAGCAGCCAACTTCGCAACTGCCAGCCCTAACTGTCAGCAACTGACAGCTGCAACTGATGCTGGCTCAGCAGGGGGCTCCCCAGTTACTACTTCCTGTTACTGTGGGCTGGTTAATCCTTACACATCTCTATAGTAAGAGGACCTCCAGGTCATTAAATTAAAAAAATTAAAGAATTCCTTTTTACAAAGACCATATTTGGTAGTAGAAGGAATTTAGTAGTACCCTTTTCTTTTCCTGTTTTTTTCACATAGTTTTTATAATATTAGGATTATTTCTTTAAATGTTCAGTAAAATTCATTTTTAAATACAGCTATACTGAGTTCTTGTCTTTGGGAGTTTATTTTTGGCTTTTTCTATTAATTTTCAAAGATGAGCCCATTTACATACTCTGTTTTTCTTTTCATCTAGGCAATTTATAATTTTATGAATTTTCGTTGAATTCATTTAGATTGTCACATTTATTTTTTTGACTGTAAATTCATCTCATTTAGCTAGTTAGATTATCATTCAGTAGGGGTTTTTTGCTTTCAGTTTTTTTAATCTAGCCTTTTATTTTGGGGATTTCTATTTTGGTGTTTAATTGGAGATTTTCACTTAGTTGGTTTTCTAATTCTTTTCACTTCATGCCCAGTTCTTTGATGTGCTCTTTCATTGATGGAGGTATTTAGAGACATAAAATTTCCCCTAAATTCTGCTTTGACTGCATCCCCCCAAATTTTGTTATCTCATTGTTATCATCATTTTTAATTTTTCCATTCTTCCAAATAATTTTTAATCTTCAAAAGCCCTTTGTTGAATTGAATTTTTTTTTTCATTAGAGTCAGAGTGATGTGTGGGTACATGTGTGTGTATTTGGTTTTTTTGCCTTTATCATGAGGTTTTTAATGCTCAAATATATGGTTACTTTTTGTGAAGGTGCCATGCAGAGCTGAAAAATGAGTCTATTTCTTTCTGTTCCCACTCATTATTTTCCAGAGAACTATCATTTCTAACTTTTCTAAACATTTCTTAATACCCTTCATTCCTTTTTGTTTTTTTCTTGGTCAAATTTATCTAGGTCTGAGAGGGATAAATTAAGGTTCTCCTAATATTATAGTTTTACTGTTTCTCTTTAACAACTTATTTAATCTTTTTTAAAAGAATTTCAGTGCTGTGCCATTTGGTAATATGTTTCATATTAACATTAATTCGTGTATCTTTGAACAAAATGTTGTTTCCCTATCTCTTAAATATTAAATTCCATCTTTTTTACTTTAGCTACATCATAATAGATTCTGCATATAGCCCTTTATTTTTGGTCAATTTGTAACTTTGTGTTTCAGATGTGTTTCTTGTAAACAATATTTGTTGGATTCTGATTTATTGGGCTGTCTTCTATTTTATGGGTCAATTCATACTATACATTCTCATAGATTTGATTTCTCAATGTTTATTTCCATTCACTTTTCCTTCTCGTTGTTTCTTGCCCCCACTTTTAAAAAGTTTATTTTGTTTCTGACGAATCCCTCCTTTAGTTTTCCCTCCCTTTTATTCCTCTTTTCCTGTAATCTTTCCTTCTTGTTTCCCTGTTAGGTGAAATGTATTTGTGTATTCAATGGTGTGTGTGTGTGTGTGTCTGTGTGTGTGTGTGTTCCTCCTTCCTTTGACCAATTCAGATTAGTTATGTTCAAGTTTTGTCTAGTCCCTATCCTTCTATTCCTTCTTGTTATATAGACTTCAACTTGTACCTTCCCCCTGTTATGTGAGATAATTTTCCTCATTCTTCCTTTGGTTTTCTTCTCTCCCAGTGTATTTCTCTTCCTCAGAGTTGTTTCGATTTGCACTTTCTTATGTGCTTATTAATAGTTTTGATTTCTTTATCTGAAAATTGCCTATTCATGTCCCTTGCCCATTTATCGATTGGGGAATGGCTTGATTTTTTTGTACAATTGATTTAGCTCCTTATAAATTTGAGTAATTAGACCTTTGTCAAAGTTTTTTGTTATAAAGATTTCTTCCCAATTTGTTGATTCCCTTCTAATTTTGGTTGCATTAGTTTTGTTTGTACAAAACCTTTTTAATTTAACGTAATCAAAATTATTTATCTTACATTTTATGATTTTTTCTAACTCTTGCTTGGTTTTAAAATCTTTCCTTTCCCAAAGATCTGACAAGTATACTATCTAATCTAATATTTCTAACTAAAACCCAGAACCCAAACTGCTCCTCACAGAGTGTCTTCTTTGTTTACCAGGTAGACATTACACTTTCATACACTGATTGACTGTAGATTAAATCTATCTTATTTAACCTATTTTAAAACTGTGAACTTCAATTTATATTAACTCCATAAAATATCTATGAAAATCCACAAGCCTCCTCAGCTAACTGTCAGATGTGACTTAGAAATCTCTAGTCTGTCTGACTATGCCAGCAGGAGTCGGACACTGACACAGTTCCAGAGGAAACAGAGCCCCCTCCTGGCAGCTGCTTCTCTCTTTGGGAGAACAGCTCTCACTACCAACAGACTTTTTCAGCTTCACGGATGTTCTTCCAATTTCTCAAAGTAAACTCATAAAATCACTCACAAGATAGTCTCAGAGAAAAATCTCCAGGAACCTCCTCAAGAGAGGGAGTTCAAGAGAGAGGCCAAGAGTTCTGCAGCTGCCTTCCCGGCATGCAAATCTTCTTACATTATTACATTATTTTAGCCAAAAACCAAAAAAATATATACTGCAAGCAGCCAGAAAGAAAGAATTCAAGAACAGAAGACACCCAGTTAAGATCATACACAATTTAGCATTTATCACTGTTGATTTTAATTATTTATTAGTTATCTAAGTCTAATTAGAAGCAGAGGTCAATACCAGAGAAAGGATTTTTCCCTGTCCTCTTTAAGGTAAAGCCAGGGGGAAAATTGCCATGATTTTTTTTTTTTTTTGGCTAAAATATTTCTGAGAGATTTCATTTTAAGGTTTCTTCTTTCAGGAGATGACCTGTGAATTTTTTCAATTTATATTTTGTCCTGTGCTTCCATTTTTTCCCCACGATTTCTTAAAATATGTCTAGGCTCATTTTTTGGTCATAACTTTCCGATACTCCAATGATTTTTTACACACACATACACATATGTATATAAAGGACCTTCTGTCTTAGAATCAATACTATATATTGGTTACAAGGCAGAAGAGTGGAAAGGGCCCAGCAATGGGGATTAAGTGACTTGCCCATTGTCACAGCTAGGAAGTGTCTGAAGACAGATTTGAACCTAGGACCTCCTGTCTCTAGGTTTGGCTCTCAATCCATTGAGCTACCCAGCTGCCCCTTACCACACATTTTATTCTGGTTTTTTTTCCAGTTTTTTGTTTTTATCTTTTAAAAATTTTTATTTTTGATCATTGTATTACAAATATGAATAATATGGAAATAGGTTTTGAGCAATAATAGATATATAACCCAGTAGAATTACTTCTCAGCTTCAGGAGGGGAGGGAAAGAACATAAATTGTAATCATGGGCAAATATTTTTAAATTAATTAAATTTAAAAATGAATAATTTGATTAAAAAAAGAAAAAAGACCAAAAAATTTATTTTTATTAATGCCTCATCAAGTCGTTAGCTTCCTTTTAGTTAATTCTAATTTCCAGAGAGTTATTTTCTTGGGTAAGATATTGTACTTCTTGTTCAGAGATTTTCATTTTTTCATCTTTCTTTCCACATTAGTTAACAATGTTGTTCTCATTCAAATATCATTATGTAAAAGCCTGTGGCATCATTCCTGGTCTCAGGGTATGCATATGTACTAGAAAATACTACATATTGACTTCATAGAGACTTCTCAGCTCAGGTCTCATAGTTCAAAACATGTTGGTATGCAGTTGAAATGCTTAGGTAGAGTTTAATGCCTTCATTTTACAGGTGAAGAAATTGAGGCCAAGAAATATTTAAGTTACTTGTGAAAGGCAATACAATTAGTAAATAGCATTGTTGGAATTCTATCCCAGAGCTACTAACTCTGAATCCAGCACTCTTCATGTTGCTATGCTGCTTCTCATGCTAGAAAAGATGAACCAAATCTATTAAGATTATCTTTGATAAATTCTGCGTCGGCTAAAAGGGGTTAGAGGGGTTTGGGGGAGACGGAAAGAACATGAAACATGTAAGTATGGGAAAATATTCAAAATAAAAATTTAAAAATAAAAAAAAAAGATTATCTTTGATAGGAATAATCCATATAGCAAACAAAGTGGCTTTCCAAAGGCAAAGCTCCGAACGTAGCTTCTCCCTGTGACCCCTCCCTGTAAAATCCAGTAGCTACCCATTTTCTCCAGAATTAAATATAAACTCCTCTGGTATTAATTTTCTTCAGTCAATAAACATTTATTAAATGCTTACTATATGCTAGACATTGCTAAACACTAGGGTTACACTAAGAGGCAAATGACTCTCTTCTACCATCAAGAAATTCACAATCTAATGAGAAACAACATGCAAAAAAAAAGTGTATAAACAAGCAAGCTATATGTAGGACAAAAAAATTTAATTAACAGAGGGGGAAGGCATATTAAAATGGCTTGGGAAAGACTTCTTGTAGAAGATGAAATTTTCATTGGTACTTAAAAAGGAAGCCAGGAGGCAGAGATATGAAGGGAGCGCATGCTAGGCCTTAGGGGATAGCCTAAGAAAATATCCAGAGCCAACATATCTTGTTTATAGAACATTCCAGAGTCACTGGATTGAGGGGATATCTAGTAGGGGGAATATAGTGTAAGGAGACAGGAAAGGTAGAAGGGCTTTGACCCCTAACAGAGGATTGTATATTTGATCCAGAGGTGATAGGGAACCACTGGAGTTTATTGAGTTAGTGGGTAACATAATTGTACCTACACATTAGGAAAATCACTTTGGTGGCTGAATGGATGATAGGTCAGTGTGAGGAGAGACTTGAGGCTAGTAGCAGTCCATTTCAGTAGCACAGTTGAGAGGTGAGAAGGGGCCTCCTCTAAAGAGATGTCAGGGTCAGAGGAGAGAAGGGCCATATTCAAGAGATATTGCAAAGGTGAAATCAGAGGGCTTGGACATGGGGAGAGTGGGAGTGAGAGAATGCAATGAAGAATCCAGGATGACTCCTAGGTTGTGAGCCCTGGGTTTATGATTGGCAGGGATGGGGATGTAATAGCATTACTCTCAACAACAATAAGGAAGGTAGGGTAGAAGGAGGCAGGGAGGATTTAGGGGGAAAGATAATGTGTTCGGTTTTGGATATATTAAGTTTAAGCTGTCTGCTATAGCACATCCATTTCAAGATGTCTGAAAGGCATTTGGAGATCTGAGATGGAAGGACAATAGAGAAGTTAGGACAGGATAGATAGATTTGAGAATCAGCAAAGTGATAATTAAATCCATGGGAGCTGCTGAGCTCAGTAAGTCTTGAAGCAGTAATATAGAGGAATACAAGAAGAGGGCCCAGGACAGAACTCTTAGGGACACCTATGGTTAGAGGCTGTGATATGGAAGAGAGAGAAGGAGCAGTCAGATAGGTAGAAGGTAGGACACAGTGAAGATCCTTACAGGTTGGCCACTACTTCCTTATTCAATTTGCTTAGACTTTAATTGCCATGCTGGGTTATTTGCTCTCCCTCACACTGTACCTTCCTTCTCCTTTAGGAATTTTTACTGGCTCTTCCTATACCTAGAATACACTCCCAACCTGTTTGGAATTCCTAGTTTCCTTCAAAATTCACCTTCACTGGCACTTTCTACATGACACTTGCCTGATTTCCCTTCCAGGTACTAGTGCTAGTGCCTTCCCTCTTCAAATTACCTTGTATATATTTTACAAATATGTACATATGTAGTCTCTTCCTTTGGACAAGCTCCTTAAAGGAAAGAGAATTTTCTAACTTTTGTTGTTTTTATCTCCAGCACTTGCTTAGCAAGGATTAGATGGTATTTTAAATATGTTGATATCTTTCATTTTGCATATCATTTGAATTTCCATCTTTTTCTGTCTTTCCATTGAGTTAATTTCCATTAGTTCATTTTTCCTTGTTTCTTAGTAAAGCATCTTTTGAAAGTTTCTGGCTTTGCTATGAATAAATGATTTTCTTTAAAATGAAAAAGGGGTGGGGGGTGGGGGCAAGAGTTAAACAACACTAGCCATTAAAGCCAAAAAATGATAGTTATATGGTATGGTTGTGTGGAATATGCAATATTTCAAACTCCTAGACTTCCATTCTTTTAAAAGAGTAGAAGCAGGTGTCTTCTGAGATCTCTTATTCTAGACAAAATTTGTACATTATAATTCCACAGCATTTAGTTTCAAATGTTTGGTTGTTGACATTTGCATTGTAGTTATTGTCTATGTTGTTTTCCTGGTGCTGCTGACTTCACTTTACTAAATTAATTCATATCTCTTTATTCATGATGTTCCTCATTTCTTAAGAGCACAGTAATGTTCCATTACCACCATAATTTGTTTATTCATTTCCCAAGCAATAATCACAATAGGTTTTTAATAAATAGTTGTTGATTGGTTCTTTCCTTGAAGAATTTATTTCTCAGTAAGAAGCTTCTAAATGGGTCACAAGTTTTTGATTTTTTTTTAACCCTAAACCATATTTTCCAACATTTTTCCTACATATTTGTATATGGCCCAATTTCCTAGTCTGTCACTCATTAAGAAATTAGACATGAAACCCAGGATATTTTTTCTAAACTCTGTGGTTAGACTTCTGTTAATCTAAGAAATTTGAACTTCATCCCATAAATCCATGTCTTTCTGTCTTTTCTTTGAGTTCATTCCCATTAGTTCATTTTTCCTTATTTTTTAGTAAAGCTTCTTTGGAAGGTTTCTGGCTTTGCTGTGAATAAATGAAGAGGGAAAGGGATTTGTATCCATCTCTTTTTAGCAAAATGTGAGGGGGTTCTACCTTCATTGGCCAGGTGTGGTAGTGGCAGTGACAGGCCTGCCTCTAGATTTCCATAAAAGCTGATTTAGCCTGAGACACCTCATCCAGTTACAGAAAAACCTAGGGAAAAATTATTTGTGCTCCTTTTTGTAGCCTGGTGTAAGGAATAAAAATTTAGGTATTATAGATATATATTAAAAATATGTGGCCGCCAGGAATCAACAATTTAGGTTGATTCCGTAATTAAATCAGACCCAAGTCAGCATCGGGTTGAAGAGTTTATTTACAATCGGTAGGTAAAAGTAGGAATAAAGAGAAAAGTAGAGGCTAGTCCAGCCTGGACTGAGAGAGAAGAAGGTTATAAAGCTTAATAATGAAGCTGTAAGCCACAGGGCCCAACAGCCAGATAGGCAGAGTTTAGAATTGGCCCAGCTAGGCAAAGGAAGTCAGCCTAACTTACCCCCGTGACAATATTGAGTGTAATCTGTCTGTGGTCTCAGGAGATGCTTCTTCTTCCAGTTCAAGACGGCAACTGCCCCCACAGGAAGTTCACTAACTTAAAGAGATAGTGTCTTTCATCACTTCCTGTGGTCCACCTCTAATTCAAATGGACAAATGGCAGTTTCTACATTGATTTGGACTGCCCAAAGGGCAGTCCCTTATTCTTGATTTGTTACTTATTGTCACGTGTGGGTAACTCGTCTCCCCTCCCCACTAAGGGAGCTGAGAGTGACATCATTAGCACGCCTGGGTTGAGTAGATTTTTGACTATTAATGGGATCGAGCTAATTCTATTTACACACTGGCAGCCATCTTTCTGGACCTCTCTCCCTTCCTCTCCCAATCTCCTTGAGTACTTCATTCTTGGTTGTTGTTCTTGCAGGTGGTCAGGACCAGGACACCTTCAGCTGAGCAAAGTCGAATTGCCCAATTCCTCGATGACACTTTCTCTTCAGTGCGGCAAGAACTGGAGTCCCTGACTGGTGTGCTGACAGCTAGTCCCAGTGGGAGCCCAAGTGCCGTGGGAGCCGAACAGACACAGGCACTGTTGGAGCAATACTCTGAGCTTCTGCTCCAGGCTGTGGAAAGACGCATGGAACGGAGGCTCTAAGCCCCAGAGGATCTAGCCAAAAGGATGTTCCCCTGTCCATCTTTCTCCTCATGTACCTATGTCAAAAACTTTTCACACCTGAGGGGGAGTCCCATGCCTCATCCCATTTTTTTCAACTCATTGCTTCCCAGTCCTATTAATTTATTTTCCCAACCCTTTGCTCCATCCTTGACTTCTGCTTTCGGAGTGCTTCCAGATGCTTGTATCTGGAGCAGATCTGAAGATTGCCCAAAGTTTTCTTGGTGCTGCAGGAAGCTTATGGGGATGTGGGAAGCAGCTCATCCCATTGGGTTTGGGAAACTGGGTTGGGGCCCTAGTCCCACTTTCTTTGAAGCCATTTGACTCACTGCAGGGATCAGCTCCCTGGGCTGGAGCAAATACAGGGTATTCAGTGGGGTAAAGGTACTTAGTGCCCCCCACCCCAATCAATGGCAGGAAGTCTTGCCCCCTTCCCGCTTGCCCTGAAACTAGCTGGGGATTCTCCAGTGCATGAGTAGAAGATCTCATGTCTGCCATGATCAGTGAAGGTCCCTCTGCGGTTCAGAAACACACAGTCCTCTGAACCTTATTATCTATGGTACTCTTCACCCTTTAGGGGACCAGAATGGTTAGGTCAAGGACAACGTCCCCTTTAATTCATCTGTTCCCTTTCAAAGTGGCTCTGTAACATTGTCTACCTTCCCTCCCAGGAAGAAGTATTCTTTTTCCACTCTCCCCACTAGCCAGAGTATGTGAGGCCAGCTCTGTGAGGCATTACTGCAGGTCAGAAAGGTCTCCAGGCTGGGGTACACCAGAGTTCTGGTCTCCATCATCTTTTCCCCTCCATTCCATTTTCCTTCTTTTCTATGTTTTTCTTGAACTCTAGACTGTAGAAGTCAAGTGATTCTTTTTGCTAAGTCTGTGAGGATGAGGGCTGGAGCTTCCCATTTGCCTTCATTTAAAGGGCAGTCTAAGGTGCTAGCCCCATCTTAACTGAGCCCATCCTCCTTCAAGGAATTCAGAAGCAGAAACAACAGACTATGATCCCCTCTCTTCATTCCTCCAACTGTGGCTCCTACCCTTGCATTCCTTGGCTTGCCCTATACACAGTTTTTCCAAGTGAAGGAGACACATGAAAGGGTGTGGGATCAGAGCTTGGCAAAATCATTGTTGTGGCTCAAGCCACAGGATGGTTCCTTGAATCCCAAAGGACAACAGGAGATCTGACTTAAAGCCATATTGTCTGGAAAGCAGGCCTTCTTCAGAACAGTGTTGTGTAGCAGTCATACAGGGTCCTTAGCATATTGTGATGTGGAAGGAACAGAGGCTTAGGTAGCTATGAATTTAGCCAGTGGCTGACTCAGAAATGTTTTGGGAAGGAGCTGAGTGAAACAGGTAAGTGGTTTTGGGGGTAGAGAGGTTATAAATAGTTGTTAGTGTAGGGGGCTGAGTTTGAGAGGACAGTTTTGAGTGGAGGGAGAGACAGTAGTAAAAGGACAGGCATGTAAAAAGGAGATCCTAGTAGTAAGGCGATTTCCCGTGAGAGTTGTGGGTTCTGAAAGTTTGTCTCTGGGTCCCAGAATGCTGCTGGCTCCATGTGGAGATATGTGCCTCCATGGAGGGGATGTTTCCTCTTGGCAACAGGAGACCCTGCAACTCTGCTCAACAGAAGCAGAAGGCTTGGCCATCATTTGAGGGCTTGGCCAAGTTTGATTTCTTCGTGCACCTTTTCACCACCTCTCTTCTCCCCTCCCCACGTTCCTGAACACTGACATGGACATGAGCCACCCGGATAAAAAAATCTTGTGGGATATGTGGGCAGCTCAAAGCAAACCCAAAGCTGGGAAGGATGACCATGAAGCGGAATGGAGAGGGCCATTTCAGAAATCACTGCAAACCCAACCCCTAAGGGCTGAAGCCTTACTCCTGCCTCCCAGCTGAGGCCAGCCTGGGTCCAATGCTGCAGTTTCATCCAGATTGTGAACCCCCAGTTACCCCTTCTCCCCATGCCCACTGGCGTTCCCCCGCTCCCAGGAGGAGGGGCTCAAGGGCTGTTGTCAGTAGCCCCAACCGCCCTCGGCCCCGGCCGGAGGTGGGCTGCGCCCCTCTGCATGCCCGAGGTCTGGCACTACCCCTTGTCCGTTACCATTTTGGACACTCCTTATTTATAACTTTTATACTCTGGCCCCCGGCCTCGCTCTGCTTTCCCTCGTGCTTCCCTGCGGGGCTGGGGTCCTTTTTAACGTTTCCGTTTGTATCAGTGTCGAACCAGTCAATAAAATATGACAGCTTTGGTACGGACTGGGGGGTTTGTGCTGGATGGTGTGAGCCAGTTATGTCAGGGGGAGGGTGGGGAGGGTTTCGAGGATCCTCCTGAAGGCGGGGCCGCACCGCCACTGGGAGGGGCTCGGGCAGACCGGCGTGGCGATGGCGGAGGCAGTGTTGCAGGCGGTGCGAAGGCAACTCTTAGAATTCCCAGCTACTGCGGGAGGTCAGTGGGGTTTACTACGTGGCTACTGGCGGCCTTGTTTGGTCCTGCCAAAGTCAACACCAAATGCAAGTGAAGCGCAGTGCACGCCGGGATTGGTATTCCTTTTACGTGGAACTCACCCAAGCTAGGCTGCGGGAGCGACTGCCTCTTAGGGTGTAGGCGCAGTGCACGCTGGGAGTTATAAATAGCCCTTGGCATAGAGCAAAGAACACTAGACGATCGGAAGGTGGGAGCAGTGCATTGTGGGAGACGGGGTGGGGGAAATGTGAGGGAAGTGGGGCGTTTTCCTGGTTTGCTTAAGTCCTACCTACTGGTCTACTCTGAGAAGATTGGGGACCCTTCCCTGTCTTCATGGAGTTTACTATTTAGAAATAGCTTCTCTAGGAATCGTGCCCAGTCTCCCAGCAGTTTCCAGGCCTACCCCAGCACACAAATAGGGCAGCCTATGCTTTACAGGATAGGATGACCCCGAGGGAGGGAGGGATAGAAGGGAACCACCAGTAGAAGGTTAGGCTGCTAGAGCCAGGATTAGACTAGTGGCTGCAAATGGGAAAACAAATGGGGAAACCAAGACCCATTATGTAGGCGTTTCAGAAGTGTACGCTAGATCTTAATTTGTTCAACCATTCCCATCGAGTGAATGCTCCCTCGGTTTCCAATTCTCTGCCACCCCGAAGAGAGCTGCAATATTTTTGTTCATAATAGTCCTTTTCTTTTTGGATAGAGATCTAGTAGTGATATTCCCAAGTCAAAGGGTATGAATAGTTTAATACCTCTGGGGTCTGAATTACTTTCTTACTGTTTTTTGAGTGGCTTATCCCCATATTTTCCACCCCTCACCACACCCCATCCCACCCCACCTAGCTCCCTGAGGATTGTAGTCTATTCTGTAATGGTTCTTTATGGTCTCCAAAGTACTCAGGACTGTCGGGGTATTTTCATGGAATCCACAGTAAATGTACCTACACAGCCTGGTAGACAAGTCTTGAAGCCAGAAAGAGCTGTGTTTGAATCCCTGCTCATTTGCTAGCTTTGTGACTGGACAAGTCATTTAAGCTCCCTAGATTCAGTTTCTTTCATCTGCACAATTGAGGATGGTAACTGTACCTACCTCACCAAGTGGTTGAGGTTTCAAGATCTTGTATTTAAAGCACATTCACAGTGTGAACCATCCCTAGCCCCAAGGCTCCTGACATTGCATGGGCTTTGGGCTCTACCCTGGTGAGCTGGGGAAGGTGTGCTAGGATAAGAAGGCAAGAGCTGAAGTTTACATTTTCATTTGTTTTTCAGTTACCTCCAACTCTCTGTGACCCTATCTGGAGTTTTCTTGGCAAAGATACTGAGGCAATTTTCCATTTCCTACTCCAGCTCATTTTACTGATGGGGAAACTGTGGCAAGCAAGGTTAATTGATTTGTACAGGATCACACAGCTAGTACTGTTTCAGCCCTGAAGGCTAACATGCATGAATGTAAATCTATGTAAAACTGTTAGGAGGAGGGAGGGGAAGAATAAGCATTTATATGGCACCTACTATGTACTGGGCACAGTGCTAGGCACTTTACAGACATCTCTCATTTGATCCTCACTGCCAATGTTGGTCAGTCCTTTTTCAGTTATGTCTGACTCTTCCTGACCCCATTTGGGGTTTTCTTGGCAAAGATCCTGGAATGGTTTACCATTTCCTTCTCCAGCTCATTTTACAGATGGGGAAACTGAGGCAAGCAAGGCTTAGTGCCTTTGTCGAGGTTCTAGAGAGTAAATGTCTGGGGCCAGATTTGAACTAGGGTCTCCCTGCCTGGGCTCAGTGTTGTACTGTGCAGCCTCATTGCCTTTGGGTTGTGTCCAGACCAAGTGGGCAGTGGCTCCCAGAACAGAAATGGTACTCCTGATGCCTTGGATGGGTGTGTTCATGTTTCCTTTTCTCAGTTTGTGACTTTCCCCTTGTTCAAGTGGAGGGGGGAGGGGGTCGGCAGTGCGTGCATTGAGGACCATCGGCCAGGGAGACACGGAGCAGGTCACAGACACTCCTGGGTCCTTCCTCTCTGCCAGTAAATGAGGTCAGAGCCAGCGACGCAATTTGTCTTAGCCCTGTGTCTATCCTTAGAGCTGTGCGTGCCCTTCACTGTGCCGTACCTGGATGGGGCCCCGAGCCCGCTCCAGTTCTACCGGGACTGGGTATGTCCCAACAGGCCGTGCATCTTCCGCAATGCTCTGCGGCACTGGCCCGCCCTGGACAAGTGGACACTACCCTACCTCAGGTAGGAGCTGCTCCCCCCCCCCCCCCCGCCCCCATAATTACTCCCCCAAGTCGGGAGGGGCAGGGTTGGGGGCGGGGCATCCCGGGCTCCGCCCCCACCGCCCCTCCTTCCTGGGCAGGGCCACGGTAGGCAGCGCGGAGGTGAGTGTGGCTGTGACTCCTGACGGATACGCCGACGCCGTTCGTGGGGAGCGGTTTGTGATGCCCGCAGAGCGGCGGCTGCCTCTGAGTTCGGTGATCGACGTGCTGGAGGGCCGGGTCCGGCACCCTGGGGTGCTGTATGTGCAGAAGCAGTGCTCTAATCTCTTCTGTGAACTACCCCAGTTACTGCCCGACGTTGAGCCCCACGTGCCCTGGGCCACAGAAGCACTGGGTAAGACAAGGGAGGAAAAGCAGGGGATGGGCCCAGAGCTCTAGAGAGGAGCAAGAATCCCGGGAATGGATTGGGAACGGAGTGCTGCCCTGTGGGGAACTCAGCTGCTCAGGGTCCAGCCCTTCAGGCCACCTGTGAAGTTGGAAGTCCCCCCCCCCCCACGCCCCTTGGGAAACACTCTGCTCTTAAGAGAGGTGGGACCTTCGAGGCTGCTTAGGCCAACCCATTCATTTTATAGACGAGGAGACTGAGGCCCAAGGGCACCCAGGGGAGTGAGTAGCAGAGCAGGGATTGGAATGGAGGCCCTCTAATTCCAAGGCCAGCATTCCTTTCCATCTATCTTCAGGACTCTGGGGGAAGGGAGCCCCAAAAGGGGGAAGAGTTCAGGAAGGACTGAACTTAAAGGACCTGAGTTCCAGGCCTACCTGAGAGGCATCCTAACCCTGTGACTGAGCAGGTGCTCAACCTGCAGAGCTCAGTTCCTCATCTGTGAGACAAGAAGAATCCTGGCTCTCTCTACCTCCTGGCTATGAAGGAGGTGCTTGGCCAACACAAAGTATTTGACAGGTTTCAGTTTTGGCCTCTACCCTCCAGCCCGCCCCCCCCCCCCACAGTGACTGCTCATCCCTCCCCCTCCTTATCAGAGGTTCAGTCTCCTGGAGGCCTGCCCTCCGGTGATCTTTCTGCTAGAGAAGGTCCTTCTGGTATTGTTAGCTCTGCCTGATCTGTCCCCAGGACCCTCCAACCTCCCAGGCTCACACCAGGCTCTCCTCTGCTGCCTCAGCTCCCATTCTGTGTGGCCAGCTCATACCTCTCCTCTCCTTTGGGACTGATTCCCTTGGCAGAGGGTGGTGGAGAGCCCCATGCTCAGACTCCTTTTCTCTCTGGATTTCCAATGAAGTCAAGAACTGTCTTTTTGCCTTGCATTTATCTTCTAGAACTAGGCACTTTGCCCAGAACATAGTAAAAATGGAATATATATGTGGATTACATATATATACATATATATGTTTTATATAATTATAATACATATTACATTAAATTTTACATATGTATATGTAAAATAGGTATTTTTTTAACCTTACCTTCAAAGCATCTTAGAATCAATACTGTATTGGTTCCAAAACAAAAGAGCAGCAAGGGCCAGGCAGTGGGGCTTAAGTGACTTGCCCAGGGTCACACAGCTAGGAAGTATCTGAAGTCATATTTGAACCCAAGACTTCCAAGCTCTCAATCCACTGAGCCACCCAGCTGCCTCCTAACTTGACATTTAAAATGTCTCTATCTAGGGAAGATGCCTGATGCTGTGAACTTCTGGCTCGGAGAAGGAGCCGCAGTGACCTCTTGTGAGTACCAGGGAGTCTGGGAAGAAGTGGCCAAGGAATGGAGACTTTGGTGGGGAGGTTAGACTCCCATCGAAATCTAAGTCTTTGTCCTTTCCACCCATTGCTACTAGTTGGGTTTGGGGGGCAGGCTGGGGGCAGAGGGAATGAGATGGGAGGTGATAGAAGCTGTTCCCAGCCTCCTCTGGCTTCTGATTCCAAATTGTTCCAACTATGAAATTGTGTAATTTTGTGAAAAGGAAGGTTTCAGCCTGTGAGACTGTGGAAAGCTGCTGACCTCCCTGGCCTGCCAGAATAACCAATAATAATGAAAAATAATAATAATAATAATGATAATGGAATCTCTCCTCTACTCACTCACATTCTCTACAGTACCCGAAAAGTCCCAAACAGCCATGAGGGGGGGCAGCTGGGTAGCTCAGTGGATTGAGAGCCAGGCCTAGAGACTGTAAGTCCTAGGTTCAAATCTGACCTCAGACACTTCCCAAGCAAGTCACTTGACCCCCATTGCTCACCCTTACCACTCTTCCGCCTTCGAGGCAATACACAGTATTGACGGAAAGTAAGGGTTTTAATATAAAAACAAAACAAAACAAAAACAAACAGCCATGAGGCCCACAATAAATACTGGCTGAATGAATTGGGTAGTTTAGCCCTGTGAGCATCAGGCTAGACAGCAAGGGCTAGCACAGAAAAGAGGCGGTAGTGGGGCCTGGCAAAGAGGGCACTAATTCACCCGAAAGCCTTTCTGAAAAGTTTGCGTGAAGATAGTTAGGAAACAGGCCTGACTGGGTAGGAAGGTGGCCCTGCCTGGGAAGCAGAGTCTTCTGACTCGAGGCCCTCCTGAGGCCAAGATGCCATGATTTTTTTCAAAGAAAAAGCCCCCTTCTCCTGCCCTTGCCACCCTCAGTAGATTGTCAGGTCCTCGAGGACAGGCTTTGTACCTCCAGTGGGTGGCTCAGTGCATCGTCATTGTCATTCATTCGCTTCCATGGCATCCAACTCCCTGTGACCCTTTTTGGGATTTTTTGCGGGGGGATTTTCTTGTTAACGCCACTGGAGTGGGTTGCCATTTCCTTCTGCAACTTATTTTATAGATGAGGAAACGGAGACAAAGAGGGTGAAGTGACTTGCTTGAGGTGACACGGCTAGAAAGGCTGGATTCGAACGTGGGTCTTCTTGACTCCCAGCCTGATGCTCTCTCCACTGCACTATTTAGCTGCCTTGCAATAGGCAGTTAATAGAATGTACCGGATGGGACTCTCTTGGGATCCCACTTCAATGGTGCTCCAGTTCTGACTTTTTTCTCTATTTCCTGTGTGCCCGCTGCAAGCTTCCTCCCCATAAATGCTCCCAGAAGGGCCCTTGTCTGTCTCTGCCCTCTTGGTGTTCCCTTAGCAAATGTGCCGTGAGCCTGTGGCTGTGGGAGACCCGAGGGGCCAGGTTGCGGCCTGTGCCCCGTCCCCAGGGCAGCGCCCATGCGGGACCCCGGAGGGGCCCCCCAACCTGCACCCACCGGCCTCTCTGTTCAACAGTGCACAAGGACCACTACGAGAACCTGTACTGCGTGATAGCCGGGGAGAAGCACTTCCTCCTGCACCCGCCCAGTGACCGGCCTTTCATCCCCTACGGTATGAGCTGGGCTCCCGGGAGGAGGGCGGCAGGCCCACAGCGGCCCACAGCGGCCCTGGAGCCTCACACGGCAGTGACCTACGGGCAGCCCACACCGCCTGCTGTCCTGCGAGAAGGCGCCGGGAGCCTCGATCCGGTGGGGGGACGTCTGAGTCAGCCCTGGCCCAGCATGTTCCCCCTGACCCCCTTTCCTTCTGGCCGCAGAGCTGTATGCACCAGCCTCCTACCACATGGCCCAGGACGGCTCCTTCATGATCGTGGATGAGGAGGCGTCGGAGAAGGTGCCCCACCTGCAGGCAGTCTCTGTGCAGGGCTGTGGTGGGGCTTGTGTGCGTGCATGTGCGTGCATGTGCATGCAGAAGGCAAAGAGACACACACTCTCCTTGACCCCACACATTCTCCTTGACCCCTAGGGATGGACAGGGAAAGCCCTATCCTGGAGAACTTGCCTGCTGTGCTCCCTGCCCATCCTCTGCCCCGCTGTGCCCCCTGCCCTTCCTCTGCCCTGCTGTGCTTCTTGTCAGTCTGCTAGCCCAGTGGGCCAAGAGCATGCTGGGAGTTGGGGTGGGATGGGCCCATGTTTGGCCCCTGATGTCTGTTGTGTGTAAATGGCTGCTCCCACAGGTCCCCTGGATCCCGCTGGATCCCTTGGCTCCAGACCTGGCCCGCTTTCCCCTCTATGAGCAGGCCCGGCCACTGCGCTGCAGGGTACAGGCAGGGGAGATGCTCTACTTGCCGGCTCTCTGGTTTCACCACGTCCGTCAGTCTCACGGCTGTGTCGCTGGTGAGGAGGGAGGATGGGGAGGGCTGAGAGTGGCGTGTTCTGAGGCCGGCCTAGGCCTAGGACTGGGTCTGGATGAGGAGTGGCAGGATAGACTAACGACCAGATCATCTTTCCTTCACAGTGAATTTCTGGTACGACATGGAATATGACCTCAAGTACAGCTACTACCAGCTTCTGGACTCCCTCTCACAGGCAACAGGCCTTGGCTAGAAAAGGCTTTCTGGGAGCTCACATCCTGGGTCTCTTGACGCCCATCCAAAGGAATGTTCACTCCCAGAGAAGCCCCTGGGCTTCAAGGCTTTTTCCTGGGGAGAACCAGGCTATGAACAGGGACCTGTTTGGGACAGTTTTGCCAGACAGGCTCGGCCTCTGAAGCAAAGGGTGAGCTGTGGCCAATGAGCTGTGTAGGTGGAAATTTGATACACCTGAGCTGTATCCTTTTAAGTTACGTGCTCACTTTATGTCATTACATTTGAGAGATAAATTTGGCTGAAACCCAATCATCAGGGCTCTTTTTGGGCCTTTGCTTTGGTAAAGTACAGCAGGTGTGGATCTCTGGCTCTGTGCTCTGCTCACTTGACTGAAGGAATCCCTTTCTATCTCACTTTTGTTATTATTAAATCCTATAAATTAAAATACTTGGAGTATTTATTCAATTTTACTCACATATTATTTGGTGACATGAAGGAACTTCAGGACTTTAAAGTGAGTAGAGGAAACAGGTTTTCTTCTGCTGAGAACTCCCCTCTCCACTCTCTCTTCTCCCTTCTTCCTTCAGAACTCTCCCAAGCACACTACCTATCATCGCCCACCAGGAGAGACAGGGACTGGCTTCTCAGTTGGCTCTGTGCTCACTAGCTGTTTTTCTGCCAGCTCTCGCTACTCAAGTTGCTCCCCAGTTGCCTCAGACCACTGCTTCCAACCTACTTACTACCCACTTCCCCCCCACCCCACTGCCTGGGGTGCCTTTTCTGCTGTACACAAGCATCATATTATCTAGGAGCCCCTGGCTCCTGTTCTACCCCCACTGCCTCAATCCACTGCTGCCTGCTCACCACAGTTCCTGCTACTCCTTCCTGCTGTTACTGCTGCTTGCTATTGCTGATACTGGTAAGCTACCCCAACTTGGGTTTCAAAAGCTCTTCAACTCCCAGCTTCTAGCTGGGGTGGATTTTAGCCCCTAAGCAATACTTTCTTCATTGACCAGCTCTACCCCCAGCTACCTGAGCCAGCTCCTCAGCTGCACCTTAGCCCTTGCACTGGGCAGGTGGTTAGCTCCTTTTAACTGCTGGGCCCCTCTGCCTTAACAGGGAATTCTGGTCCTTTCCCCTAGCTAAGCCTTCTTTCAAACACTCCAGCTTCTTCCTAAACTCCCTATCTCCTAACAGCTCCCTTCTCTCATTCTGGAGCACATTTGCTTTTAGGAAGACAAACACAAGTCCCAAAAAACTGGCCTTACCTTAGTCCCTTAGTCCCACCTGGATTTCTCCTCCCCACTGTTGCCGTGCTGCCTCTTAGCAGCCTAATCCATGCTGCCTCTTCCTAACCCTAAGCTGCAGTGCCTGCCTTTCTACCACCGGAGGGCAGCAACAATATTTTTTTTTTTTTGCAAATAAAATCCAATAAAATTATATAACATCATATAAAATAAAATAAGATAAAATACCCCTACCCCACCCCTAATAATAGTAATAATAATTTTAAAAATATATTTTAAAATATATACAGTTCATAGATAAAATTATATTGAAAATTATTTTCCCCTTTAATCTAACCTAATTACAATGCCAAACAGCATGAATACTACTCTGCAAGAAAGCCTTTTGGCTTTTGTTCAATTGTAAACCTTTAAGTTTTCCGATTGCCTCCTTCTCCTTATGTTGTTAGGAAATATTCTTTTCCAAAACCTAAATTTTAAAACACAAAAGGTTACCATATGTAAAATGAAAGCTGAAGTGCAGGCTGAGGCACAAATTCAATTAGACAATTTCAAACACTCTTTACATGATCCAATGGTCCAATTACTGAGAGAAATAGATCCTGAAATAGATACGGAACACCCCTCCCTTATATCTCAGATGAAAAACCTCTTCTCTCGTATTGAGCAACTCCTGGATAAATCTCCCTCTCCTGCTCCTTCTCCTGGCACCCCATCATGCCCTGTTCCTTCTCCCACCCCACAACCAACTCCAGTCCCAAGAAAGCCTCGTCCTCCTACCATACAGATTTCTACCTGTACTGCCTCGATTTTGTTATAACAAAAGGGCCTAGGGAGATATAGATATACAGTGATGTGAATGTATCTATGTATTCTCCCTAGTTACAGATGATGGAGGAACACTAACCCTGCTCACCCTTGATACTTGTTATAATTTCCCTTTTCTATAACAGTTGCCCAAGGAGGACCTGAAAGGTTAGGTGGATGGGTAACCCTTTCAGGTCCAACCTGGGGTTGGATAAATTATTATAGGGCTTTTGATTTGCCTTGGATCACATTTGATATCTGACTGCTTTGACTCCCTCCCCAAGGGTCATGATATAAAGACCACTCAGGAAGGTACTTGTTAAACTCTATCTATGATCTATAATCAGGGAAAGGATAAATAGGACAAGGAATGGGGATTGGGGACCCTGTCAATCTAATATCTATAACTAGTTGGCAATCAGGACTGGAGGCTCTTGATTTAGTAGAAGCTGGAGCTTTATTCTCCACTACCCCTCTGGCCCAGCCTGGCCATAGCCAAGCCAGAGAATAGGGACTGCTGCTGATGCAGCTGTGTTGGTGACCTTATTCTCTCAGCTTTCTCACTATCAGTGTTTGGTGATGCACTAGCTCTCACAGTCTTCAGGAAATATTCAGATTCTTCCTACCCTCTTCTTCATAGACTTCCTAGCCTCCCTTCACCACCCAGAGACCTAGAGACCTAAAGACCCAGAAAGATCCAGAGACCTAAGACCTAAAGAGCCCAAAGACCCAACACCAAAAACCAAAGACCAAAGACCCCTTCAAGTGGCTGTCAGGGGAATCTCTACTGCCAGGCCAACCAAGTTTGCCTCTGGCTCACGGCATCTGGGAACATTCTATGCCTTCCAACTGCCTCCCCTGTCATTCAAGGTGGCATCCATCATTTCCCAGGATATGAATGTAATAGTATTCACATAGACAAGTACTACAAAACCACGACCACTGACTGATTCCTATGAAGGCCTTTTCCCCTTAAGGGAAGTGCCCACAATAGTACAAACTGGGAATGCGTTAACATTAAGACAACATAGACCTTTCACATCCTAGGATATAAAGAGATTTAAACATGATATTCCTAGCTATGAAGATAAACCTATCCTGGTAACAAAAAAGATGGCTGATATATTCTTTCGTTTTGATCCTTCTTATAAGGATGTTGAACAATTGCTCCATGCCTTTCTGATGGAACGTGAGAGGAATAAGATCATCTCTCCTGTTAAGCCTGAGGACGCAATGCAGCACACTGGCCACCTGTGGATCCTCATTGGGACTATAATGATCCTGAGGAATATATGCAATTATGTCGTGCTAGGGATGTTATTCTCAGAGCAATGCGAGTATGCTCCGAAAGGCTGGATGCATGGGCCGAATTCGAATGCCTTAAACAATCCAATGATGAGACACCCTCCCAATTCATGGATAGGCTTATTGAGCTGGGAGGTAGGTACCTAGACATTGATCTTTCTATAGAAAGGGATATTAGACATATAAAGTGGCACTTTGTCAACAACTGTTCCAGAGTAGTCCAGGATTACTTTAAAACACATTGCCCAAAGTGGCCTGAGATGGATCTTGAAGAGTTGAGGACTGCTGTTTATATCTCTAAAGGTAATAAAGAAACAATGTATTAGAAAATATTCAGAAGGAACTAAAATCTTTAAATGATAGAATGGATAAACAAGAAAGAGAGCATGTACTCAACCAATACCATTTGCCCCTCTCCAAGAATCTAATTATAGATCCCTTAATTGCCACTTCTATCAGAAAAAGGGCCACATAATGATGAACTGTAGGAATTTGTTCCAGGCAATTGAAAATAAAATTCAATGGAATAATAACTACAGAAACAACTTTAGAAATAATAACTACAGGAATGATTTTTAGGAATCGCAACTTTAGGACTGATAACAATTCTAGAAATATAAATCAGGCAACTGATAATTCAAACCAAATGACCCCTCAACAGTATATCTTAAGTGGAGCTTATCCCCGAACTACTCAGGGTGCTAATGTCCCTCAAGGGAGAGCCCAAGGGACTACCCAAAGATTATGAAGATGTATCGGGGGCTGGGGGGGGAAGGGGTTGGGACACAGGAATCAGAGCATATAACCTTTGATTTTCCAAACCCTGATGTCTTACTGCCTGTTATCCCTATCCACTGCCCTGCCCCAGTACACCTTCATAATCTTTGGGGTTGGTAACACTTCTTATGATTGTCTTCTGGATACAGGAGCCTTCAGATCTATATTGAGGAAAACACCTGATTCAGTTTGCAATCTTATCAGCTCAATAAATGTAGTAAGGGATATCAGGGATACCCCAAAAAGTTTAAAAGATTCCCCCTAGGATGGTATATGTAGAACCCCTGTCCGTAAAGCACTCTTTCCTCTTGTTGCCTGGCTCCCCTATAAATTTGCTGGGGAGAGATTTTTCATGCAAGCTTAGAGCCACAATGACTTGCTCTCCAGATGGCTCCATGTCACTGGAATTGCCAGAAGAATCCTTAACTTTGCTCCCTGTACTTCTTTCAGACAGTCATGAGATGAAAGAGTCTCCCACTTTTGAAATCCCAACTGATATACCTGAGTCTCCCTGGGCCGTATCATCTTCTGATGTTGGCATATTTAAATAGGCTGTCCCTGTCCAAATTAAAACAAAATCTAGCTCACCTTCCATTCCTCAATAGCCTCTCTTGAAGGAGGCAATTGGTGGCATTACCCCTGTAATAAATTCACTAATTGATCAAGGCATCATAATTCCCAGTAAATCTGAATATAATACACCCACCTGCCTGTCAAAGAACCAAAATTGGGGCCCAATGGTAAACATGTCTATCAATTCATCCAGGATTTGAGGGCTGTGAATAATCATGTTATAAAAATACACCCCATAATTTCCAAGATAAACACTATTATTTCCTCTATTCCTAGCACAGCTACATACTTTACTGTAGTAGACTTGTGATCCATTTTCTTTTCTATATCCATACATGAGGATTCCAGGGATATCTTTGCTTTCACATGGAAGGGTTCCCAGTGGACCTGAACCCATTTACCTCAAGGGTTCATGGACATACAACATTGTTTACACAATTCTTAAATGCTGATGTGGATGCCATTAAATTTAAATACAGCCTTTTAATCCAATATATGGATGATTTGCTCTTGGCTTCACCAAATACTACAGCATGCCAAGAAGAAAGCAAGCACTTCCTTTTGGAACTACATAAGAGAGGCCACAAGATCTCTAAAGACAAAGTTCAGTGGTATCTCCCCAAAGTACAATATTTGGGTTTCATTTTAACTGCTTGGTCCTGTTCTATTTCTCCTAAACATATTGAAAGTATCCAAAAATTAGGTGTTCCTATTATCAAAAAGCAATCGAGGGGGGACTTCCGGGTTAAGATGGCGGCAGAGTAAAAAGCAGCCCTTAACCTCTCCTGATCGAAACATATGAGAATCCTCAAGGAGACATAAAAACAAACCCAGTCGAACGGAGGGACCCCACAACAGGGCACAGTGTGGAAGGTACGTGGAAACGGGACATTTCCATGCTATAAAGGGGTGAAACAGCTCTCACTAAATCACAGGCTGAGCAACCACCCCACCCTCACCCCCTACACACACACCACCTATAGTGCCAAAGCCAGCTAAAAAGAAATAAAGCAAGTTTGGGGCACCCATTGAATCACTGGCAGCTCCAGGGCCTGTTCCTGAGAGCAGCAAGATTTAGGACCCCAAAAAGCTAAAGAACACACACGGACTCTGAGCGTGGGCACAGAGCGCAGGCAGAGGCACGGGTGGAGGCAGAGTGTGAGCGAAGGCTCTGAAACCCTGAGTGGGGAATCAGCGCAGACGGGTATGCGACTGTGGAAGCAGCGCCCTGAGACTTGTAAAGGAACCACCAGCAGAGGACCAAGCAAGGGGGTCCACCAGGGGACTTGACCTTGAGAAAAACCAGAACTCAGACCTCAGGACCCAAAAGACTGCAGACAGACCCTGAGCACAAGGATAAAGCTGAGAAGCTGCTGGGATAACAATGGCTACTCAGAATCAGGAAGCTCAGACGAAAAAGATTAACAAGAAAAAGAAATCTTTAACACTCGATAACTTTTACACAGAGAAAATCCAGACAACCGAGCAAATAGAGGGGGAGGACAAACAAGCATCCGGACCCTCCCAAAATAATAATGAAAACTGGTCACAAGCTCTTGAAAAGTTCAAAACTGAGATAACTAGAAAGATGGAAAAGATTTGGTTAGAGAAATGGGAAATAGCTCAAAAGGAAATCAGGCAAGAAAATAACAGTTTAAAAGGCAGAATTTTGCAATTCGAAAGTGAGGCTCAGAAATTAAATGATAAGCAAAGTGAACACCAGAAATGACCAGATTGAAAAGGAAAACCAAAAGATCATATCCGAAAACCAAAAGATCATAGCCAAAAACCAAAAGATTATAGCTGAAAACCAGTCCCTAAAGGCTAGAATTGAGCAATTAGAAGCTAATGATCCCTCAAGACAACAAGAACAAAGAAAACAAAGTCAAAAGACAAAAAATAGAAGGAAACATAAAATATCTCAATGAGAAAGTGACAGACCAATAAAACCGGTCTAGAAGAGACAATTTGAGAATCATTGGTCTTCCAGAAAAACCATAAATTAATAGAAACCTGGACTCCATACTAAAAGAAATTATTCAGCAAAATTGCCCTGAAGTCCTACAACAAGAGGGCAATATAGACATTGAAAGGATTCATAGAACACCTGCGGCATTCGATCAAGAAAAGACAACACCCAGAAATATAATTGCCAAATTTAAGAGCTTCCAAGTAAAAGAAAAAATCTTACAAGAAGCCAGAAAGAGACAATTCAAATATCAAGGAGCACCAATCAGGATCACACAGGATCTGGCAGCCTCCACGCTAAAAGACCGCAAGGCTTGGAATATGATATTCATAAAGGCAAGAGAGCTGGGCCTGCAACCACGGATCAACTACCCATCAAAATTTAAACCTTACTCTCAGTGTAATCAACCCGGAGAAGGAAGAGTAGCTATACTATCCATTGGGATATAAAACTCTTATCTAACCCTACTGAGAAAGTCAGAAGGGATAAACCAAAGGGAGCAGGGGAGTGGGGAGGACAAAAAAGGGAGGGGAGAAGAAGGGGGAGGGAATTCATTAGGCCTTTAAAAACAAAAAGAGGGGAATAATAAGGGAGGGGGTAGAAAGGGAAGTTAGTCAAGCAAGGAGATAAGGGATAGGGTCTTAATAGCAAACCACTGGTTTAAAAGGAAATAGTTTAAGGAGAAGGGGTAGGAATAGGGGAGGATACAAAAATGTCAGCAAATGCACAACTTATAATTATAACTCTGAATGTGAATGGGATGAACTCGCTCATAAAACGGAAGCAAACAGCAGAGTGGATTAGAAACCAAAATCCTACCATATGTTGTCTACAAGAAACACATATGAGGCGGGTGGACACACACAAGTTTAAGGTTCAGGGCTTGAGCAAAATCTTTTGGGCATCAAATGAGAAAAAGAAGGCAGGAGTGGCTATTATGATTTCTGACAAAGCCAAAGTAAAAATAGATATGATTAAAAAAGACAGGGAAGGTCATTACATCCTGATTAAAGGCAGTATAAACAATGAGGAAATAACACTACTCAATATATATGCACCAAATGGTATAGCATCCAAATTCATAAAGGAGAAACTGGCAGAGCTCAAGAAGGAAATAGATAGTAAAACCATAATAGTGGGAGATCTAAATATTCCTCTTTCAGATCTAGATAAATCAAACCAAAAAAATAAATAAGAAAGAGGTAAGAGAGGTGAATGAAATACTAGAAAAATTAGACTTAATTGATATGTGGAGAAAAATAAATAGGGAGAAAAAGGAATACACCTTCTTTTCAGCTGCACATGGTACATTCACAAAGACTGACCATGTAATAGGGCATAGAATCATTGCAAACAAATGCAAAAGAGCAGATATAATAAATGTAACCTCAGATCATAATACAATAAAAATAATAATCAGTAAGGGCACCTGGACAGGCAAATCAAAAACCAATTGGAAATTAAACAATATGACTCTCCAAAATCAATTTGTCAAAGAAGAAATCATAGAAACCATCAACAATTTCATTGAAGAGAATGACAATGATGAGACATCCTACCAAACTCTGTGGGATGCAGCCAAGGCAGTTCTCAGGGGGAAATTTATATCCTTGAGTGCATATATTAACAAATTAAGGAGGGCAGAGATTAATGAATTGGATATGCAACTCAAAAAATTAGAAAGCGAGCAAATTAAAAACCCCCAGATGAAAACTAAATTAGAAATACTAAAAATTAAGGGAGAAATTAACAAAATCGAAAGTAAAAGAACTATTGAATTAATAAATAAGACTAGAAGCTGGTATTTTGAAAAAACAGATAAAATTGACAAAGTACTGGTCAATCTAATAAAAAAGGAAAGAAGAAAACCAAATTGACAGTATTAAAGATGAAAAGGGAGACCTCACCTCTAATAAAGGGGAAATCAAGGCAATCATTAAGAATTATTTTGCCCAATTATATGGCAACAAATATAACAATTTAGGAGATATGGATGAATAGTTACAAAAATATAAATTGCCTAGATTAACAGCAGAAGAAATAGAATACCTAAATAATCCCATATCAGAAAAAGAAATTGAACAAGCCATCAAAGAACTACCTAAGAAAAAATCACCAATGGATTCACAAGTGAATTCTATCAGACATTCAAAGAGCAACTAATCCCAATACTATACAAATTATTTGATATGATAAGCAAAGAAGGAGTCCTGCCAAATTCCTTCTATGACACAAATATGGTACTGATCCCAAAGCCAGGTAGACCAAATACAGAGAAAGAAAACTATAGACCAATCTCCCTAATGAACATAGATGCAAAAATCTTAAATAGAATATTAGTAAAGAGACTAGCAAGTAATTAAGAAGATCATCCACCATGATCAGGTGGGATTTATACCAGGAATGCAAGGATGGTTCAACATTAG
>NC_058131.1:527568902-527589381 GCF_016433145.1 Gracilinanus agilis | reverse complement strand
AACAAATTGTGGTATATGCTTGTGATGGAATACTATTGTGCTAAAAGGAATAATAAACTGGAGGAGTTCCAGGTGAACTGGAAAGACCTCCAGGAACTGATGCAGAGCGAAAGGAGCAGAGCCAGAAGAACATTGTACACAGAGACTGATATACTGTGGTAAAATCGAATGTAATGGACTTCTGTACCAGCAACAACACAATGACACAAGACAGCTCTGAGGGATTTATGGTAAAGAGCGCTACCCACATTCAGAGGAAGGACTGGAGGAGAGGAAACATAGAAGATAAACAACTGCTTGAACACATGGGTTGGGGTGGACATGATTGGGGATGTGGACTCGAAACTACCACACCAATGCAACTTTCAACAATTTGGAAATAGGTCTTGATTGATGACACATGTTACAACCAGTGGAAATATGTGTTGGCCATGGGTAGGGGGAGAGTGGGGGGTTAAGGGGAAAGTAGGGGCATGAAGCATGTAAACATGTTAAAAGTGAACATTAAAAAATGTTTAAAAAAAAAAAGCAATTGAGGGCAATTTTTGGAGCAACAGGATTTTGTCTGCAGTGGATCCCTTACTATGGGGAAATCACTAAGCCCCTTGTGTCACTCACAAAAAATTTCGGTCTCTGAACCACTTAAATTGGAAACAGAACACCTGACAGCTATTTCAAATCTAAAACAGGCTATCCTGTCTGCCCTTGCTCCAGGCATCCCAGATACAACAAACCATTTACCTTATATGTCCATGAAAAGAGAGGGATAGCTTCAGGTGTTCTAACTCAACTTTTGGGATCTACTCAATGCCAAGTAGCCTATTATTTGGCCCATTTGGACCCAGTAGCTTCAGGAGCACCACCATGCCTTAGGGGAGTAGCTACCACGGCTTTATCTTATATTTAACCAAATTTTATTTATTTATTTATTTATATTTAACCAAATCTGCCAATCTAGTATTAGGATGCCCTCTGACCAGGATGCTCCTCTGATCTCGTGAGGTTAAGGCAGTGATGGCCAAACTACAACCTGGATCTGGCCTACAGGGAATAGTTTGTCCATCAGTGGGTTAAGGCATTGCTATTAAGACATAGAACATGGGCATTTACCAATCAAAGGATTATGAGATATGAAATAGCCCTATTGAATAATGCACATATCATATTAAAATGCTTTGGAGTTCTTAATCCTGCAACCTTGCTCCCCGATTTGCCAACTTCCAAAGAATCTTGACATGATTGTACATCTTTAGTGTCCATTACTGATAAACCTCGTAATGATTTACTGGACACCACTTTGAATAATTCAGGTTTAATATTATTTACAGATGGTTCTTCCTTCATGAAGGATGGCGTGCACTATATAGGAGCTGCAGTAGTTACTGAATTTGCTACTCTACAGTCAACTCCCTTACCCTCAAATTTAAGCATACAAGGTGCAGAGCTCACAGCTTTGAAATATGCTTGTATCATTGCAAAGGATAAGAGATTCATGATTTACACAGATTCCTGTTATGCATTTGGCATATGTCATGCCATCAGCATGCTATGGCTTCAGAGGGGATTCTTAACATCAGCTGGAAAATATATTGCCAACACAGACCTTATTAATGACCTTCTTTCTGCCCTCCAGCTCCCCGAAGCCATAGCTGTTGTTCACTGCTCTGTCCACATACGTGGTACTGACCCTGTCTCCAGGGGAAATGACTGAGCAGATGCTGCAGCAAAGCTAGTGGCCTTGGAAGGACCTGAGTTAATTTTGACACTAACAATTACTGATCATTTAAATCTATCCCTTTCCTATAATGACAAGGAAGTGGAACAATGGAAAAAAAATTTAAGCCAAACAGATTAATGGAATATGGGTATCATCTGATTGCAAACCCCTGCTCCCTAGAAAGTTATATTACCAAATTTGTCACTCCACCAATAAACATGGTCATTTTGGCACCCAAGGCAGGCATTGTAGACTCTGTTAAAAGAGTATGGATAGCACCTGGAATAACTACAATTGCTTCCAAAAATATGTACAGCTTGTCATACTTTCCAGGCCTTTTATCAACATGCTTTTTGTGGAAAAGCCTTTGGTGGACGTCCTTTTGCTTACACACTGCTTCAGCATTTACAAATTGATTTTATCTCCATTCCAAAAGCTGGACAGTATAAATTTTGTCTGGTCATAGTCGATCAGCTGACCAGGAGGCCTGAAGCGTTTCCTACTCCTCAAGCTATATTGGCTTTTGTTGCCAAAGTCCTTTTGAAAGAAACTATTCCTTGTTTTGGTCTGCCTGCAGCTCATATAGATTCAGATAAAGGAAGTCATTTTACTGATTTGATCTTATTGCAAATTTATTCATATTTGGGGATAACTCCTAAATTTCATACTCCATATGCTCTGGCCAAGTTGAAGAAAGAATGAATAAAGAACTTAAAACTACAATTGGCAAATTATGCATGGAGACTCATTTAAAATGGCCTGAAATTCTACCTCTGGCTCTATTTTATCTCAGAAGCTGACCCAGAGGTGATTTACACATCTCACCATTTGAGATGTTATTTGGACATCCATCTATTTAGGCACAACCATTTACCCCTGCCTATACTTCATTGTTAGGAGGGAATACAACCATTGCCACATATGTCAGACAATCACAAACTAAAATTAGAGGACTCCATGATTCTCAAGCTGCTGTTCAGGTAGGCCCCATAGGCTTCTTGCTTCATGATTTAAACTCGGGTGATAGCATGTACATGAAGAATTTCAAACGTACCAGGTTTGGCTGAACCTGCTTATGATGGACCATTCCAAGTCCTATTGTCTATACCAACAGCCATTAAAATTGGGGAGAGGGACTCATGAATTCATTGTAGCCATGTAAAACAAGTACCTTCTGTTGATAATGAATGATTATTCATTGTAATTGCCTGTATTGATTGTATTTGACTATTTTTTTAATTTATTTTTTTCTTTATTTTATTTTTTCTAAACCCTTAACTTATGTGTATTGGCTCCTAGATGGAAGAGTGGTAAGGGTGGGCAATGGGGGTCAAGTGTCTTGCCCAGGGTCACACAGCTGGGAAGTGTCTGAGGCCGGATTTGAACCTAGGACCTCCCGTCTCTAGGCCTGACTCTCAATCCACTGAGCTACTCAGCTGCCCCCTGTATTTGACTATTGATTGTGATAAGATTTCCCTATTACTAGATCTGTATTATTTTGTTGAACTGTATTTGGATGATCCTTCTACTTGAAGAAATTGCTCCTATAGGACAACACATATCACCTCAAAAAAAAAAAAGGAAATCTATATTAGTAACCTATATTGACCTGATGTGCCTTTTGTAAATTTTTTTTTGTATTTCCTAGAATGTATTATTGTGGCTATACCTCCAGTGCTTTATCTACCTCACTTGCACTCATACTGTGGATCATGGCAAGTTAAAGAGGAATTGAATCTTATTTTTCGGCAAGTAGCCTCTATATTTTACCTCTGTAATTGTGAAATATATACATTTTTGATATTTTTCATTTTTGTTTTTCTTCCTACATGTGTGATACAGTATTTGATTTTTTTCTCTCATTTTTTATATTTGAAGCACGTCATCAGTATTGAAAAGATTTTTTCAATGTTTTGATTTTTGCAGTAGAATAAGCTAAGATGTCCATTTGCCTAGCATGTAAATGCTTACCCAAAAAAGCTTTGGACTATGGCAACCTGCCACTATTTATTTAAAGATTATGAGACTTTTGCTTGATGAATATGTCAAATTCAATGAGAAAATGATCACAAAGGAGCACAGAAGTTGACCTGCAAAGTGCCACATGAGCACAAAGGTAAAAAGAGAACAAACCAATCCTATGGGGATTGATGACATTCTGCACAAAGAGCACAAGGACTTGATCATGTGTGAGACTCAAGGTTGTGGCTGTTTAACATGTGTTAAATGCAGGACTTTCTTGTACCTCACTCTCTATCAAATACAAAGCATTGATTGTTCTAGCTCCATTATCCCGGAAAAGGGAAGTAAAGGGTCAAACCAGGGAATGCTATTTCCCATTTATTTCAAGATCTAGTCTTTTTTTTCTGTTTTCTTTCATGATGTGACAACTTGCTGTAGTACAGGCTGCTAAATTGGGTTAGTGAGTGATTGTCATTGCAGGCTTATTGGACATGGATTGCTACAAGAACCTGTTGTGATTTGTGAATTTTTTCCCCTTCTTACTAGAATTTTTTCATGGTTTTTGATATTCTATATTTCACTCAGAGGTTATTTTTTCATTTCTTTGGATTCTTTGATGTTTTTGATAATTGATTCATATGCCTTATAAATCAATCATGTATCCCTGTGTGCTTTTTATATGCATCCCTGTATCCTCCTCAGGGGGGAATGTGTTATTATCCTCCTCAGGGGGGACTCTGTTATAGTGAACTTTTATTTGAATTTGAGCCTAATTTGGAACAAGAGACTTCTTCCCAGAATCCAGAAGGTGAACTTTTTAGAGAAGGCACCATGAAGATGCTTGCAGAGACCACATGCTACACCAAATGATCCAGAATGAACTTTGAGATGTACTGAAATTGAACTATGGGGGGTTGAATGCATTTTATTTTGAATGTACACTCTTATGCCAAAGGGCACTGCCCCCTAATTGGCTTTTTGTCAATGCACCTAACATTGTTTTTTGTTCTTTTTCTTTCTTTTCTTTTTCTCTTATCCTCATATTATTTTAATTTAGAAGCTGTAATATTGTATGTACCTCTATTTAAAGTTATAAGTTAGTTATATTTCCATGATCCATTGGAGAGACTTGTCTCCCAAAGGATCACAGGGGGGGATGTGTAGGTGGAAATTCAATGCACCTGAGCTGCATCCTTTTAAGTTATGTGCTCACTTTGCGTCATTACGTTTGAGAGATAAATTTTGCTGAAACCCAATCAGTGGGGCTCTTCTTGGGCTTTTGCTTTGGTAAAACGTGGCAGGTGGGAGTCTCTGGCTCTGTGCTCTGCTCACTCTGCTGAAGGAATCCCTTTCTATTTCACCTTTGTTATTATTAAACCCTATGAATTAAAATACTTGGAGTTGTTATTCAATTTTATTCTCACAATGCCCCAAACACACTGAGATGGGGTAGGACTATGGGGGAGAGGGGCAGCTTAGGTCTGGCTAGAGACTAGGGGGGGTGATTGGTGGGGATGTTCAGGGGGTGGGGATCACACTCATGTGTAAGAACCTCTCTGCTTTCACATTCCTGCATGCATGGCAATAACTCCAGTCCTTTCCTTGGGCCATGAGCCCTTTGCTCTCTGTGGCTACAGCCCCGTAACCTGGGCTTCCTTGGCCGAGTTCCGATAAATATGTTATTCACCTCAATGTCCATTGTCTTCCTTCTTCCCCGAGCAGTGGGGTAGGCCCTAGCAGAACAGCTGGTCTGCTGCTCTATGGGGCACTCGCACCTTGGAGCCTTTGCTTGTGGAGCTGGGGAGGGTTCAGTACAAGGACGGGGAAGGGGCAGCTTTCACAGAAGAACGAACCCTGGGCCCTCAGGCTCGGCCTCCCCTGCTCATCCAGGGCCGCGACCTCATGTCATTTCTCCCTTCATTTTCTTAAGGCAAGAGCCCCTGGCCTCTGTGGGACATCTCCAAATATTCCTCTTCTTAATTCATCCAAGAGGACAGGATGGAGGGTAAAACATAACGAATAAGTCCAGAGTAAGATGAAAACGAGCACAAAATCTCCAAACAGTCGTTTGTTAGCATCAAAGAGTGCCTCGGCGGGCACTGGAGAGAATAAGCCGTTCGATAGCACCAACTTTGTGCCAGGCTCTGTGCTGAGTGCGTTAGAATTGCTGTCTCATTTGATCCTCCTAAACACCCTGGGAACCAGCCATTATTATTTTCTCTATTTTTCAGTTTAGGAAATAGAGGCAATCGGCGGTTAAATAATTTGCCCAGGGGCATACAGCTAGTGACTAAGGCCAGATGTGACTCAGTTCTTCCTGATTCCGGGTGGCAGCCTGTGCGAATTGTGAGGAGGCTGCCCTGGCATCGGTCCTCAATCTAACTGTGTCCTTTCCAGCCTGGCCCCTCTCTGGGTTCCATGAGACCAGACAGAACAAAGCTAATCTCTCTCCTGCAGTAATCTCCTTCTGGCTTTACAGAAATGTGTTCTGAGTTTCATCACAGACGTTGAAAAGTGTGTGTTATGCATAGCTAGTCTGTTGTCTAATAAGCCTTTCTCGTAGGCAGGCACTCGGGGACTTTTCTTGGGCTTCTCGGAGCTCCTTCAAGGCTCTGAGGGAATCGCTACGTGGTCCTGGGGGGCCACTACTAATAACCAAATAGTATTACTGAAACAAAGAGGAGCAGTGCTGGCAGGGACATGACTTGTTCCAAGCAGAAACTCCAGACAGATGGTTGTGGAAGCCAATGTTTGATGCCGAACAATGTAATAACTGGCACTCGAGGCCGAGTGTGATGGGGTGGACCAGGGAGAGACTTTGCCCTGCTTGGGAAATGGAATGGATCTAGCACGATTCAACTATTTTCTTTTACGTATGCTTTTGACTTTATTTTTTTCACCTGCCAATGGCCTATACCTGAATTCACGTGTGGAGTCTGTGCAAAATGAAATCCCACTGGAAGACATGGAGACAGCTATCAATTCTTTCCCCATTTAACTCTGTCTGAATGGTTTGGCGTTTTAGGGTTAGGCGGTGGCAGAGAGAAAAAGATGGACATTGACCAAAGGTGCCCCCAACCTCTTGGAGCCATTCTACCAACAGAAGATATTTGGCTGGTGATTTGGACTGCATAGTCATGCCATCCCTTCACTTCTTCCTTGCCTGTACCATGTCCAGATGCTACCTCAATTCTGGGTTCATCACATGGTTGGTTTTTTTTAAAACCCTTACCTTCTATCTTTGACTTGGTACTATCAGGTTTTTTTTTTTAAATTTTTTTTATCTTATAAAAACTCTTACCTTCTGCCTTATAATCCATACTGTGTGTTGGTTCCAAGGCCGAAGAGTGGTAAGGGTAGGCAATGGGGGTGAAGTGACTTTCCCAGGGTCACACAGCTAGGAAGTTTCTGAGGTTAGATTTGAACCCAGGATCTCTGGATATGGCTCTCAATCCAGTGAGCCCCCTCAGTACCAGTTCTAAGGTAAAAAAGCAGGAAGGGCAGGGCAATAGGTGTTAAGTGATTTGCTCAAGGTCATAGGAGCTGTCTGAGACCAGCATCTCTTTCCAACATCTGGCTGCAGCTGCAAAGATGCCTGACTCATTTTCTCTGAAGGCCTCTCACGTCCCATTTCCCTACCTCTGCGAGCCAAAGCAGCCCCTTCTTATTAAGCCCGGAGAACTCGGCCCTGGCACATTTCTCAGCCTGGCCTCAAGTCGCCTGTTTCCATCTAGGCTGGGGATTCCTGTCCTGCTGGCACAGGAGATTGTGAAAGAGGCTCTTCCCAGCAGGAACTTGGGTTTTCCATGTGTCCTTTTTTGCATCCTCTTCTCAGGCTGTTGATTCCTTCAAATGCCAGCTAGTAGCTTCCTCTCCAGCTCAGCCTTAGGTGGAACATGAACCTCCCATCTGTTGGGAAACTGAGGTCCAGGGAGTGGGGAACCAGAATGAACCAGACAAGGAGCCCTGGCACCTGGGCTTTCTGGCTCAACCATGTGTCTGTGTTGCCTGCCTCATCTGTATAATACAGGTGCTTATTTCAGAAATGGGTGTGGGATTTGAAGCCAGGCCAGGGAAGGTGGGAGGAGCTGTGAGCCTTCAGGGACATCCCTGGCTCCAGCGTACCACATACCTAGCTTCATTGTGGTTGGGACTGCATCTTCTCCCCAGCGCTCCACAGGATCTGAAAGGCATGGCTCTGGTAAGGACCCATCAGGGAATCAGGACTCCTGGGTACTGGGCATCCCTTCTCTCACTGCCAGGCTTCCCACAACTCCAGGGATGACCAGTGGTCAAGGCTATTTCCATTCCTCACTGGACCAGGAGAAACCAGAGATGCTGTCCTGCTAGGTAGTGGAGAAGCTGTGTCTATGGTCCTGTGCCCAGAGCCAGAGCAGCATTACCGTGTTAGAAGCAGGAGGAAATGGGGATGAGGGAAGATGAGGAGGAGGGCCAGGCATTTGCCACAGGAAAGCAGGGATGCTGCCAGATGAAGCAAGGAGGAAGAAGCTAAGAGGGCTGAGCTTGGAGAAGAGAAGGAGAATTTAAAAGGTTCTCATTTCAGCCTTGTTCTGCTTGGCCTTAGAGGGCAGGATGGGAAGTGATGGGGAAAATCACAAAGAAGTACGTCGATGTTTATTGATATTTGATAACTCTGTCAGAATTCTGATAATAGAACAGGCTATGTCAGGAGGTGGGTGGTTCCTCCTCTCACTAGAGGCTGTTAAACAGGCCCTAGAAGACCACTCTTAGAACATTCTGTGGTGGGGATTCTTTGGGGGCCATGGCTTAGACTCGATGGCAACTGAGGTCGCTTCTCAAGCTGGGATTCCGAGGAACGAGGGAAGGGGCTTGAGAATGTGCCCAGGGTCAAAGTGGAAGTTTGAAAGTCCTTTGGGTGCCCACGACCAGGCTCCAGAGAGAACTTCTTGGGATCTGAGTTATTTGGTTCACGCACTGTCTAAGACCTCCAGCAGCTGGCAGCCTCCCAGGGCCTCAGAAGGAAGTGGATGATGAGTCTCTGAGATCATCCTTTGTGACTCATCTGGCTCCTGGCTTGGGGGTGTGGGGGCCTGAGGGCTGACATGGGGTGAGCCTCCTCTGTTCTCCAGAGGGAGTTCTTATCCCTGTTGTCACTCGCTGATAATCTATGGGTAAGAGGGAGAGGCACATGGCACCCCAACACCCTTTGGGCATGGCATGGCAGGCATTACCCCATTGGGGACATTTGTGGTTGGGAACTTCCTTCCTGAGCCCAGCCTCGAAAAGGCGTAAGATAATTGAATGAGGCAAGTGAAACAACAGATGCAAAACTTGGGGAGATGGAATCTTTGTGATACAAACAGAATCAATCCATGAGCATTTACAAGGCTCTGTGGATAAAAATACAAGGAGTGAAATAATCCTGCTCTCGAGGAGAGAATTCATTTCTCCTTCGCTTATATCTGGACAAGGATCAGGAAAAAAGATCACTCCCAGCACCACTGACACCAGCACCAAAAAGTAACTCTTTCATTTAGGGTAGAAGCCCAGGGCCAAGCCAAAGTAACAAACCTTTGTCTATCTCAACACCAAGTCCTCTCTCAAACCCCGATCAGCCTTAATTCTAGCCACAGAGGATCTGGGATCAGTCATAAGATGAAAAATAGGGGAGAGAGAGAGAGAGGGAGAAAAAGAGGATGAGACATATGAAAAGGAAGAGAAAAAGAACAAAAAATGGGAAGAGGGACAGCTAGGTGACTGGTCAGTGGAAAAGAGAGCCAAACCTAGAGAGGAAATCCTGGGTTCAAATCTGGCCTCAAGCACTTTCTGGCTATGTGACCCTGGGCAAGTCACTTAACCCCAATTGCTTACTCCTTACCACTCTTCTGCCTTGGAACCAATAGATGGTATTGATTCTAAGACAGAAGGTAAGGTTTTAAAAAAAGGAAGGAAGGAAGGAAGGAAGGGTGAGAGGGGGGAGAGAAAGAGAAGGAAGAAGAGTGACAAGAGAGGAGGGAGCAAAAGAGGGAGAGAAGGAGGGAGGGAAGAAAGGAGAGAGGGAGGGAGGAAGGGAGGAAGGGAGGAAGGAAGGAAGGAAGGAAAAGCTAGCAAGGTTATATTGAAGGAAGTAGAGGCTCTAGGTCAACATCTTCATTTCCATTCCCAGTTCAGGACTGCCCAAGTGTAAGGTCATGGCTGAATACCTGAGTGAGCGACATGTCCCCTATGGTACATGCCTTTGGAGTCAGGCTGAAAAAAGCAAGGGGTTGCCCCAATCTACATCGCCCTCCAGGAATCACACAACTGCACCTTACCTTTCTTCCTTATAGCCTTTGCCTGGGAGCAGTCTACTGTCTGTTCGGATCCTAAAGGCCCACGGTTTCCCATCCAAAGACATCCGTGAGTATGGAGCTCCTTCCCTTGTCCCATTGCCTAGCCCCTTCCTCCCATGTCGGCCCGATGGCCCTGAATCCAGAGAGGGGCCAGGACTTGGACTAGAGCTGAAGTGATGAGAAGAGAAGAGAATTGAAGCTGATTTGAGCAGTGAGGCAAGAGATGCCCCCAGGCAGGCCAGTGGATGTTTGGAACTTTGGCTTCGGCCAATTTTCCTTATCCTCTTGGCTCCAGTTACAGTTCTTTGTAGGACTCTGTAGGGTCTGGTGCATTCTCAACCTGGGAGGGAGAGGACATGGGTTCTTTGGGAGAAGCAATGGGACCCTGCTGGTACCAGCCATTGAAGAATTATCTGAATCCTGCCCCTGCCATTTAATACCTCTGTGACTTTGGCCAAGTCCCTTAACTTCTCTGGACCTCAGTTTCCTAGTCTGTAAAAAGAGCAGGGTTGGACTAGATGACCTCTAAGGACCCCTCTGGGTCCCATAGACCCATGATCCTATGATTTTCTGGATGGTGTTCCTTCTTCCTCTATAGTAACCCAGTCTGACAGCTATGTGAGCCTATGGCTGCCCACAGCATCAAGCCAAGAGCTTCGGACACGTACCGTAAGGAACTGCAGTAACCCTGTCTGGAACCAGACCTTCCGCTTCCGGATTCACAGCCACCTCAAGGTGCCACAGACAGTTACCACTCTCCCCACTCAACATGCCCATCTCTTTTAAAAAACAATGGTTTACTGTTATCTTTTTTTTTTTAACTTCATCTTAATTTCTAGATTTATCTTTCCTCCTTTCCTCACCCAGGAAGTCTCTTATAAAAAAGATTTAAGAGAAATGGAGACAGAGAGAGACAGAAGGAGAGCAAAAGAGGAAGAGAAATGGAGGAGAAAACCAAGAAAGATAGAGACAGAGAAGGAGAGACAGAAGGAGGGAGAGGAAAGGGGGGAGAGAAAGAAGGAGAAGGAGAAGGAGAGGGAGAAAGAGAGACAGAGAAAGAGAGACAGAGAAGGAGAAAGAGGTGTGAGAAAGAAGAGAGACAGAAACAGAGACAGACAGAGAAAGAAAAACCAGCAAAACAAATTCCTTAGATCAGTCAAAGTCTGACAGCATATACATTATTCCATACTGGTAGTCTCTGACACAGAAAAAAGGGTTTAACATTCAATATTCATTCAATAAATATTTAAAAGAAAAACAAAAATAAACTGCTTACTTTCTGTCCTAGAGATAACTCTAAGACAGAGAGGCAAGGGTTAGGCAATGGGGGTTAAGTGACTTGCCCAGGATCACACAGCAGGAAGCGTCTGAAGTCAGATTTGATCCCAGGTCCTCTGGACTCCAGGTCTGGCGCTCTATCCACTGCACTGTCTAGCTGCCCCCCTCAATAAACATATATTTCAACATTTCCTTCTACCTATTAGTAGGCTCCTAATCTCCTGGCTATTCCCCCTGTAAAGCTTCCTTTTATCTCAGTTTTTCTTTTTAGCCTGGCCCACTCCAGACCCTGTCTTTGAACCTTTCATTTACTCCCTTCTCAATTCATCATCTGTAAAATGGATTTGATAAGCACTTTTAATACCTCAAAGCCCCTGGTAAGTGTGATTCTTATTCTCAGAATATGCTGGAGCTGAAAATGTTTGACCAGGACTTTATGACCAAAGATGACCCCATATTCTCTGTGCTCTTTGATGTGGGGACTCTGAAAGCTGGCGAGAGCCACCGGGAGAACTTTACCCTCAATCCTCAGGTGAGGCTGTGTTCGGGGCTCTCATGATAAAACTCTTCAAATCCATCAATTTCCAGACTCAAGGGGCCAATAGAGGGAAAGATGGAGAGAGCTTGTTAGAGAGTTACTTCTTTCTCCCCACGTGGCCTTACACACAGACACACAGACACACAGACACACAGACACAGACACACACACACACACACACACACACACACACACACACACACACACACACACACCTTTCTCAACTGACTTCTCTCTCTCCCAAGGGCAAGGAACAGCTGGAGGTGGAATTTCGTCTGCAAAGTTTGTGAGTTTGGGGCTGTCTGGAGCCACTGACCTTCTAGGAGTTCCTGGGAAGGCCCTGTAGGGGGGACTCGGCTGGTGTAGTTCTGTCACTAGGTAGAACCTTAGTACTCCTAGAGCTCCCACTCATTCCCACTGGGTGAGATTTTTCTAGGCAGGGAGGGACCATTGATCATTGGGAACGAGAATGTGGAGTCTCAGTAATGGAGCCCTTTTAGGATTATTTCATAAATCATAGAAATTGGAGCTGGAAGGGATCTCAGAGATCATCTTGTCTCATTTCCTTATTTTACAGATGAGGAAACTGAGTTCTAGAGGAATTAAATGACTTGGTCTGGGTGCTATGTTGAAAACTAGTGGCAAAGCCAGGATTAAAAACCAGGCTTTTTGTTTCTTCTAGCCCAGCATGCCCTGAACAGCTCATCACCAATGGTGTCCTCGTGGTAAGTCTGTCTGTCCAAGGTCATTGAGTCGAGACTTAGAGGACTCCTTCCTTTCCCTCCTATCTGTCACCCAACTATCGCACCACCCCTTGCACAAGGGCCCCCCTGAGCAATGACAGAGAGACAGTAAAACATAGTAGAGGTAGAACTGGCCTTGGAGTCAAGGAGGCTCAGCTTGAGTCCTCTCTCTGACACATAATAGTTCTGTGACAAGTCCCTTAACTGTTCAATCCTCTCCACAACTCTCTATGTTGTCTCTAACGCTCCAAGATTATAAGTTGCAGGGAAGATTCCAGGCCACATTGGTAGAATGAAGAATGAGTTCCTCTATCAATGAAATCTTAGGTCCAAGTCCCTAGTCATGGGGTAGGAAGAGATAGGATGGAATGGAATGGGATGGGAAAGGAGTGAAAGGTCTGAGATGGGATGGGATAGGATGGGATGGAATGGAAGGAGGTGGGAAGGGTTGGGATGGGATGGAATAGAAAGAGGTGGGAAGAGAAAAGATGGGATGGGATGGGATGGGATGGGATGGGATGGGATGGGATAGAGAGATAATCTATGCCTACTAGTTTGGCACTTAGTTTCCAGCTCCCTAAAAGGAAGAACAAAGAGAGAAGATATAGTCCTAAACCCACAGGGATGTAGGTATGCTGGGATCAGGGATGTCACAGATGGTTCAAAGCCCCTTCCACCCTTCCTGACTTTGGCTCAAACCCCACACCCATCCAGGACTTGAGGAAGGCCCCTGGTTGCCTAGGGACAAGGGTGGCAAGAGGTTATGGGTTTGGGAACAGGAATGGACTGATTAAGGGATCAAAAATTCATATATGAGCTATTCTGTTTCTACCTCAGGCCCGTGAACTTTCCAGCTTGGATGTTAAGGTAGAAAAGATAGAGAGTACCCTAGATAACGCAGGTAAGTATCCTTTACCCTAGCCCCTGCTCCTATTAACCCTTATTTCCTTCCCATGTGAGGCAGCATGATGTCATGGAAAGAAACCTGGGTTCAAATCCTAACTCTGCCACTTAATATAAATTGCTTAATTTTGCTGGGCCTCAATTTTTTCACTCGAAAAATTGGACTCTAGACCTAGAATCCATCTGTGACCTTGAAGGCCCCTTCTAAAATCTTGATCTCTGATCCTAGGAAGAATTAGACTTGTAGCTGCTGGCTCCTGGCTCTAGTGTCTGTCTTCAGCTTCCAGAGTGGTCCAAACTGTGGTAGTCTGGTATCTCTCCTTTGCTGAAGAACTCTGTTAGGACAAAACGATCTAAACATAAAAGGAGATATCGCACGTAAATTAGGACAAGGAACATGTTACCTATTAGATTTATGGATTGGAGAGGATTTAATGAGTCAACAAGACATGGAGAACATTGTGAAATGTAAAATGGATAATTTTGAGTATATTAAATTGAAAAGTTTTTGTACAAGTAAAAAAAGTGCTGTCAAGCTTAGAAGGAAAACAGAAAATTTGGGGAAATTTTTAATAGACAGCCTCTCAGATAAAGATCTCATACTTAAAGTATATAGAGATATATAGAGAGATAAAGTATATAGATCTCATACTTAAAGTACATATATTGGCAAATTTATAAGAACAAGAACTGTCCTCCAGTAGACAAATGGTTAAAAGATGTGAACAGACAATTTTCAGGCGAAGAAATCAAAGCCATCTGACAAAAATGCCCTAAATCACTATTGGTTAGAGAAATGCAAACCAAAACAATTCTGAGATATCTTCTCACACCATAAGATTGGCTAAAATGACAAAAGGATAAAATGAGAAATATTGGCAGGAATATGGAAAAGCAGGGACACTAATACACTGTTGGTGGAGCTGTGAACTGATCCAACCATTTTGGGGAGCAATTTGGAATTACACTCAGAGCGTTATAAAACTTTGTATAGGGATCCATCAATACTGGGTCTGTTTCCTAAGGAAATCAGAGAAAAAAGAAAAGAACCTATATGTTCCCAAAATATTTATAGCAGCTGTCTTTGTGGTGTAAAAGAATTGGAAATGTAAAGAAAATAAAGAACTCTTTTAGGAGCAGAGGACGAATGGGACTGAGGAATGTGGCCATACATTCACAGCAAAGACCTGATCTCCATATTCAGTCCCGGCATGTGTTGGTGGGAGTCTCCCCAAGACCATTGTGAGCAGGACTTTCCCAGGGAACCTTCCTGAAGCTCCCAGGAGTGGGAACAGGGAAGACTGAAGTTGTCTTACCCATCCTTTCAGTCTTCCTTGTTTTCTGTGTTCCAGAGTCAGACAGTAGAGTCCAAGCCATAGTGCCTGGGTCCTACGAGGGCAGCCAGAGCATCATCCCAGGCACCAGCCCTGTCCGATTCCACTCTCCAACTTCCTGGGAGTCAGAGCTGAGTGTTAAGTTCCAGGTAATGTTTTCAACCTCCCAGGGGGTCAGGAATGTATGTATATATGAATGAATGAAAAAGCATTTATTATACACCTATATACAAACCACTGTACTAAGCATTGGAGATATAAATAGAAAATCAAGACCATTGCTGCTCTTAAAAAGCAGCATGTAAAGGGGAGAGGGAGGTGACATATACAGGAGGTTTCAGCCATAAATCAGATGGAAAGGCTCGGTGGTCCTCAAGACAGAGCAACAAAGGGGATGGCAATGCATCTTCTTTAGGGTCATTTCCATTCATGAAACCACATCAGTTTCTGATGTTGAATCATTTCATGGTACAAAGGACTTTGGTGGCAGAAATGTTCCTCTCTGGGTTTGGGGGAGCTCAGGCTGCTTGAGGAGATGGGGGGCTGGAGTACCTGCAGACTTATCTCCACAGGGATCACTTTGGGAGATGATGGAGTCCACCTACCCCCTCTGCCCCAGCCCTAATACCAATTCTTTCTTCCACCATTACCTCCTTTCTTCCCTTCTTCTCTAGCCCAATTTTTCCTTCCACTGCCCTTCCCCATCACGGAGAAGAAGAGGAGCACCAATTCTTGGTGGCTCTATGACTCCCTTATACCTTCCTCCTCATTTTTCTACTGTATTTCCACCCTATCCTTATTAGGATGGAATTAGACAGAGTGAATTGAGGTTATAGTTTGTTTCTTCACGTAATTCATTGTTACTTCCTTCAGGACACTTCCCAGGAGGCACTGAAAGTGCCCCTGAAGTCATTACCTTCTGGTCATGCAGTGAAGGTCTCCTTACCCACAACAAAGGTAGGAGCCCCAGTACAAAAGACAGTCTGTTTGGGCCCCCAAAAGTCTAACTTACCTTTATTTTTTCTTTCTAAAGTTTAAAGTATGTCTTTGATTGTTTATACCATGGTTATGTCCTTGTGTCTTTCAACAATTCCTCTTCCCTACTCTACCTACTCCTATTCAATGCTCTCATAATAAAGAGAAAAGAGTTAAGCAAAACATCACCAAAGCTACCATGTATGCAGCATTTCATACCCATAGCCTCCCACCTCTCTGTTTCAGCAGCTCTTCACTAAGATGGTTCTTTTCCTTTCATCTGAGCTCAGTTGCTTTTAGTGTTGTTTTAATTTGTATTATTTTAGTTAACATGGATATTATTTTTCTGGATGTGCTTTCTTCACCCTGTATCAGTTCATACAAGTCTTCCAATTTTCTCTGAATACTTTGAATCTGTCCCTTCTGATGGCACCAGAATATTCCATGAAGTTCATTATATCACAGTCTGTTCAGTCACTACTGATCTACAGGCACCCATTGCTTTCTGGCCACCTGATCTCTGGGGCCCTGGTGTTAGAGGAAGCGTGTCCTCTGAGCAGCCTCCAGACATGGCTGGTCCTGAAGGTGGCATGCTGGGGTTTGGGGGAGTCGGGACATAAGGCTCTGGGACTTCTTTCAGGATTGCAGGGGAGAGGCATGTAGGGGTGGAAAGACTGGAGTTTGAGATTGATCAATAGTATGTGACAGAAATATTCATGATTTTCAGGAACCAGCACTGATGATGCAGCTGAAAACCGAGAAACGGTGAGTAGCTGCTTGCCAAAAGCAAGGGGAAATGGAGGGGGAGCTAGGAAAGACCATGGCTAGAGCTTCAGGCTTGGAGTTGGGAGGACTTGGGTTCAAACTTAGCCTCAGATACTTCCTTGCTATGTGACCCTGGGCAAGTCACTTAACCCCCGTGTCCCAGTCCGTCTTAGAATCCTCTTGGTTACTGACCAGCAGTCACCCTTGCATCCTACTTGGTACAGCTCATGAGCATTTCAGATGGTAGACAGGGGAGCTCCTTTCTGTCCACGAGGCTGAGGACCCAGATTTAAAGAGAACATTTGGCTCTTCTCCCCTTTTTTTTGGTTTGGTGCCCAGCAGGATCCGCAGGAAGAATGAAGTTCACCTTTCCAAGGAGTTTACCTTCTTGGTGTTTAAGGCAGGGTTCTGAAGTCAGCCTTGGTGGGGAGAGTTAGGTGGGGAAAGGGGCCACGTTCTCCCGGTCTGTGGCTTCGGTGTATTGGGGTCCCTGAGTTTGTTACGGACTCTGGGTCCGTATCTCCACTAAGAGATACTTTACAGTCTCCAGCAGGGAAGCAGAAGAAGGACGGGAGGAGTCAGGAAATAGTGGGGCCGGGGGGAGACCAGCTTCCCTCCCTCTAAAGGGCGGCTGAGGTTCCCTCAGGGATGCTGGGCCTCCTGGACTGATGCTGCCTTCCAACCTCTGCCTCCTGTAGCCCGGAGGAGCTGGCCGTGCGCCTGGGCTTCGGGCTGTGCGAGGAGGAGCAGGCGTTCCTGAAGAAGAGGAAGCAGGTGGTGGCCAAAGCCCTGAAACAGGTTCTGCAGCTGGAGAACGAGCTGCAGGAGGATGAGGTCCGAGGGCTGGGCCTGCATGGGATGGGGACGGGGCGGGTTGGAGGGCCCCTACCTGAGCCAGGGACGATGCACCAGAGCTGAGTGTTGGACCCGAATCCTTCCTCCGCTCAGGCCTAGGGGGCTGCGGGGTGGAATTTCAACCAGATGAAGGATTGTATCCATGGAGGAGCATCCTTGGCAGCCAGGCCTGCCCCTCTGCTCTCTGTCTGGCACATCCTAGCCCCCTGTCCCAGCGCCCTGCTGCTTCTCTCTCAAATTAAGCACTTTGTTAAGGGCTTCACGAGTGCGTGGCTTTGCGCTTGAGATGGTTTTCAGAGGTTGTGATTTGGGAGAGAGGTGGGATGGCTTAATGGATAGCGAGCCAGTCTCGGAATCAGGAACACCCAGGTTTAAGTCATTTCTCTGACTTAAAATAGCTGTGTGACTCTGGGCAGGTTATTTACCTCCTCAGTGTCCCAGGCAGCTCCTAAAGACTATCTGATTGATACGAATGAATGAATGGATGGATGGATGGATGGATGGATGGATGGATGGATAAATGACCGAAAAAGCATTTGTTAAGTATTTACTATAAGCCAACCCCTGGATTTGTAAAAATGGATAAAGTGAGACACATTCTGCTCCCCGGATCGCAAGGTGTTCGCACTTTAATTGGGAAAGGTGACACATAGGAGAGGGTTTAGCCTCGAGTGTCCTGCAGCAGGCTGATAGCAGCAGCTGGTCAGGTGTTGGTGTCCTGGGGATCTGAGGACACAGCAGCAGGGCAGACGGCAAGGTGGAGGGGTTATGCCAAGAAGACAGGGTGGACAATCAGGCCAGGCATTCCTCCATTGTTCTGTAGCTTATATCTTGTTCCCAACTCATCAGGATGGTGTGAGCAGACATGCCACTCTTCCTACTCACCCAGCTAGGGTGTAGGAGACTAGGGGTGGGAGAGAGGAAGAAGGAAGAGATGGAAGAATGGGGCTCAGGGCGGCTCTTCGGTGATGAAATCACGGGTTCCCTCCCATCCCTCCAATTTGGGACTCCACAGTATGAAGAGTTTTTCTTTCCTCTGCTTTTCTCCTAATTCCCAGTTTTATATCCCTCTGTCCCATGTGTAGCCTCTCCATCAGATTCCTCTTTTGGGATTTTGGGAGAACAGCCAAGCATTTGTTTTACTGCTCTGAGGCTGATCTAATTTGGAGATGAATTCCAGATTGACTCAAGGGTCAGTCGTTTTCACACACTTGATCTTAGCCAAAAGGCCGAGAAGCGATGGGTCAGTCATTTTCCATAGGGAGTTGTCCCAGGAGGTCCCGGGCTAATTCTAGGTCATCTCCTAATGGGGCTGAAAAAAGTTCCAGCCCTTTTCTTTCCACACAAAGGTTGGGAGAGGACCAGCAGGTGACTCTGGGCATTCTAAATTTATGTGGGGCAGAGTGAGAGGCGGTAAAGGCATTGCCCTGGTCGGGTCTTTGCAGAGCTTTCTGGAATTAGGGAAGGTCTGTGGCTGCTCTAAACTCTTTGTTGCCCCACCATGACCCAAGCGCCCTTCTTCAGGAAGAGCTGAATCAGATGTGAACCTGGGAGGTTTGGCAGGAATTTAGGTGGAAAGGTCACTGACTCTGAGTCAAAGGACTTGGATGCAAACCCTGATTTACTTCTTTGAGTACTGTAGGCAAGACTTGTTACCCTCCTGGCCTCAGTTTCCTTATCATCAAAATGAAGAGGCTGGATTAGATAACTTTGGAAGTTCTTTCTGGCTCTAGTTTCTATGATCCTGTGATTCTCCCATCAACCTTAACTCTGTAGTGAGTTGAATGGATCTTGGACCTGTTGGACTCTATGTCCAATGCTCAGTCTTTTGTCTTCTGCCCTGGTGCTAACCCAGAGTCTGTTCCTCAGAGGAGGCTTCTCTCACTCTCAGGTTCCAGTGGTGGCCATCATGGCCACAGGTGGCGGGATCCGGGCGATGACTTCCCTGTATGGGCAGCTCTCAGGCCTGAAGGAGCTGGGGCTTTTGGATTGTGTCTCCTACATCACAGGAGCCTCAGGCTCCACATGGTGAGCCAGGGGGTTGGGTTGGGCAGTATTTGCTTGGGTGGCACCCAGGAGAGTTGGGCAAGGCAAGACCTGTGGGGCATCTCTCTTTAATCTCAACACCCAACAGAACTGCTACAGCTTCCTGCTCAGACTCCGGGAATTGAGAGCACTCACATTGTAGGAAGAGGATGTTGCAGGGAATTTGCCACCTCAGTGAGAAAGCATGTGGGCAGCTAGGTGGCTCAGTGGATAGAGAGCCAGGCCTAAAGATGAGAGGGTTCAAATATGGTCTTATACACTTCCTAGCTATGTGACCCTGGACAAGTCACTTAACCCCCATTGGTTAGGCCTTAGCACTTTTCTACCTTGGAACCAATACTTGTTTCTAAGTATCTAAGAATCTAATGATTCTAAGACAGGAGGTAAGGGGAAGGAAGGAAGAAAGGCAGGAAGGAAAGAAAGGAGGAAGGAAGGAAGGAAGGAAGGAAGGAAGGAAAGAAAGAAGGAAAGAAGGAAGGAAGGAAGGAAGGAAGAAAGGAAGAAAGAAAGAAAAGTTATTATCACCTCCAAAAAATTCTCATATCTTCGACTCCACAAGATTATTTGAATACCTCTAGTCTTCTAGTTATAAAGGGAGATATGGGATTTCATTCAAATGTAATCTCCTTGAATGCAGGTATTGGCTTGCTTGTATTTGTGTCCTTAGTGCTTAGCATAAATTTGGCATAGAGTAAGCATTTAATAGCAAAGAAGGAAGGAATTTATAAGACAATTATTAAGTGCCTTCTATGTGAGAGGCACTATGCTATGTGCTTCACAAATATTATCTTATTTGATCCTTACACCAAGCCTGAGAGATAGGTGCTATTATTATTCCCATTTTATGCTTTAGGAACCTGAGACAATCAGAGCTTGCCCAGGAATCATATAACTAGTAAGTGTCTAAGGTCATATTTGAACTCAGGTCCTCTTGCCTCTAGGTCCTGTGTTGTATCCATTCCACCATCCAGCTGCCTTTGTTCTTTTTCTATCTTTCCTTCCTCCCTTCTTTCCTCCCTTCTTTCCTCCCTTCTTTCTTTCCTTCTTTC
>NC_058131.1:527541189-527564196 GCF_016433145.1 Gracilinanus agilis | reverse complement strand
AGGTGTGGGCAATTAGCTCAGGGAAGTAAGAAGGACGGGTAAAAAAGGAAGCCACTGTTCTATTTCAAAGGCCACACAGGGAGGCGTGGGTGTTGGGGAAGTGGGTGGTGTGGTATTGGGGCCAACCGGGAGCCAGGGATCAGAGCTGCCTCCTCGAACCTAGACTCCTCTTCCAGAGTTTAAATTTGGTCTCAGACCCTTATTAGCTGTGTGAACCCCAGGCAAGTCACTTCACCCTGTTTGCCTCAGTTTCCTTATCTGGAAAATGAGCTGGAGGAGGAAATGACAAACCGCCCCAGGATCTCCGCCAAGGAAACCCCCAGTGGGGTTACAAAGAATCTGACATGACTGAAACGATTGGTTTCTTCCAAGACGACTTAGACCCAGTTTCTACCTGTGGGGTGGTCAGTTTTCAAACATCCCCAATGAGACTTAGGACTCTTTTTACTTTTTAAAACTACCTGGTGTTAGCCTGACACCCCGAGTCTGAATTCTGGCTTTATCCGAGTGTGTAGGTGCCACGGGAAGCTTGTCCTGACAAATTTCCCACCAGCCTAACCCCGGCGTTGGGGAAAACTGGGCAAACCACGTAACATGCCTGACTTTGGGCTCGCCTTACAATTACAGCAGTTGGAACTGGTGGGCCGGTACTGCCAGCAGCAGGGAATCCCATTTCCTCCCATCACTCCGAGTCCAGAGGATAGGAAGCAGCCCCAGGAATGCCACGTCTTCTCTGACCCGGAGTCTCCAGCTGCCCCCGTAGTGCTCCATTTCCCCATGGTCAGTGACTCCTTCCGGCAGCACTCGGCTCCCGGTGAGTCCATCCGCCCATCCTTGACCCTCTCGCCCTGGTCAGCATCTGCCCACCAAGCCAGCACCTCCTCGCTGGGTGCCTTCCTCCCTCCTTCCCCTGGTCCTCGGCGTTTCTTCCTTTCCCCACCCTTTCCCAGAGCGGCCCTCCACACACGGCCCCCCGTTTCCCCTCGCGTTCTCCTGTGCTGATGACGGCGCTCCCTTCTCTGCAGGCGTCCGGCGGAAGCCTGAAGAACTGGCGGCTGGAGAGGTGAACTTGTCCTCTTCTGGTTCCCCTTATCATTACACCAAGGTGACCTACAGCGAGGAGAATGCGGACAAACTACTCCGTCTGACCCGGTACAACATCTGTAACAATCAAGAGCGGCTCCTCGGGGCCCTCAGGGAAGCTGTGGAGCGCAGGAGGCGGCGGAGTCGGCAGGGTCAGGAGTGATGGAGGGACCGCTGGGATCCCATGAACTGCGCCGCTGGCCCAGGGTCATCCTCCGGCTCCCTCCCTCGGTTTTCTGTTCCTTCGTGGCCGTATGGAATCGGCCTCCATTCTTCTAGAATTCCAGCGTTGCAAAGGTGGAGGGACGGGCTGAGTTGCCTCCTTGGGTTGTCCAGCTTCCTTCTTGGCTCTTCCATCCAAACCTTGGCGACCAAACCTCGGGAATGTCTCGGGCGCGAGGTCTGCTTCAGCGGGCTTCCAAACCTACCCCAAGAAGTTCTGGAGGACCCTGGGGTGGGCGCCACAGAGAGGAAGACCTGGGGGACAAGCCTTATCAGAAATGCCTGTTGGGACCACCAGGGAAAAGAAAAGAAAGCAAAGCCAATGCAGCTGTGTGCCCCGTGCTGTGTGTTCACGTGCCCCGTGCTTGGAGTGGGCAGGAGGTGGGCCCTCTCTTTGCTCCCTCGGGGCACATGCAGCCCACAGTCCTCACTGGTGATGGTGGGAGGTCGGCTGGGAAGGAGCATGTGTGTGGGAGGAAGGATGGAGAGAGGGGAAGAGAGGAGGGATGAAGGGGAAATGGTCGGAACACAGACTGGTTCTTTTAATTGGGTGAACTATATTTGACAGACAAAATTAAAGCCCCAAGACATTTTATTCTATTCATTTTCATTGGTGCTAAGACAGAGCACGGACCTATGACATTTAGTATCTCATGATGAAGACTAGAGCAGAACCGGTTTCTTCTTAGCTCCCTAAAAATAATCACACTTTTCTATAAGGACTGCCAGGCCTGTGATCATTTCAGCTTAGATCTCCATGCGGCCCTTTTCCATTGGGGGGTAGAGGGGAGGCCAGTGATAGTAGTAGAAATAAGTATTAGGGAGAAGACTTCCCACCGTAGGAAGTCTATTCTTAAGATATTGGCTGGTCCTAAGCAAGGAGATATACAGAAAGTAATGGCCAAGGCATTTGCATTGGATGGGACTGGTGTAATGGAAACGAACAAACAAATGAAAACTGGACATGGCACCAGAGGATCTGGGATCAGATCTGGATGTGTCATTTGTCTCTTGTGTTTTCTTGGGTGAATCACTTAGATTTTCTAGGCCCCATTTTCCCTATTTATGAAACAAATGGGTTGTACATCATGACCTCTAAGGTCTCTTCTAGATTTAAATCTATGATTCTCGGATCCTCTGATCTCAGGCCAAATTCTGGCCCTCCCCCGTTTTGCCTTCTTAGGCAAATCTCTTGCCTCTCTAGGCCCCAGTGTGCAGATGTATAAAACGAGGGCTCGGGTGAAATGATCTCTAAGGCCTCTTCTGGCTTTGAAGTCCATGATTCTGTGACTTCAGAGGTCATCTGGTCCAAATCCTATTCAAATCACAAATGTCCTCAATCTCAGTATTTATGACTGAAAGGCTCTTGTGTCCCTCTAGCTGAGATAAGGAAAATGAAGCCCAGAGATGGGAATTATCTTGTTCAAAGTCACCCAAATAGAGAAAGAGAGCCAGGATTCACCTGCAAGTTCTTGGATGCCAAATTTAGTGTTCTTCCTCCTGGTACTTCCCAACAGACTCCAGCTTTCATGTGAAGATCTCCCATGATGCCGGCATTCACACTCACTCTAGATAATCCGTTCTGTTTTTAAACAGCTCCATTCTTAGGGAGGTTTCCCCCTGCCTCCTTGGGCCTTTCACCCATTAGCCTAGTTCTGCAAGTCTGAGACCAACCAGGATGAGTTTGACTTCTCTTCCACAAATCTTCCTGTAATTTGAAGATGACATGTCTCTTCTCTTCTCCTTGTCTCGTCTTCTCTAGGCTAAGCCTCCTTTATTCTTTCAGTCCATCTTTCTTTAGGAGGGTTCTTCATCTCAGGGGACCTTGTCGGACTGGCCAGATCCTTATGGACTCTCCAACTAACTCATCAATGTTCCCTCTAAAATGTAGCAGTCAAGATGGCAAGTAGTCATCCGGATGGGCAATGACCAGGTCATAGCAAGGCTGGACACCAGTGTTCTGTTACTGAGGCCTAAAATGGAACAAATGGGTTTTTATTGTGTTTTTGGCTGCCACCGTCCCGCCGCCGTTGGTTCATATTGAGTTTGTGAGCCACAAAAACCTGGGGGCTTTATTTTATTTTTTAAAAAATTGACATGTTTTTTGACCCAACAGACACTTTCCAACAAATAACCAAACAATCCCCCTCACAAAATACATTCCCTGAAAAGAGTTAAGCAAAACCATTGTGGTCTCTTCCATATGAATTCTTTCCCCCATCTCATACTTGTATAGCTATTTTGAGCCCAAGTGCAAGACTCCATATTTATTTCTAACTATGATGCAATGGAAAGAGCTCTGGGTTTAGATTCAGGAAACTTGGGTTCAAATCCCACTCCTGTCATTTACTATATGACACTGGGCAAATTATTTCACCTCTTTGGTGCCTCAGTTTCCTCATCTATAAAATAGAGATGATAATAGCACCCACCTTCTACGGTTGTTGTAAAGATCAAATGAGACGATAATTGTAAAGCATTTGGCACAGTCCCTGGTACATAGTAAGCCCTGTGTAAGTGCTAGCTTTTATTACTCCTGATTTACTAGTCTGTCTAGCCATGTTATCAAAAAGAAATTAGGTTGGTAAGAGTAGAATATATCATTTAAATAGCTATTTGTAAAAATTTCAAAAGGGAGAAATCAGCACACCTTCAAAACCATCTTCAGACACTTACTAGCGGTGGCTAGTGACCCTGGGCAAGACACTTAACCCTGTTTGCCTCAGTTTCCCCATCTATCAAATGAGTTGGAGGAGGAAATGGCAAACTACTCCAATATCTTTGCCAAGGAAACCCCAGTGGGGTCATGAAGAGTCAGAAAAGACTGAACAACAACCAACCAACCAAAGATCCTACAGACACATCTAACAATGCCAAGGATGGCCTTCTTATCTATCATCATAAACTAGAGCGTAGAGTCACTGTCTTTCAAGGTTTCCTTCATTTTGACTTCACTATTTTCCCCTTTGTTAGGACAAGGGCCCCCCGATATGGAAAATTGCTTTTCTTGACTCAGATTATTAGGAGCATTTTATTTTTATTTTTTCCAGTGCAGGATAAAGGGGTACAAGGGAGAGAGAATAAATACTTGTTAATTGGGGGGGGGGATTAAAAGAAAGAGAATCCAGTGAAGCAGCAAAGTAGCACAGTGATAGGGTGCCAGGCCTGGAGATAGGAGGTTCTGGATCCAAATCTGGCCTCAGACACTTCTTAGCTGTGTGACCCTGGACAAGCCACTTAACCTCCATTCCCTAGGCCTGTTATGGGCAAACTATGGCCCTCGGGCCAGATGCGGCCCCTGAAATGTTCTATCTGTCTGCATGACATTATTCCTAATCTGACGAATACAATGAGTAGGATACAATACAATGAAATTTGGAAGGAGTTACTTTAGAAACAGACTGACTGAGGAGCATTTCCTTTCCTTTGGCCCCCTCTTTAAAAAGTTTGCCCATCACTGGCCTAGCCCTTACCATTCTTCCGCCTAGGAATTTATACTTAGTATTGGTTCCAAGATGGAAGGTAAGGGTTTAAAAAAAAATTCTTTCCTCCATCTTTCAGCACATCTGAATTATCAACCAGGTAAATCAAGCCTTTACCAGCTATTCTGCTCTTAGCAGAGAGTCTTCCAGCAGATATATGACTAACTACAAGTTTCCCATCACAGATCTAAGCCTGCTGCCATGCTTCTTATGTAGTACATACGAGGAACTCGTCATCCGGCGAGGCTTAGCAGAGTTCCGCCATGGCACTGCCTTTGGTCCACCTTCCTCCTTTGGAGCACAACAGAGCGTCGTCCCTTGTATCCCTCATCACGATGTGAGCTCCCTGACCTTTATGTCAAATCTGATCTTTTAGAAAAGGCAACCCCCAGGCAGGAGTCACGTCCCATTAGGCCGATGCTCCCCGTGGGCCCTCTTCACCTCCCGTGAGGCTCTCAGGCTGATGGCACACACTTCACACCACAGTGGCTGACCGCTGCCCCTCTGGCCGTTCTGAGCACCTCCTCGTATGCCTCGCCACCCCGGATCATGCTTCCAGCCTCTTCCATAGTATGTGGTTTGGCTGCTCTACCTGGGCACCATTTCCCCCACATCCTCTCCCTCACGTAGATTCTTTCATTCTTGGTCTATTGCTTCGAGGCGACAGCCTGCCCTTCCTCTCTCTTATGTGACACGGACAGAAAACCACCTTTCTGACATCATGTCATTAACCTGCTACTCCCTTCCTACATCCTGGGTTCCTTCTAGGGTAGCTCTCTGTCCCCTCCGGAGAGCCCACCCAAAAGGACGGCACCCACCCTGATTATGTGTTCCATGGCATCAGAAGACGAGGCTGGCCGATTCTGGGGCCGGGAAGACGTGCCTCCCTCTGGGGGACCCGTGAATCCTGCTCATGGTTTTGTGGAGCACGAGAAGCTGTTCCCTCCTCCCAGAGGCCCAGACTCATCCTTTGGGGACAGAACATCATTTCTATTGTAGATCTCCAAATGCTCAGACGTTCTCGGGCTTCTTTCCTTGGGCTTTCTTTTACCTTTCCGTCTCCTGACCCTCAGATGTCCCTGAATCAGGTTCCCTATGAATTCCTTATATTTTTCTTCTTTGCTCTCCTCCTGGGACTTTCTTCTCATTCTGTCAAGGGCTCCCTTCATCTTCTTTGACCTTCTGGGAAGCAGAAAAGTCAACTCTACTTTGCCTCGAGTGATTCAAACAAAGGAGGCAGTCAAAGAGCCACTTCCTTCCATTCCAGAAGAAATCAAAGGATTTTAGAGCTGGAAGGGACCTTAAAGATCATCTTGACCAATCATTTAATTTTATGGATAAAGAAAATAGGAGGTGGAGGTGACATCCAGGGTCACTCAGGTAGTGATTGGCAGAATCAGGACTAGAGCCGAGACCTTCTGTTTCCTGGTATTCTTACTGACTACTTTTTCCACCTGAGGAATCATCAGTCTAGGCCAGTGATGGGCAAACTTTTTAAAGAGGGGGCCAAAGGAAAGGAAATGCTCATCTGTCAGTCTGTTTCTAAGGCAACTCTTTCAAAGTTTCATTGTACTGCATCCTATTCATTGTATTCGTCAGATTAGGAATAATGTCACCTGGCTGGGACAGAACATTTCAGGAGGCTGCATCTGGCCCAAGGAACATAGTTTGCCCATCACTGGTCTAGGATCATCAATAGAATTATCAAATAGGAAGGGACCAAAGAGGTTATCTAATCCGACCATCTTATTTTATAGATGAGGAAACTGAGGCCCTGGGAGGTTGTGACTTGCCCAGGGTCACACAGGTGGTGAGCATCAGAAGCAAGATTTGAATCGAGGGCCTAGGATCACAGATTCATCAACCTAAAATTATAAGAGACCCCAGAGGTCATTGGATCCAAGCACATCATTTTACTGATGGCCCAGGGAGGGCAAGATTTGAATCCAGGTCACAGGATCATCAATCATCACAGGCACCTTAAGAGGTTAGGTCATATGCAGTCTAAGCAGCAGAACCTGGTGAGGATAAAATGAGATGTTTTGGGGAGTTTCTTAAAAGTTTTGAGAAAGACTTCAGGGCCGAGGTGCTGGGGTGAAGGGCTCTGCTTTGGAGGACACAATATTCTCCTCCTTCCTCGTGTCTACTCCTGAACCACCGTTTCTCCAGCATCTTTCTAGAGCTTCTCCTTTCCCGCTGTGCTGAGGTTGGGCGCCCTCACTGCCTCGTCTGACGTCCCAGGGCCTGGAGGACAAACAGAGTCTAGCTTCACCAGGGAGTAGTGGGCTTATGCATGTGTTTGGTTGGGTGCCCCCACCATCCTTGAAATCCTTTTTTAACTCTGGACTTCTCTCTAACTCCAGTCCCCATCCCTATCTCCCTTTATATAAAAACTCATGCCTTCTGTCTTAGAATCAATTTTGTGTATTAATTGCGAGGAACCAGTTTTCAAGGCAGAAGAGCGGTAAGGGCTAGGCAATTTGGGTTAAGTGACTTGCCCAGGGTCACACAGGAAGTATCTTGGGGTCTGATTTGAACCCAAGACTTCCAATCTCAAACCCTGGCTCTCCAATCACGGAGCCAACTAGCTGCTCCTCAACTCCTATTCCCTTTTTTTTTTTAATTTTTTAAAATCTTTTTTAAACCCTTAACTTCTGTGCATTGGCTCCTTGGTGGAAAAGTGATAAGGGTGGACAGTGGGGGTCAAGTGACTTGCCCAGGATCACACAGTTGGGAAGTGTCTGAGGCCAGATTTGAACCTAGGACCTCCCATCTCTAGGCCTGACTCTCAATCCACTGAGCTACCCAGCTGCCCCCTCCTATTCCCTTTTAAGAAGAATTATTGTGGGTTCAGATCTGATCTGATACTAGGTTAATCAAAGATGAAGGAGGAAGGAAGAAGAGGAAGAGGAAAGCAAATATAGTCTGTATAAGTAAGGGGGGAAATAAAAGGAGAGACTTACATTAGAAGAAGTAGGTCTGCCCAAATTAGATAGTTTCAGCCCTGCCTTATTCTAAACATATTATTTGGAAAATCATCCACCAAACATAGAAGGAGACCCACAGGATGCCTTTACCAATGATGTGGCCAAGAACTGGAGGCAGTATGGAGGCTTGGGTCGCTCTCTCCAAAAATTCAGTCTTCCTCTGGAGCTTAAAGGAAGGTATCTTCCTGTGAACATACAACATGCTTTCTCTCAGGGTAGGGCAGGAGGTGAGCCGACCTGGGAGAGAGTGTACCAGCAAGACCTATGGGAGCCCAGGTAGTCTGTGGCACAGAAAAGACTGGCTGTCTCTCATGGCCCACATTTGGCCATGGGCACTGGTAGAGACAGGGTAGTGCTGAGTTTGAAAACTCAGAGTCCCAGGCAGGGCCCTAAGTACCAAGCTCTGTCTCCTAGGGTAGCTGAGGGCACCCAGAGACATGGATATCATTTCCTGAAAATCTGATTGAGTTTAGGGAATGACATCTCTTCCATTAACAAGAGCCAATACTCTTTACCCCACCCCATCTCCTACCTGGGAAGGATGATCGTGTTTGCCAATTTTTCAGTTGGGTTCCCACTCAAGAAGCTGAGAGGTCTGGCTCTGGGTTCAAGGCTTAATCCTTGGGCTTCAGGAAGACCTATGGTGCAAGATAAGATCAGAAGTCAGGCCCTGGTTCAGTGACTGAGTCTTCTCCAGAAAGAAGGCTCCATCTTTTTTCCAGAAAGAAAATTCCATGACTACATTGCTCTTTTGTGTTCTTCTCCAAGACCTAGGGCGTCTGGATGGAGTTTTTTTCAAGCAGTAATTATTTATTGACCCTTTCTGATGTACCCAACTGCTGTGCAGGTTCCTGGATTTTTTGTCTTCAATATGTCCCTTTTGGGGGTCATTTTTGCTGCTAAAAGAGGGACTGAAGGATTAAGCCCAGGAGATCCAGACTGAAAGTAATTCTGTAGGAACCAAAGCAAAAAGTATCCTAGATCAAGGGTTCTTAATCTGGGGGTTCATGGACCCCCAAACGGTCTGTTGATAAGTTTTGGGCATCTGTGAACTCAGAGAGAAAAATGACAACTTGATTTTCACTAAACTCTAACTGAAATTTAGAATTTCCTTCAATTATTTAAAAATATTATTCTAAAAAAGGGTCCAAAAAAAGCTCTAGAACTCATCCTTAGCCATTCCCCAATAGATAAATGGACAAAGGATATGAACAAAGAGTTCTCAAGAGAAGAATTGCAAAGTATTCACAATCACTTAATAATGCTCCAAATCACTTAATAACAAGAGAAATACAAATTAAAACAATCCCAAGGTTTTAAGCTCACACCCTCTGGCAAAAAATAGCAGCAGTCATTTTAAAACCAAGCAAGAGTTAGAGAAAATTACAAAATGTAAATTAAATGGTTTTGATTATATTAAGCTAAAAAGCTTTTGTACAAACAAAAACAATGTAGTCAAAATCAGAAGGGAAACAACAAATTGGGAAAAAATCTTTATAACAAAAAACTCTGACAGGGGCCTAATTACTCAAATATACAAGGAGTTAAATCAGTTGTATAAAAAATCAAGCCATTCCCCAATTGATAAATGGGCAAGAGACATGAATAGACAATTTTTAGGTAAAGAAATCAAAAGTATCAATAAGCACATGAGAAAGTGTTCTAAATCTCTAATAATTAGAGAAATGCAAATCAAAACAACTCTGAGGTATCACCTCACACCTAGCAGATTGGCTAAAATGAAAGAAGGGGAGAGTAATGAATGCTGGAGGGGATGTGGCAAAATTGGGACATTAATGCATTGCTGGTAGAGTTGTGAACTGATCCAACCATTCTGGATGGCAATTTGGAACTATGCTCAAAGGGTTATAAAAGAATGGCTGCCCTTTGATCCAGCCATACCATTGTTGGGATTGTACCCCAAAGAGATCATAGATAAACAGATTTGTTCGAAAATATTTATAGCTGCGCTTTTTGTGGTGGCAAAGAACTGGAAAAGGAGGGTATGTCCTTTTATTGGGGAATGGCTGAACAAATTGTGGTATATGCTGGTGATGGAATACTATTGTGCTCAAAGGAATAATAAATTGGAGGAATTCCATGTGAACTGGAAAGACCTCCAGGAATTGATGCAGAGTGAAAGGAGCAGAGCCAGAAGAACATTGTACACAGAGGCTGATACACTGTGGTAAAATTGAACGTAATGGATGTCTGTACTAGCAACAATGCAATGACACAGGACAATTCTGAGGGATTTATGGTAAAGAAGCTACCCACATTCAGAGGAAGATCTGCAGGAGAGGAAACATATAAGAAAAACAACTGCTTGAACGCATGGGTTAAGACGGACATGTTTGGGGATGTAGACTCAAAACTACCACACCAATGCAACTATCAACAATTTGGAAATGGGTCTTGATCAATGACACATGTTAAAACCAGTGGAAATGTGCATCGGCCATGGGCGGAAGAGCTCAGGGGGTGAAGGGGAAAGTAGGAGCATGAATCATGTAACCATGTTAAAAATGAATATTAATAAATGGTTAAAAATTAAAAAAAAAAGTAGCAGCAGTCAGTGTTGGAGGGGTTGTGGATCTGTGAAATGGTATAACCATTTTGGAGAGTATTTTAGAAGCATATAAGTAAAATGACTAAAATGTCCATATTCTTTGAACTAGAAACTCCATTACTAGGTTTATCCCCCAAGGAAGTCATTGATAAGTTCTGGGAGCAGGAATTCCTAGACAATAACATCTATTTGCATACATTTCCAAAAGATCCCAAGGGGATTCCAAAAGGACAAAGCCTGGAGCACGTACACTAGGGAGTCAGGAGATCTGGTTCTTGTTTCAGGTCTGTCTGGTTCACTTCCCTCTTCCATCTAATTTATAGAGTTATGAAGATCAGAAGAAAATAATGGAAAGAAAGGGGCTCTGAAAAAGTGTATGATACAAATATGAGTGATTAAGAGCTGGACAGATTCTACTTCCTTTTTTTTTTAAATAAAAATCTTTACCTTCTGTCTTAGAATCAATATTGTGTATTGACTCCAAGGCAGAAGAACAGTAAAGGCTAGGCAATGGGGGTTAAATGACTTACCCAAGGTCACAGCTGGAAGTATCAAAACCTATTTTGAACCTAGGACCTCTTGTCTCTAGGCTTGGCTCTCTATCCACAGATCTATCCCTACTCTGCTCTGCCTTTCCCATGGGACCTACCTGTATTGCTACTCAGGACTTGCAGAGAGAGACCAGCTGGCCCTTCCAGTGATGTCATAAGCTGGATTTCAGGACTCTTACTGTGCCTGGCACTGCAGACAGAGAGAGGATCAAACAGAAATTATTTGATTACCAACTTTCAGAACTGGAAAGCATCTTAGAGAATCATCTCAATCAGCCCACTGACCCTTCAGAGGAGGTACAAAAAGATGATAGAATCAATCAGAAAAAAGTACTTTCTTGTCTTATTTCTTCACATGTTGTAAGCACAGGTCACTGGGTCACATCTTTGGAAGGGCATTTGCATTTTCAAATCCCTGAAAATTTTATTTTGTGGGGACATCCCTGTCCGTGCCAGGATTCAGCTTTGGCAGGTGCCAAAACAACAGGCTTTACTTTATCCTGCTTAAAACTGGGGGGCTCCTGATTGGTTCTTGTATTTTCTAGTTGGCAAGAATACCAGCATTGTGATTGGTTTCACTGGCATTGCAAAACTATTCAGGGAATAAAAACTGTGCTCAGAAATGAGTTCTCTCTAAAACAAATATATTCTGGAGCTGCTTGATTTCCTGGATCCATGTCACTAGTTACCAATAATTTTCCAGCACTGCTTCTCACCTTGGAATGCCAAGAAAATACAGAGATTAGTCACTCATTTCAACATTTTGCCTTTTCAGTGGGCACCATTTAACTTTTTTACCAAGTTTGTGAGCTCTGTGAGAGAAGGGACTAGCTTTTGCCTCTTTTTGGTACCCCTATTGTAAAGATCAAATCAAATGAGACAATATATGTAAACATATGAACGATTATAAATTCTTCTTTTAAATCACAACCCTCCATAATATGGTCCCAACACATCTTCCCTACCTCATCGTACATGGCAACGTACTCCTGTGCTGTACAATGCAGCCCAAAGGGCCTTTTCTCTGCCCCTCGCACTCCTTATTGCACTCCCCAGTGGCTGTGCCCCATGCCCTGAATGCCCCCCATCCTTACTTCTAGCTCCCTTCCATGTGGTTCAAGTACCACCTTTGACATAAAGCTTTTTCTGATCTCCCAGTGGCTATACCACTCACTCCAAAACTACTTTTGTATTTATAGATATCTTAAAATTATGAACCTAGGAGGCAGCCAGGTGGCTCCATGGATAAAGTGCTGAACCTGGAGTTAGGAAGACCCAAGTTTAAATCCAACCTCAGACCCTGGCTATGTGACCCTACAGGCCTGGCACTATATCCACCAAACCACCTAGCTGTCCCCACATATTAGCCTTTTTTTTTTAAACCCATACCATCTGTCTTGGAATCAGTACTAAGTATTTATTCCAAGGCAGTAGAGCAGTAAAGACTGGGTAATGAGGGTTAAATGACTTGCCCAGGATCACATAGTTAGCAGGTATCTGAGGTCACATTTGAACCCAGAACCTCTTGTCTCTAGGCCTGGCTCTCAAACCACTGAGCTACCCAGGTGCCTCCATAGTAAACTCTTAATAAAGGCTTGACTTTATTCAGCTTAAAATTGGGGGCTCTTAATTGATTCTTGCATTTGATAGTTGGCAAGAACACCAGCATTGTGATGTTTCCCTGGCATCCCTGGTAAAACTGTTTAGGGAACAGGCTGTGCTCAGAAATAAGTTCTCCATAAAACAAATATATTCTGGAGCTTCTTGATTGCTCAGTGAGGAGGCTCCGAAACTTGGACATGTGTCTTTGTGGCAGAAGTGCTGTTTTGTGATCTGTCTCTGTGTGTGGCTGGTTCTCTTCTGCCACCACCGTGTCTGGTATCAGCTGTTTGCTGCCCCTGTCACCACTTCTAATCTCTTAAATTTCAGCAGCTGTTTCTAAGATCCATGATCACTTCTGTTGTCTGCTGCATCTGCTATTTGCCCTCTTGGGGCACTGAAGTGGCATGAAGGAGTGTGCTGAACTTGATTCAGGAAGATCAGAATTCAAATTCTGCCTCAAATACTTCTTGGCTATGTGACCCTGGGTAAATCACTTAACCTCTTCTGCTTCAGTTTCCTCATTTATAAAAGAGAGATGATAATAGCACCTACCTCTCAGAGTTATTGTAAGAATTAAATGAGATAATTTGCATAAAGATCTTTGCAGACCTTAGAATTCTGTATAAATTCTATAGGTTCTATATATTTATTATATATGATAATATATACTAGTTACTATTTATTATTATTATGCTATTTATCTCTGCGTTGTCTTTTCTGTTTCTTTTGCCTTCTCCCCAAATTCTAGCTTTTCATATGGAGTAGATCCCTATTATAAGCATCCCTTCATAATAAAACTGCTTTTCTCTTGACTGGCAAACAATCCCACATAGGGGACCATTTTTGACGGCTCCATTTTCTTCTTTCCTTTCTTCCCATTGCCCTTTTGTGGGAATCTCTTAGCCATCAGAAACTCTCATCTCCTCCTCTCAGAACACCCAAACAAACAGCCATTCCAGGGTGAGCTGCAGTCTGTGTCCATGTATCTTGGCATCCCTGAAGCCAGGTATCTGGTTGTGTCTCAAGGACCATGTGTCTGTCTTCCCCTAAAGGCCTGAGGGAATCTCACCTCAAGTAGAATGGGGCCTCCCTTTCAAGGCAGCCACTCAACTTTCTGTACTGGGCTTCTGCTAGGTTGCGGGGGGCTGGGGAAGCACCATCCTGAAAAGAGGCAAAAAGCAGGTCTCAGCACAGACCCTTCCCTTCTTCACTCTCATTACTCAGCTTCTCCTCACCTTGGAGCTCTCTCCCAGCCTTTCTGCCTTCCTTCCCTGGTCCTCTGGGTTCCACCTCATGTACCTCAGCTATATTTCTCTTGTTTGGGTGCAGCCTCAGGGGGTCCCATGCAATGCCCATCATGCTTCTCCCACGACTCCCACACAGCTATAGCGACAAACCATGGGGAGTGGAAATGGTTCTACGCCCTTTCTCCTCCCCACCTTCTGCCCCCTTGATTTTCTCTTTTTGTTCAATCAGCTGAGTAGTGATTTAAGGAATGGCTATGTTGGGGGGCCCCTCAATTTGGCAGGGAAAAGGAATGATTGTTGGCATGAGGCAGGGCCTCCCTTCCCTAGGATTATGAAGAACAGCTGAGAGGCTCTATTGCTCCTTGCAGGTCCATGATGGGCTATGGCTGGGAGCCAATCCTGTAGAAGCAGGAACATCCCGGGGGTGGGGGTGGTGAGGCCTCTCCCCACAAACCAGCTGTATATACACCCAGATTGTAGAAAGCCATTTGTGCCTGGTCCGGATGATGCCACTCACTGCCCGCCCCACTCCATTCATGCTGAGGACTCCATGGGATCTAGTCCCACTGCCATGGGAAGAGAGACTAAAGACAGGAGAAAGAGTCTCATCTCTTGGGGCTTACAGGCCTCCCTGAAGGCAGGTTTTTTTTAACCCCTCCAGGGGAGGAGGATCCCTTGGGTCCTGAAGTCAAAGGACACTGATGTTGAGAAACATCAGACCTGGGAGTGGTCTTCCTAGCTCTTAGCACAGTATTTTGCTTATACAGTAGACACGTAACAAATGCATTCATGCCTTCATTTATTCACTCAGAGCTGAAGTCACATGGGCAGTTAATAACCAAGTGAGGATCCCAAGCCAGTTCCTCTGACTCCAAATCCATCATTCTTCCCCATATCCAAATCCACTCCCTCACTGCCCCAAGTGTCTCCTAAGTCCTAGATGCCATGGTCATTACTCACTAATATGGCTCCAGGAGATAGGAAGGAAGCCGAACTCGTCCCTCTTATCCCCAGGTGCTGTTTCCTACTTGGCTCCCTCTCTTGGTTGTGCTGCTTGGTTGTTTGCAATGGGGAGAAGATGGTGGTGAAAGGAGCCCAGGGTTGGAAGGGGATTTTCTTCTGTAGGTTTCTCCTCTCAGCCAGTTTTGCTCCTAATGCCGGGCATTCTGGGTGCCTCTTCTTGAGGGATGGGACTCTTATACTTCTCTTTTCCATGCTCTTGGACTTTAAACCTTCTACTTCTATTTGCTCCAGGAGCTTCTGATCAATCTGTAAGACCAGCATAGAGACTGGGCTAAGTTCTACCCATTGACCAGGGTTATGGGTTCTGAGCTGAGATAAGCTGTCCATGGTTCTTCCTTCTTCTTTTATTTTTCACATTATTTTATTTATTTATTTTTGGAATTTTTTTTCCCTCTAGTTACATGATTCTTGTTGTCTCTCTCCCTTCTTCCTTCCCCCCTCCCAGAGCTGACAAGCAATTCCAGTGGGTTATGCATGTATTATCACTTTACCACTTTCCATATTAATCACATTTGCAATAGAGCAATCTTTTATTTTTTTTTAAATTTAGAATATTTTTCCATGGTTCCATGATTTATGATTCCCTCCCCCACCCCCACCCCCACCCCCGCTCTTTCCTCCCCCTTCCCAAAGCTGACAAGCAGTTGCACTGAGTTATACATGTATCATTGTTCAAAACCTATTTCCATGTTGTTCATATTTGCAGTAGAGTGGTCCTTTAATGCCAAAACCCTAATCATATCCCTATTACACTACAATTGAAGAGCAATCTCTTAAAACCAAAACCCCAAATCCCACACCCATATAAACAAGTGATAAATCACGTTTTTCTTCTGTGTTTCTGCTCCCACAGTTCTTTCTCTAGATGTGGATAGTGTTCTTTCTCACAAGTTCCATGGGATTATTCTTGATTATTGCATTACTAATAAACTATTGTAACAGAGTCTATTACATTTGATCATCCCACAATGTTTCAGTTAACATCCATGGTTCTTCTCTTCCCAAACTTCTCCCAAACCTGGTCCTCTAAGTAGTCCCTGATCCTCTATGGTTCCCATCTTTACCTTGCCTCCAACTGCAGGAGGTTTTCCCCTCCCTGTCTCCCACCAAGTTACAATAGCACCTCAATTCCATCAAGGTTGAAGAGATACAGGGACAGTACCAGATGGGAATGAAAATAGGAAAAGTAAGGTGGTGATAAAGGGTGGAAGATTTAGAAAGAAGAGGGAAGAGTTTGGAGGGATGCCAAATCACAATGTGATACCAAGAAGCTAGACCCCCACACCAACATGGTAACTAGGATATTTTTATTCTGCCTTGGGGCCCCTTTCTACCCATCACCCCCTTGCCTTAGTCTTCCTCTGTAGCTGGTCAAACTTCTCTTCCTGAGATGCCAATATCTTCTCAAGGTCCTGGTGTCTTCTGAGCAGTTCTTCTACATCCGACACTGAGTTCTGGAAAGAAGCAGGGCTGAAATGAGACTCAGATACCCAACCTTGTGCCAATCCACATCTTCCCAACCTTGTTTAGAGGGTGAGCCCCTCCAGAGTAGGGACCATCTTTTGCCTCTTTGTATCCCCAGCACTTAGCACAGTGCTTGGCACAAAGTAGGCCCTTAATGAATGCTTATCGAAGAATAGATTGTTTTTTATTATTCCTCTTCCTGCACTCTATGTTCTAACCAAACTGATTCCCTAAACTTGACCCACTATCTTTCCTCTTCACCAGTTTGCCCAGTCTGATCCTTGTGGTTGGAATTCCCAAATGCTTCAGCCCTGCTTCTCATCTTCTGTCAAAGTTCAATAAAGCGCCACCTCCTCCCTGATCTGACCTCTCAGTCTTCCTTTGCTCATAAAATGTCCTTTTCCTCCTTCAAGATGCCTCAACACTGGGGGCAGCTGGGTAGCTCAGTGGATTGAGAGTCAGGCCTAGAGACGGGAGGTCCTAGGTTCAAATCTGGCCTCAGACACTTCCCAGCTGTGTGACCCTGGGCAAGTCACTTGACTCCCATTGCCCACCCTTACCACTCTTCCACCAAGGAGCCAATACACAGAAGTTAAGGGTTTAAAAAAAAAGATGCCTCAACACTCTATGATGTCTCCTTGTTCCCACTGAAGTCTACAGATTATATATACACATATATTTGTTTCTGTGTCATAGGCTCCCCTCCCATCCTATAAGCTGTACATTATTTTTCACCTTTGTATTCCTAGCACCCATCACTGTACCAGCCTATACCATTCCATCTCCCACCTCAGTACCTTTGTACAGGCTGTGACCCATTTCCTGGAATGTCTCTCTCCTACTGCTCTCCCTTGGGAGCTCTGGTGTCCTTCAAACCTTAAGTGCTCCCTCCTACACAGGACCTTTTCTAATTCCCTCCAGGGATATCACCTCTCCCAATTGCCCTCAATAGTCTGTTTTTACCATGTACTAGATTTCTATTTCTATAGGTCCTCAATACTCCTCTCCTCCCGCTGCCCTGATAGGCCACAAACTCCTTGAGAACAGGGATTGTCTCATTTTGGTCTTTGTATCTCAGTGCCTAGTAGTGACTGGAGAAAGACCTGAATGCAGCTTAAAGCAGACCATTCTTCATTAAAGAACAAGAGGGAAGGGCTCGGAAGGATGCCGAGTCACGGTGTGGTACTGAGAAGCTCGCCCCCCGCACTATCCTGGTAACTCGGGTATCTCTATTCTGCCTCTGTGTGTGTGCCTTTTTCTATAATGTGACATACATAGAAATACATGTTTTATATGATAGCACATGTAACCAATGGCCAATTGCTTATTGTCTCAGGGAGGAGGTAGGGGATAGATGGAGGGAGAGAATGTGCTACTTCAGAATTTTAGAAACAAATGCCAAAACTTGTTTTTACGTGTTAGATGGAAAAAATAACTACTGAAGGAAAACATAAAGAAAATGCAGGATCCATTCTTGTTAAAAAAAATTAAAAGCATATGAATAAGGGCGGTTAGGTGGCTCAGTGAATGAAGTCCTGGGTTCAAGTCTGGCCTCAGACACTTCCTAGCTGTGTGATGCTGGGCAAGCCACTTAACCCCCATTGCCTAGCCCTTACTGCCCTTCTGCCTTGGAACTGATACTCTATATTGATTCTAAGACTGAAGGTATGAGTTTTTATTTAAAAAAAAAAAGCATATGAATAAATGGACTTTCCTTCATAAATAATACATCTCTAAAAAATGCAGACTGTTTACCTTGCACATAATAGACACAATAAATATTTGTTGAATTAATTTACTTTGAATTTCATCTCACTGAATTCCTTGGATGGTGGCCTGGCTTTACTTGCCCCCCAATAGTCCTATTTGGGCAGAGGCCCCAGCACTGTCAGTGAGCTAGAGCAGCCAAGAGAACCAGGAAAAGATTGGGTGCAGGGTGTTGACTCACCCCAAGGTTGGGGTCCAGGAGGAGGCCCTCACGTGAGCTCAGCCAGATGTCAGCCTTTTCCAGGTCCTGCCGGAGCTTCTGGAGCTCCCAGTTCTCCTTGTACAGGCTCTGGCGATGTGCCCACTCCTCCCGTAATTCTTGCATCTGGTCTCCTAGCTCTTGTAGCCACTCCTTTACCTGCATGATGATAGCCAACATTTATAGAGCACTTAAAGTCTGCAAAATGCTTTAAATGTTATCTTACCTTGTCTATGAGGCAGGTGTATTACGTTATCCCTTCCACCTTGTGAAAAGGTGTGTGTGTGTGTGTGTGTGTGTGTGTGTGTGTGTGTGTGTGTGTGGTGAGGGGTTGGGGACACGATGACCCCAAGATCTGGAAAGTCCACGTAAAATTTTTGGTCCTTCCTTTGAACCAGAAAAGAAGTCTGAATTTTTTCTTTTTCTTTTATGGAGCATTTACAGAACCTTATTATAAATTTTGGGTTAAGTATGCATTTCTGAGTTTCTAAATTTTTTTTTCTGTCATCTGCTGGCCTTTGCATGCCATCTTGGCTTCTGCCAAACTCACCCCAAATTCCTATTTAATTTCTTATATGGATCCATGCTACATGGAAATTGCAGTGGGGAAAGTGGTGATGTAGAAAGGATAACTATATTTATCCCCATTCTTCAGGTGGAGAAAATGAGGCACAGAAGGGGTTACGTGACTTGGCCAGGGTCACACCACTAGCAAGTGCATGGGACAGGGTTTGAATTCAAGTCTTCATGACTCCAGGTCTGATGCTCCATCCACTATGCCATTAAGCTGTTTCAGAAGACAAAGCATGGGCCAAGGCTGGCCAGCCTGGGTAAGGTTAGACCAGCCATAAGAGAGGCCACAGGAAGAATAGTTCCACTTAGGTTCCTAGCTCGTCTCCCGCTCTGAGCTCCCATCATTCCACATCCTCACCCCTCGACTTCCTAATGCTCGCTGGGGCTCCCAAAGCTGTAGGCTATGTCCAATCTCCCCAGGTGAGCCTGGCCTCGGCTTCTGCTCCCATCTCTTCTCTGGTGCTGACCTCTTGGGCCATAAAGTGGCCACTGCCTGCCAGCTGCTCTCCTTCTTGTTGGACATCCTGAACCAGGAGCCAGTGTTCCTCGATGTCCTGTCCGAGCCCTTCATGCTGCAGCAGTTGTTGCTCTGCCCCAGGCATGTCCCCAGATGGTTCTTCCAGCATGACTAACCTCTGCATCTCTTGTGTCACGCTTCTGCGGGGCAGAGAGACTTGGGTCAGACTGGCAAGTGGAGGAGGCTTAGCTCAGATCCTGGAGGACCCAGAAGAGAGTCACTATAACAAAGGGCATATTTGTTTATCCTCTTCCCCAAAGGAGACAGGATAGTACAATGGAATGACCATTGGTTGTGGAGTTAGAGGTCCTGGGTTCAAATCCCACCTCTGGTGCTCATTCGCTATGTGATCTGGAGCAGCTGGGTGGCACTGTGAATAGAGCACTGGGCTTGGAATTAGGAAGACATCTTCCTGAGTCCAAATGTGACCTCAGATACTTGTTAGCTGTATGACCCTGGGCAAGTCCCTCAACCCTGTTTGCCTTGGTTTCCTCATCTGTAAAAACGAGCTGTCAATGGAAATGGCAAATCAAGTCAGTGTCCTTGCCAAGAAAATCCCAAATGGCACTCATGATAAAAAAAATAAAATAAAACAAACTGTGCTTTCCACTGCCAAAGAAGAAATTGTTGGAATCTGATTGCAGATCAAAGCATGCCATCTTTCACTTTATTTCCTTCATGAATTTTTTACTGCAAATGTGACATGTGTCTTCAGTCATGACATGGGGAGAATATGGAAAATATGTATTGCACAAAAGCAATGGTATAATCTACAGCAGACTCTTTAATGCCTTGAGGAGAGGGGAAGGGAAAGAGGGAGAGAATCTAAACAGCAAAATGTCAGAAAACAATTACCAAAAATTGTTTCTACGTGTAATTAAAAAAAATGAAAACCCCAAATGGGGTCAAGAAGAGTTGGACATGACTGAAATGGCTACACAGCAATGATCTTGGGCCTTAGTTTCCTCATCTGAATAAATGAAGTCTGGATTCAATTAGAAGGCCTCTTAGGTCCCTTCCAGCTTTAGAGCTATGATCCTAGAATAAAAGATATCATCAAATAAATATGAGAGTGAAAAACAGGATAAACTGTACATTTGGTCAAACCAAATGGCAAAGAACCACCAAGAGAAATCCAATGTGGGTCACCAATATCTTCTACACATCTAGAGAAAGTGAGGAAAGACCTTCAACCCTGTTCATTGGTCCAGCCTGAATAGGCCCCTTAAGAGCCAGGCTCCTTAGAACTGATTGTTAAATTTTCAGTGTGAGCATTTACACCTAGGAATTCCAAACGCTTATTTTACTGGTTGTCTAGACTTAAGAATGTGATGAGGAAAATGTTGATAATGCAGATTAAACTTAAAAGTATGTGTCATGTGCATTTCTTTCCTGGAGAGTTAGTTGTTAAACATTTACCAGCACCCTTTTGATCCAGAGCCAAAACTAGCAGGAGGTTACTGGGTAAATGAGGTTTGGTGAACTATCCCATGTGCCCACCACCATACTGGTACCTGGCAATGAGAAAATGTGTTTCTCCCACTTGTGGCCTATCCCTATGCCTAAAGATCCCATCTCTATTTGGTATTTCTCTGTAGCTATGTTGTAGGATGGGTCATCTCACACAGGATGACCTGGGGAACATCCTACCTTGGGGTTCTTGGTATTGACAGCAGTGTCAATGTGAACAGATCCGTCTCAGGGCTACCTAGAGCATCCTTCTCTCTTCTTCTTTTCTGTCAGAATTTGCCCCAGGTTTGGGGATTCTCTATTAAGACTCCTTGTAAAGGGGGGTGGTTAGGTGACTCAGGATTAGAGATGGAAGGTCTTGGGTTCAAATCTGACCTCGGACACTTCCTAGTTGTGTGGCCCTGGGCAAGTCACTTAAGCCTCATTGCCTAGCCCTTACCACTCTTCTGCCTTGGAACCAATACACAGTATTGATTTTAAGATGGAAAGTAAGGATTTAAAAAAAACAACAACTCCTTTTAGAAAACTTTATGAGGGAATACAGAGAAGAAATAAGTTAAATGGGCAGGCATGATTGGGTTGCAATCTTAATTACTGGAAAGAATTCCCACAGGTAAGAAGTATCTGAGGTCACATTTGAACCCAGGACCTCCCTTCTCCAGGCCTGGTGCTCTTCCACTGTGCCACCTCGTGGCCTTCCCTCCTCCCCTTGTACAGTATCCTGGAACCATCAATTAATGTTTTATGTATCTGTTTTGTTTAAGGCAATAAAAGTCTATCCAGAGATAGGAGGTATTGTGAAATTTCAGAGCTGGAAGGGGCTTCAGAGGCCATAGTCTAGTCCAGTGATGGTGAACCTTTTGGAGCCTGAGTGCCATGCCCACCTACCCAGAGACCATGTGCTGTGTTCCCCCTTCTCCCACACAGGGGAGGGAGGAAGTACTCCCACTGGGCTGCTGGGCAGAGGGGCAGGTGAAATGAGGAATGTCCTCAGCAAATGTAGAGAGGGGGAGGGGAGTGGCCCTAGCTCTCTGCTCCCCTCTAGCTCTGCCGCCTGTGAGCTGCCCATCTTACCCACTGTGCGCTCCCATTGGCTGTTGGACAGAGGGGCAGGGCATGTGAAAAAATATTGTCAGGTATGGGGGAGGGGAGCAGTTCTGCCAGAGTCCCTCTGCCTTTCTAGTAACAAACTTGGGGGGGGGGACAGCTGAGTGCTCACAAAAAGTACAATGTGTGCCATCTTTGGCACCCATGCCATAGATTCACCATCACTGGTCTAATCCATACCTAAAAATAATTTCATAGGGTCACAGATTTGGAGATGGAAGGGCCTGGGAGGTCAAGCCCAATGGCTTCATTTTACAAATGAGGATACTGAGGCCCCGAGACTGTAAAGGACTTAGCCCTTGACCACATCTCTGATAAGTGATCTTTCAGCCTTTGTTCGAAGGTACCAGTGAAAGGAAGCCCCTGTCCCTTGGGTAGCCAATGTCTACTTTTGGATAGCAATCACCTTCCAAAATTTTTCTTGCCATTAAGTCTAACTGTTTAATGCTGTTTCTGCTTCGTGTTCCTCATTCTCCTACCCTGTGGGCTGAATTCCTCCTGCCTCTGACAGCCCCTCAGGGATTGGAAGGGAACAGTCAGGTCCTCTCCTGAGCCTTCCTTTTCCAGGCTGACCAGTCCCAGCTGCTTGGCCCTCATGGAGTGTGAACTCAGTCCTCCACCATCCTGGTCACCTTCCCCTCCGTGCTCTCTAGCTTCTTGAAGCATCTTTCCAGGAAGTCCTCCCCCTCCCCAGCCTCACTGAGCTCCAGATGGTGTGTGACTGGCTCAGGGCTAGGCCTGGGCCCCCACTCACAGCAGCTCTCTACAGCGGCTTAGGAACACGTGGCCACGTTCAGCTTGTTGCAGCTGCTGGCCTCGGTGCTGGGCCTTCTTCTCCAGGCTGTTCCAGGATTCCTGCACTTCCCCCAGCCTCTGGGCCAGGCGTTCCTGAACCTTGGGGTATAGCCGGCCCAACCAGCCTGCTTCAGCCCGCAGCCGAGAGACTTCCTTCTCCATGGCTACCAGCTCCCGCTGCAAGCAAAGAACACTAGCAGGGCGTGCTCCCCTGGGGCCCCTGCTCCCTGGCTGGGAACCCTCCTCCCACCCCATGCCTCCCTCTAGCCCCTTCTCTCTGTCCTTGTCTCTCTCCCCTCCCCACTTCCTCTTCCCTCCCTCCCTCCCTTCCTCCCCTCTTCCTTCTCTC
>NC_058131.1:527484768-527540855 GCF_016433145.1 Gracilinanus agilis | reverse complement strand
CTCCCTCCCTTCTTTTCTTCCTCCCTCCTTCCCTCCCTTCCTTTTTCCTTCCCTCCCTCCCTCTCTCCCCATCCCTTCCTTCCTCCTTCCCTTCTTTCCTTCCTCCCTACTTCCTTTCTTTCCCCTACTCTTCCCTCTCTGTCCAGTCTCCCTTCTTTTCTCTCCCTCCCCCTCTCCCCATTCTCCTCTCTCCAAGACCTCCCCCCAGAGCCCAGAAGGCTATGCTACTCAAACCCCCGAAGAGCTCCCTCAGCTACCTCCAGGTTCCTCTGCTGTCGTTGAAGGGATTGCACAGATGACAGATCTTGGCCATAGTCTCCTTGACACAACGTGGCAGCCTTTTCCTGTATACAGCTCCATAACTCAGCCGCTGCCTGGTGAAACCCGTGGACCTCTCTGGCAGCCACCAGGTTCTGAGAAAACAAGAAAAGGACTGGAGATGTGTCTGAATAAATCCCTACCTCAGGAATCAAGAGGACCTGGATTCAAATCCTACTTCTGATGCTGATGACCTGTGTGACTGAGCAAATTACTGTGCCTCCCTGGGGCTTAGTTTCCTCATTTGTAAAATGAGAGGATTGGACTAGATGGCTTCTCAAGCCCCTTCCAGCTCTAGGTCTATGATCCTATGATGAAAATAGGCATAACCTTTGATCCAGAGACCCTACTGTTAGGTAGGTGTGTACCCCCAAGGGAGCCAAAGATGGAAAGGTTCCAGATGAATGGAAATAGTTCTAGCATCACTTTTTTAAGCCCTTACCTTCCTTTTTAGAATCAACACTGTATTGGTTCCAAGGTAAAAGAGAAGTAAGGGCTGGGCAACTGGGGTTAAGTGACTTGCCCAGGATCACACAACTAGGAAGTGTCTGAGGCCAGATTTAAACCTAGGACCTCCTGTCTCTAGGCCTGGCTCTCTATCTAATGAGTCATTTGAAGAACTAGAAACAGAAGAGATAGCCATTGACTGGGGGGTTTGGGGGGGGGGATGACTAAGGAGAAGAATGAGACCCAAGTACCATAGCAATGGGAAGGAGTGGATTCAACATGTAAAACTGGATCACAATCAGAGCTGTATTCAAATTATACTATTAGAAGATATAATTATGCAAAATTCAGTCATTTGTTCCAATCCAATGGAAATATGCAATACCAAATGGAATAAAGTGACAGCTTTCATGGATTCCTTCTTTGTACTAATCAGGACCTAGCTGTATTTAAACAGCTCTCAAGACTTGGCAAACAGGGACAGCTAGGTGTCTCAGGGGCTAGAGAGCCAGACCTGCAGATGGGAGGTCCTGAGTTCAAATCTGACCTCAGACACTGCCTGTGACCCTGGCCCTTACTGCTCTTCTGATGCTAGGATAGAAGGTAAAGGTTTTTTTGTTGTTTTTTTTAAAAGAATGATGTATAAGAAACTTGCTTTCTTTCCTGAACTAACAATTACAAATCCTTATAGTACAAATACAGACATCAAAATGTCCTGAAGAACTCAACCAATAAACTGGACAGGAGCATAATCACAGTCTGGTTGGTTGTCCACAAATGTGAATCAAAATCACTTTTACACAATATTTTATTTTATTTTAAACCTTTATCTTCTGTCTTAGAATCAATACTGTATATTGGCTCCAAGGCAGAAGAGTGGTAAGGGTAGGCAATGGGAGTAAAGTGACTTGCCCAGGGTCACACAGCTAGGAAGTATTTGAGGCCAGATTTGAACCCAGGACCTCCCATCTCTGGATCTGACTCTCAATCCACTGAGCCACTCAGCTGCCCCCCACACAATATTTTAGATAGATACCTTCATATCAAACACTCAATCTCCAGGCTACATGGTTACTTCCAACTTCTGAAAAATTTGCACCATTCTGCATAGACATATGACCCTCTGTGGCCATGGACAAGTCTCTTTCTCATTTTATCCATTTTACCTGTCTGTGGAATGGGGACAATACCTACAGCACCCATCCCACAGAGACTTAATGGGATGTATCAGAGGGTTTTATATATATTTTCTTTTTTTCAAATTAAAAACCCTTACTTCCTGCCTTAGAATCATATTGGTTCTAAGGCAGAAGAAAGCTAAGGAGTAGACAATTGGGGTTAAATGACTTGCCCAGGGTCACATAGCTAGGAAGTGTCTGAGATCAGATCTGAATCAGGACCTCCTGATTTTAGAGTGCATAAACTATTTTTTATTTTTTATTTATTTTTATTTTTTAGAAAAAAAAATTTCCATGGTTACATGATTCATGTTCTTGCTCTCCCTCATCCCAGTAGCTGATGCGCATTTCCACTGGTTTCTTCATGTACCATTGATCAAGACCTATTTCCATATTATTCATAATTGTTCTAGGGTGGTCATTAAGAGTCTACATCCAAATCGTGTCCACATCAACTCATGAGTTCAAGCAGCTGTTTTTCTTCTGTTTCCACTCCTGCAGTTCTTCCTCTGAATGTGGGTAGCGTTCTTTTCCATAAATCCCTCAGAATTGTCCTGGGTCATTGCATTGCTGTTATTACAGAAGTCCATTACATTTGATTTTACCACAGCATATCAGTCTCTGTGTACAATGTTCTTCTGGCTCTGCTCCTTTTGCTCTGCATCAATTCCTGGAGGTCTTTCCAGTTCACATGGAATTCCTCCAGTTTATTATTCCTTTGAGCACAATAGTATTCCATCACTAGCATATACCACAATTTGTTTAGCCATTCCCCAATTGAAGGGCATACCCTCGTTTTCCAATTTTTTTTGTCACCACAAAGAGCATGGCTTTAAATTTTTTTGTACATGTCTTTTCCCCTATGATCTCTTTGGGGTACAAACCCAACAATGGTATGGCTGGATCAAAGGGCAAGCAGTCTTTTAGCGCTCTTTGGGCATAGTTCCAAATTGCCATCCAGAATGGTTGGATCAGTTCACAACTCCACCAGCAATGCATTAATGTCCCAATTTTGCCACGTCCCTTCCAACATTCATTACTCTCTCCTGCTACCATTTTAGCCAATCTGCTGGGTGTGAGGTGATAGGTCAGAATTGTTTTGATTTGCATTTCTCTAATTATTAGAGATTTAGAACACTTTCTCATGTCCTTATTGATAGTTTTGATTTCTTTATCTGAAAATTGCCTATTCATGTCCCTAGCTCATTTATTGATTGGAGAATGGCCTAATTTTTTGTACAATTGATTTAACTCCTTGTATATTTGAGCAATTAGACCTTTGTCAGAGTTTTTTGTTATAAAGATTTTTTCCCAGTTTGTTGTTTCCCTTCTGATTTTAGTTGCATTGTTTTTGTTTGTACAAAACCCTTTTAATTTAATGTAATCAAAATTATTTATTTTACATTTTGTAATTTTTTCTAACTCTTGCTTGGTTTTAAAATCTTTCCTTTCCCAGAGATCTGACAAGTATACTATTCTGTGTTCACCTAATTTTCTTATAATTTCCTTCTTTATATTCAAGTTTTACCCACTCTGAATTTATCTTGGTGTAGGGTGTGAGATGCTGATCTAAACCTAATCTCTCCCATATTGTTTTCCAATTTCCCCAGCAGTTTTTGTCAAATAGTGAATTTTTGTCCCCAAAGTTGGGCTCTTTGGGTTTATCATAAACTGCCTTGCTGATGTCACTTACCCCAAGTCTATTCCACTGATCCTTCCTTCTGTCTCTTAGTCAGTACCATATCGTTTTTTTTTTAAATTTTTTTTTAAACCTTTAACTTCTGTGTATTGGCTCCTTGGTGGAAGAGTGGTAAGGGTGGGCAATGGGGGTCAAGTGACTTGCCCAGGGTCACATAGCTGGGAAGTGTCTGAGGCCGGATTTGAACCTAGGACCTCCCGTCTCTAGGCCTGACTTTCAATCCACTGAGCTACCCAGCTGCCCCAGTACCATATTGTTTTGATGACTGCTGCCTTATAGTATAGTTTAATATCTGGTACTGCTAGGCCACCTTCCTTAATTTTTTTTTCATTATTTTCCTTGATATTCTTGATCTTTTGTTCTTTCAAATGAACTTTGTATTAGTTTTTTCTAATTCTGTAAAAGAGTTTCTTGGTAGTTTAATGTGTATGGCACTAAATAAGTAAATTAATTTGGGTAGAATGGTCATTTTTATTATGTTATCTTGTCCTACTCATGAGGAATCAATGTTTTACCAGTTCTTTAGATCTAATTTTAATTGGGTGGAAAGGGTTTCATAGTTGTGTTGTATAATTCCTGTGTTTGTCTTGGTAGATAGATTCCCAAGTATTTTATATTGTCTAGGGTGATTTTAAATGGAATTTCTCTTTCTAACTCTTCCTGCTGCAATGTGTTGGAAATATATAGAAATGCTGATGATTTATGTGTGTTTATTTTTTATTCTGCATCTTTGCTAAAGTTGTTGATTATTTCCACTAACTTTTTAGTTGAATCTCTGGGATTTTTTAAGTAGACCATCATATCATCTGCAAAGAGTGATAGCTTGGTCTCCTCACTGCCTATTTTAATGCCTTCAATTTCTTTTTCTTCTCTAATTGCTACTGCTAGTGTTTCTAGTACAATGTTAAATAATAGAGGTGATAATGGGCATCCTTTTTTCATGCCTGATCTTATTGGGAAGGCTTCTAATTTATCCCCATTGCATATGATGCTGTTGAAGGTTTTAGATATATACTGTTTATTATTTTTAGGAAAGGTCCTTCTATTTCTATACTTTCTAGTGTTTTCAATAGGAATGGGTGTTGTATTTTGTCAAAGGCTTTTTCAGCATCTATTGAGATAATCATGTGTTTTTTGTTTGTTAGTTTGTTGATACAGTCAATTATGTGGATGGTTTTCCTAATGATGAACCATCCTTGCATTTCTGGTATAAATCCCATCTGATCATGATGGATAATCCTCTTGATCACTTGCTGGAGTCTCTTTGCTAGTATTCTATTTTAAGATTTTTGCATCTATGTTCATTAGGGAGATTGGTCTGTAGTTTTCTTTCTCTGTTTTTGGTCTGCCTGGCTTTGCAAACAAATGCAAAAAAAGCAGAAATAATAAATGCAACCTTATCAGATCATAATGCAATAAAATAATTATTAGTAAGAATACATGGAGAGGCAAACCAAAAACTAATTGGAAATTAAATAATATGATTCTCCAAAATAAGTTAGTGAAAGAACAAATCATAGAAACAATTAATAATTTCATTGAAGACAATGACGATGAGACTTCTTACCAAAACCTATGGGATGCACCCAAAGCAGTTCTAAGGGAAAAATTTATGTCACTGAGTGCATATATTAACAAATTAGGAAGGGCAGAGATTAATGAATTGGGCATGCAACTTAAAAAACTAGAAAACGAACAGATTAAAATCCCCAGATGAAAACTAAATTAGAAATACTAAAAATCAAAGGAGAAATTAATAAAATTGAAAGTAAAAGAACTATTGAATTAATAAATAAGACTAGAAGCTGGTATTTTGAAAAAACAGATAAAATAGACAAAGTACTGGTAAAGCTAATAAAAAAAGGAGAGAAGAAAACCAAATTAACAGTATCAAAGATGAAAAGGAAGACTGTACCTCTAATGAAGAGGAAATTAAGGCAATCATTAAAAACTATTTTGCCCAATTATATGGCAATAAATATAGCAATCTAGGTGGTATGGATGAATATTTACAAAAATATAAATTGCCTAGATTAACAGCAGAAGAAATAGAATACTTAAATAATCCAATGTCAGAAAAAGAAATTGAACAAGCCATCAAAGAACTCCCTAAGAAAAAATCGCCAGGGCCTGATGGATTCACAAGTTAATTATATCAAACATTTAAAGAACAACTAATCCCAATACTATACAAATTATTTGACATAATAAGCAAAGAAGGAGTCCTACCAAATTCCTTTCATGACACAAATATGGTACTGATTTTAAACTTTTTTTTTTAAAAGGAGGATGAAACTTGCATTTCACGGTGGGAAATGTCCAAAGAGCCAATTCATCTATCTTTTGATGAAAAGACCATAGTCATTAAGGGGGGGAGGCTCTGTTTTGTGGGGGAAGCACCAGTTCTATATTTGGTAGAATCTGGGGCTTCCCTCTCAGACGTAAGCTCCAGAATCCTGGTAGGGGCTGACTACCAGCTGACCTCACCCTCCAGATTGGAATACATTTGCACATCTTGGATGACCAACAGTACAGCAAAAGGGTCAGAGCATAGGACTGGGCCACAGGAATGCTGATAATAATAGCTAACACTTGCATAGCAATTTAAAGTTTACAAAGCCCTTTACATACATTGTGTCCTTTGATCTTCAACACAACCCTGAGAAAGAGATGCTATTATTATCCCCATTTTACAGATGAGAAAACTGAGGCAAATACAGGTTAAGTGACTTGCCCAAGGTCACAGAGCTAGTAAGTGAGACCAGATTTGAACTCAGGTCTTCCTGACCCCACCCCCAGTATTCTAGCTATTTATTGTTCCACCCAGCCACTTACCATGGCACACCGCCCCCTCCCCATCCCCAGCAGGTTAGTTTCACTTATACCTCTGCTCGAGTCCTGATTGCTTTGTTCAGCTGTTCCCAGGAGTCCTCGATGCGGCTCCTTTGAGCCTGGATCTTGGGGTAGCACCTGAGGGCTGTCCGTTCCATATTGCCAGCCAGCTCAAGAAACCCTTGGACCTTGGCTGGGCCCAGGCTCTGCACTTCCCTTTCGAAAGTATGGAACTTCTCTTCTAGCATCTGAAAGTGTGTGACCCGGGATTCAGCGCTCCCTGTCTGTGCCTCTGCTCTGCCCAGAATATGCTGCCTCGTCCCCAATGCCCTGCTGCCCCACTAACCTGGGTTTCCTCTAAGCTCAGCCCACACACCCACTCAGACCCTGAACGCCTCCTCTCTCTGGTTGAGCAACTCGAGAGCCGGGATTCGACTAACTGATCTGAGTCTAGTCCTTCTACTTTGTAGACGATGAAGCTGGGACACAGTCAGAGCTGGGGCCAAACCCCAGCTCCCTCGGATCACTTTGTATCTGTTTGTATATAACCCATGTGACAAGTCGTGTTACCTGGCTGCAATGCCGGACTCTCAAGGACGAGGGCTAGTTACTCTTTTACCCTCTGTTTTAGAATCAATATTGTGTATCGGTTCCAAGGCAGAAGAGTAGTGAGGGCTAGGCCAGTGGTGGTGAACCTTTTAGAGACTGAGCGGCACCCCCTCACCGGCTCCCCCCTTGCCCCAGACAGGGGAGGGAGGAAGGGCTCCCATGGAGCTGCTGGGCAGAGGAGTGGGGGAAGTGAGGAATGGCCTCAGGTGCATGGAGAGGGGGAGGGGAACGGCTCCACCCTTAAGTCCCTCTGGCTTTCTAGTAATGCGCTCTGGTGAGTTATTGCAGGTGTGCCCACAGATAGGGCTCTGTGTGCCCTTTTTGGCACATGTGACATAGGTTCGCTATCCCTGGCTAGGCAATCACTGAATCTACAATGCAGTGGTATAGGACAGTGAAGGGCAAACTACGGCCTGCGGGCCAGATGTGGCCCCCTGAAATGTTCTCTCTGGCCATGGGACATTATTCCTAATCTGATGAATACAACGAGTAGGATACAATACAATGAAACTTCAAAAGAGTTGCCTTAGAAACAGACTGACAGATGAGCATTTCTTTTCCTTTGGCCCCCTCCTTAAAAAGTTTACCCATCACTGGTATAGGAGAATCTTGGCTGGGACAACCTGTTCCTTCATTAATTAATCAGCCAAGGCCCTAGAATGCTCAGAGGTAGTGCCCAGGGATTCCCTCTCCATGTGCTGAGGTCCTTTCCCTACCCCCTGATTTCCTTCCTCACCGTACAGGCCCCCTCCCTCTTTCACCTCTCATTGAGATAATATTTTATCACAAAGGCTGTACAGACATCACCTTGACATCCTCCAGGTCCTGCCCACAGTCTGGAGACTCTGCCATGGCCCGCCTGCTTGCCAACCAGGTATCCAGGAGCTGGGCCTCCCGTTCCAATCCATAAAGATTCTGTTGCTCTTGTAAGCACTGCTCTCGGCTCTTGGTCTTCTGCAGTAACCCCTTGTGGGTCTCCCTCAAAGCCTGCAGATTTGCCAGCGCCTTCAGGCTAGGAATAAGGAGAGGGTCACCTTGGGTCAGTGAGATGGCATCCTTTCTTCAACCCTCACCTTGAATGCTGATTACTCATGGAACTTTAAGCCAATCCCATAACCTCCCAGGGGACTTGGCTCCTCAATTTGTAAGCATTATATAAATGTTAGCTATTACTTCTGTTATAATTCCTTCAACAACATACCCCAAAATGATCATCTGGCTTCTGCTTGATGACTTCTGAAGTCCCTTCCAGATGTTTTTAAATTAATTAATTCGTTTGTTACATTAAAATTCCCAGGTATCTCCCTCCCTGCACTAGAAAAGGCATTATTTTGCAAAAAGATATATGTATATATAAAACTATATCTTGTTCATTTCTATTTATCAGTTCATTCTCTGGAGATGGAAATACACAAGTCATTCCTTAAACAATATTTCTCTTGCTGTATATAATGTTCTCTTGGTTCTGCTTATTTCACTCTTTATAATTTCATGTAGGTCTTTCCATGTTTTTTTTTTAACCTTACCTTCCATCTTAGAATCAATACTGTGTATTGTTCTAAGGCAGAAGAGCAGTCAGGGCTAGGCAATGGGAACTAAGTGACTTGCCCAGGGTCACACAGCTAGGAAGTGTCTGAGGCCAGATTTGAACTCAGGATCTCCCATTTCTGGGCCTGGCTCTCTATCCACTGGGCAATCCAGTTGCTACCCACCCCTTATGTGTTGTTAAATTAACTTGTTTGTCATTTCTTACTGCTCAGTATTATTCCATCACAATCAGATGCCACAACTCATTTAGTCATTCCAGATCAAAATTTCTGATCCTATGATGCTCTGCTGACCTTCCCCAATTTCTCATCCATCTCTTTGGAATATATTTACTCACCTTTCTCCTCTCAGATATCTTACTTACCTCTCTGGGTTGGTTCTGCCCTCTAGGCAGGTGCCAGTCTCCTGCAACTTCTCAAGTCGAATGTGGAATCCTTCCAGATCCTTTCTTGTGGCCTCTAGCCTCCGCAGCATGGCCCGGGCAGCTTCCTCATTCTTCCCCAGATCCTCATTGTCCAAAAGAAGGCCTCGTTCTGACAGCCAGGATTCTGCCTCTAGGAGCTGGAGAGGAATGCAATGAGATTAGATCTTCTCCCCATTCCTCTCCTCAAATTTGTTCTTAAGGATTTCGGCCAGGGACAAATTCAAAGGTTGAAGAGGAATAGGTATAGCCTAATTTTTAGGGAGCATGCCAAAGGAGCTACAAAGGAGGGTCTGGAGTAAATGAGGGAGTTAGAGTAGATTGTCCCTTCTGGCTCAAAATCTATGATCCTATAATCTAATGTAGTTTATCTCAAAATAGGTGGTTAGGTGGTGAAGTGGATAGAGCCCCGGGCCTGGAGTCAGAAAGATTCTTCTTCCTGATTTCAAATATGGCATTGACCCTGGGTGATTCACTTAACTCTATTTGCCTCAGTTTCCTCATCTATAAAATGAGTTGGACAGAGATATGGCAAACAACTCCAGTATCTTTGCCAAGAAAACTCCAAATGGGGTCAGAAAGAGTCAGACATGACTGAATGACAACAAATTTCCTTAAATACTGGGTCCCTTCTAGTTTCTTCTCATTCTGTCATCTCTCACTCTTCTCACCTCTGTCAGAAACTGCTGGGCTTCACGAACTTGCTGTAGCCTCCATCTTCTCTGTTCTGCCTCACCCCGAAGTCTGCCCATTGCTGTTTTCAGCTGCTGTAGCCGGGTAGCCACTTCACTGGCAGCAAAATGGCCCCCCTGAACCAGCTTGTGACCTGTGTCCAGTACCACCTGGGCCAGAGCCTCATGGCTGCTGATCTCATCTTCCAAGTTCTGCAAGTTCAAAAGAAGGTCATCCTAGAGGTGAAAGAACCCCCATAGCTCCCCAGCATGTTCCCAATGACTTTGTCATACTGAAACAGAGATGCTAAGAATTCCTAATTCTATTCCATTGGAGGCAGCATGGTATAGTTGATAGATAGCTGATGTTGAAGTAAGGAAGATCTGGGCTCAAATGCTCCTTCTGAAAATAGGCCTGGGGCAAGCCACTTAACCTTTTAGTGCTCTAGGTGACTAAGATTATATTACATTGAAGGTGTTGACCTACTAGAGAGCAGAGGGAGCTTCCTCACCTGGGAGTTCCCTAAACCAATAAAATTACAGGTCCAGGCTCTGTCTCATGTTGCTCTCCCATAATGCTAGCATGAGAAGTATATAACAGAAAGAATTTGGATTCTTAGAACTTAGTTTTGTTTATTTTTTATGACCCTGACTTTCTGTCTTAGAATCAAAACTGTATTGGTTCTAAGGCAGAAGACTGGCAAGGGCTGGACAGTAGGGTTAAGTGACTTGCCCAGGGTCACAGAGCTATGAAATGTCTAAGGTCAAATTTGAACCCAAGACCTCCTGTCTCCAGACCTGACTATTCTCTGAGCTACCTAGAACTGTAGATTTGAACATCCTTTGCAAAGTCCCCAACTCACCACTCCCTATACCAACAGAACCCAGTGCTTTGAAAAAAACATCTAACCACATTGAATCATCCTTTATCTTCTTAATTTCCATCCTCTTTATATTCCTTATGAAGTATGGTTGCTTATTGAGTTACATTTATGGTTACTTAACAAGTATCATGAGAGCTACACAAAATTGCTCTGAATCATCCTTAGGAACTTAGCTAATGCTTTGATTAACAAAACTATTAATTATTAATAAATCAATAATCAATAATCCCTGGTACAGGGAGTGGTGAGTTGGGGACTTTGCAAAGGCTGCTCAAATCTAGGGGATGATAACTAACTATGCTATAACCATGGGCCCTGGAAGACCCCCTCCTAATAAGTCTATGTAATTAAGAACCAATCATAGTCTAAGTTTAGTTTTCATCACTGAATCATTTTGGTACCCTCTGTATCTGTGTTGGGGTATGGAGAGGGCTGCTCTGTTCCTCCTCTTCACAGTGCCTGAGGACATTTTTTGCATGCCCCTCCCCTCTGTCCAACCACCCAATGTGAGCACTTCCTCCCTCCACTATCTGGGGTTTGTGGTGGTGGTGGTGGGGGCTCACAGGCAGCTTGAAATTGAAGTTTGGGCATGCGATCTTGAAAATGTTCATCAACACTGCTCTATAACTTGCCACTGGACTCTTTTGATCCCCTATATAACCTGTTGCCTTTCCAACCGTATAAAAAGTTGGTCTGCTGGAGGTGTCTCTGGTCATGAGGGATGGTTGACCTCTATTATTGGTAATTGATAGCCTTGCCAAAAAATAGATTATGCTTGGATTTTCCGTGTCTCAGTTTCTCATTATAACAGATTTGGCATGAAAAATCTTGGGTTTCTAAAGATAGTGGGGATGGGGTTAGGTGAGTGTGAGGAAAGGAACTATAACAGAAGAGTTGGGTGGATGGGTCAATTCAACTCAACAAATAATCTTTAAGCCTTTACTATGCATTAGATAATGGGGAAGGAAAGACAAAAATGAAAACATTCCCTGCCCTCAAAGAGCTTATATTCTACTGATGATCATGGGCAACTAGGCCTCCTTGGGTGTCTTTTTTCCATTTATAAAATGAAAGAACTTGGACTGATCCCTATGATCCCTTCCAGTCCTAAATCTAGGATGCTATAGACTTCCCTAGAGTTTGAACCTAACTCTAGAGATTGATTATTCCCCCTCATTCCTCCTCACAAGTGTTCTCTTCATTCCCCTGAGGTTATGATCTACCTGGTGCTTCTCTTGGAGCTGCTGAATAGCATTCAAGGTCTGTCCATGGTCTTGAGTGCTAGCCAAGGGCAGCTTCTCCTGTATCCAAGCCAGCTCGTCTTCCACATCCTGAAAGAACTGGTACAGAAGACTCTTGGACTCCAAGGCTCCCCGGCGCTCCCGGAGGGGCTCTCTCAGGTTTGTGTATCTGGCACGGGACAACCACCAATGACAGGGAGGGTAGGATAGGGGTGAGGAAGGGAGAGACAGAGGAAGAACTGAAAAGTTGGTGTTGGTAAGAAGAAATGCTCAAACTTAACCTGCCCCCCCAAAAGAATTCCTTATCTTTGCCACAATTCTTCTCTTCTTGTGAACTTCCTTATTTTTTCTTAAGGGTACCACTATCCTTCCAGTGTCCTGGGATTGAAACTTGGTTTATCATCCTCAACTCCTCATTCACAGTCACCCCACATACCCCATCTATTGAAAAGTTCTATTATTTCACCTTAACAACACGTCTGGCATGCTTTCCCTTCTTACCACTCATATATCTTCATCGCCATACACCTAGACTATTGTCTTTAAAAAAAATTCTTACTTTCTGTCCTAGTAACAACTAAGACAGAAAGGCAAGGGCTGGGCAAATTGGGTTAAGTGACTTGCCCAGGGTCACATAACTAAGAAGGAAGAAGAAGGAGGAAAGAAAGAAAGAAGGAAGAAAGAAAGAAAGAAAGGGAGAAAGAAAGGAAGGAAGAAAGAAAAGGAAAGGAAAGAACGAAAAGAAGAGTGGACACATGGGAGGAATTACTTGCCTCTCCAGCAACATCTGAGTCTGTTCTTCTATCTCCCCAGCTAGGAAGTGGCCTTCACAGCCAAAGGCATGGGCCTGGTCCATCAGTGACTGAACCAGTCCCTCTTGCCCCTCCATGGCTGCCTCCAGCTCCGCCTGTGCTGCCAGCAGCTCCTTCACACCTGCTAAGTCTTGTCCACCCAGGGGAGCCTGAAGCTCCTCCTCCAGGTTCTGCAGCCACTTCTCCATCCCCTCCACTTTCCTCTGGAAATGCAGGGCCTTGGGGGAGAGCAGAGTATAAATGAAGTACTGGAGGAAGGGGAGGTCCCCTTTGACCATCCTCTCTGGTTAGCCCAGTTCTAAGCAGCTGAGTTTTTCCCTGTCCCCTCACCCCCCACCTCCCTGGCACCTCCACCACCTTATAAGCATCCTGTAATTTTGTTCCCTTCTTTAGGCAGTTGGCCTGCAGCTGACTCCAGAGCTCTCCTATCTCCTGTAGCTGTTCCTGAATGGTCTCCAGGGCAGGATGTCCCTCCTTCAACAGTTTCTCCCCTTCCTGAAGCCAAAAAGAAGAGTATATCCCCTTTTTTAAAGTTACTATTTATTTTTATATATAACATAATATGTAACATAACAATATAACACAGATATGAATTATCATAAATACATGGTAAATGATACTAAATATGCTTACTCAAGAAAAAAAATTCTCCCATTAGCTATGTCCAACAATCTCTCCTTTTTTCTCCCTCCCCTTCCCACCCCTCCTCCCTCCCCCAGAAGGGTATAGTATTCTATTATCGAGGGTATAGTATCATATGGCACATCCACTTTTTAGCCCAGGGGCTGGGGCAAGGATGGTGGCAGAGGCTCGAGTTGACTTGGCACAGCTCTTATTGGCTCACGTGCCGTCCCTGAACAGACACCATCTGGGTCGGTCTCTCTTTTCTCTGGCCGTAACCCAGAATGTTCTCCTTCCTCCCTGCTGCCTCTTCTCATCTCCAGCTTTCTTCAAGACTCAGCTCAAATGGTACCTTCTGCAAGAGGCTTTTCCAGGTCTCCCCCTGCTGCTAAGGTGACCTTCCATCCACGCTGTATGAATCTCAGATGTTTTGTTGTTCCATCGTGTCTGACTCTTCACGACCCCATTTGGAGTTTTCTTGGCAACGTTATTGGAGTGGTTTGCCCTTTCCTTCTCTAGCTCATTTTACAGGTGGGGAAACTAAGACAAACAGGGTTAAGTGACTTGCCAGGGTCACACAGCTAGTAAATGTCTGAGGCTGGATTTGAACTCAGATCCTCGTGACTCTATCCACTGTGCCACCTGGTGCCCCTCTCTGAAATGTCACTATTTATATGTTACCTCCCCAGTAAAATGTAAGCTCCTGGAAGGCAGAGACTGTTTTTGTCCCTCTCTGTATTTCTAGCACTTAGCACAGTGCCTGGCACATTGGTTGTTCAGTCATGTCTGACTCTTCATGCCCCCGAGGGCCACAGGGTGCCAATGCCACCTAGGAGGCTGTCTTGGCAAAGGTGGTGGAGGGGTTTGCCATTTCCTTCTCCAGCAGGTTAAGGCAGAGGGTCAGTGCCTTGCCCAGGCTCACACAGCTGGGAAATATCTGAGTGTAGGTTTGAATTGAGGTCTTCCTGACTCCAGGCTCAGAGCTCTCTCCCCTGAGCCCCCTTGCTGGCTCCTAGGCAAACAGAGGTACAGTGACTGATCCAGAGTCACTCAGCTTGAAGGGGAGAGACTGGAGGCAGAAAGACTCGTGATGGGGCTGTTGTGTGATGAGGGCCTGGCCTAAGTGGCTGGTGGTTATGTGAATGAGGAGAAGGGATGGAGGGGAGAGAAATTAGGGAGCTGGAGTCAGACTTAGAATCAGGAAGGCTTGGGAATAGATCAGAGGTGTGCAGAGGCCAGGGAGAGGAAGGAGATGAGAACCTGGGAGAGTGGGTGCACCCTCTGCCAGAAAAAGAGACCAAGAAAATGTCGCATTCTGGCAGGGGAGGGAGTCATGAGATCGTGGATTTAGAGTGGAAAGAAACCTTCAAGGCCATCTAATTTAACATTTTACAGACAAGGAGATTGAGGCCATAGAGAGGTAAAATAACTTGTCCAGGGTCACACCATCACTAAGTGTCTGAGGCAGGGTTTGAACTCAGGTCTTTATCCAAGTCTGTCATTTACCACCATGCTACCTAGCGACCTTAAAAACCATTTTTTGGGGGCAGCTGGGTGACTCTGTGGATAGAGACCAGGTATGGAGTCAGGAGGTCCTGGGTTTAAATCTGACCTCAGATACTTCCTAGTTGGGTGACCGTGGACAAGTCACTTCACTCCCATTGCCTAGCCCTTAGTGCTCTTCTTGATTCTAAGACAGAAGGCAAGGGTTTAAAAGAGTCATTGGCTCAGTGAATGGAGAGCCAGGCCTAGAGATGGAAGGTCCTAGGCTCAAATCTGACTTCAGACACTTCCTAGCTGTGTGACTTTGGACGAGTCACTTAACCCCAGTTGCCTAGCCTTCTGTCTTTGTATTGCCTCAAAGACAAACAGTATGGGTTAAAAAATCCTTTTGGACATGTGTTTGATATGCCTAATGAGAGATGTCCCATAGGCAGTCCATGGCAGCTCTGCCATCCCACTGCATTGGTATCCATCCTGACCAATGGATGCGTCCCGTCCCCGGGAGCCCTTACCATCTGCAGTCTATTGATTTGGGCAGTGTTGGCATCCAGCTCTGCCTGGAAGCTCTGATGCTTTTGCAGTTGGGCCTTCAGGGTGCTCAGGTCCTGCCAACCCTCATCTAAGGCCACAAGGTTCTTCTCTCCCAGCCACATGGATACCTGAAGAAGAGAAAGGCCTGCTGCCATTTGCATTCCCCCTTTTCTTTTTAAAAACCCTTATTTTACATCTTAGTATGTGTATTGGTTCCAAGGTAGAAAGGCAGTAAGGCCTAGGCAATAGAGGTTAAGTGACTTGCCCAAGGTCACATAGCTAGAAAGTGTCTGAGGTCAGATTTGAACTCAGGATCTCCTATTTCTGTGCCTGGCACTGTGCTACTTAGCTACCCTTCATTCCCCTTTTTCTAATAAAATTATCTGAGTATGGGGGTCAGCTCGGTGGCTCAGTGGACTGAGAGCTAAGCCTAGAGTTGGGAGGTTCTGGGTTCAAATCTGGCCTCAGACATTTCCTAGTTATGTGACCCTAGGCAAGTCACTTAACCCCACTGCCTAGCCCTTATTGCTCTTCTACCTTAGAATCACAATGGAAGTTAAAGGTTTTAAAAAAACATTAAGAAAAAAACCCCAAGAAGTCTGCCCTTAAACAGATAAACTGTCCTGTGGGATGATTCATAGATCTAGAAGCTTAGAGCCTTCTAGGCCAACCTTATTTTGCAGATGAAGAAATCAAGCAGGTTAAATGACTTGCTTAAGGTCACACAGAAAGTAAAAGACAACATTTGAAGCCAGAACCAGTGGTTTCTCAATGAGATAACTTCTTCTCCATCTCTCCTTCCTTCTGCCACCCGGCAGGGCTCAGACCCGATCACTGTAGAATTGTCAGACCTCAAAGGATTCCTGTAGGAATCTCTGTAACTGCTGGAACTCCTCTAGCTGGTGCCGTCGGACCTGGATTCTCTCCAGCAGCTTCTCCTTCCTGTGAAGAAAGGCCATTGTCTGTGGATGCAGGGTCAAGATGGGCAATGGTCTGAGATATGTTATTTAAGAGTACTCCCCTGCTAGGGAAGAAATCCTTGGAGAGCGCTCTACTTTGTGAAAAACAAAACAAAACACTGACTCTGGATTTGAACCCTGAACCTCCTGTCTCTAGGTCTGTAGCCTTTATTTTTCTATCTTCCTACTTTCTGGATATATTCTTTCCTCTTCCCCTACCCAGTGAGCTACTCTTATAACAAAGAATTTTTTAAAAAGGCAATAAAACAATTCAGCAAATAAATTTGACAATGCCTGCAATTTTCCACACCCATAGTCTCCCACCTCTGCAAAGAAGGGAGATAGGTGCATTTTCTCATCCCTTCTTTAGGTCAAGTTTGGTCATTATAATCCTACTATGTTCAGTTAGGGGTTCCCCTATGTCTTTATTCTTTCCATTTACCTTGTTGTAATCATCATTTAAAAACAAACAAAAAAAAAACCCCTTACTACCTCTCTCTTACAATTGTATTGGTTCCAAGGCAGAAAAGTGGTAAGGGCTAGACAATTGGGATTAAGTGATTTGTCCAGAGTCTCACAGCTAACAAGTATCTGAGGCAGCAAGACAGTCTTCGATAAAACCAAAGAACTCAGCTTTTGGGATAAAAATCCACTATTTGACAAAAACTGCTGGGAAAATTGGAAAACAATATGGAAGAAATTAGGTTTAGATCAACATATCACACCCTACACCAAGATAAATTCAGAATGGGTGAATGACTTGAATATAAAGAGGAAAACTATAAATAAGTTAAGTGAACATAGAATAGGTTACTTGTCAGATCTCTGGGAAAGGAAAGATTTTAAAACCAAGCAAGAGTTAGAGAAAATTACAAAATGTAAAATAAATGATTTTGATTATATCAAACTAAAAAGCTTTTGTACAAACAAAAACAATGTAGCCAAAATCAGAAGGGAAACAACAAATTGGGAAAAAATCTTTATAACAAAAAACTCTGACAGGGGTCTAATTACTCAAATATACAAGGAGTTAAACCAATTGTATAAGAAAATCAAGCCATTCCCCAATTGATAAATGGGCAAGAGACATGAATAGGCAATTTTCAGATAAAGAAATCAAAAGTATCAATAAGCACATGAGTAAGTGTTCTAAATCTCTAATAATTAGAGAAATGCAAATCAAAACAACTCTGAGGTATCACCTCACACCTAGCAGATTGGCTAAAATGACAACAAAGGAGAGTAATGAATGTTGGAGGGGATGTGGCAAAATCTGGACATTAATGCATTGCTGATGGAGTTGTGAACTGATCCAACCATTCTGGATGGCAATTTGGAACTATGCTCAAAGGGCTTTAAAAGACTATCTACCTTTTGATACAGCCATAGCACTGTTTGGATTATACCCCAAAGAGATAATAAAGAAAAAGACTTGTACAAAAATATTTATAGCTGTACTCTTTGTGGTGGCAAAAAATTGGAAAACGAGAGAATGTCCTTTGATTGGGGAATGGCTGAACAAATTGTGGTATCTGTTGGTGATGTGTGCTCAAAGGAATAAAGAACTGGAGGAATTCCATGTGAACTGGAATGACCTCCAGGAACTGATGCAGAGTGAAAGAAGCAGAACCAGGAGAACATTGTACACAGAGACGGATACACTGTGGTACAATCAAACATAATGGACTTCTCTATTAGCAGCAATGCAAGGATACAGAGCAAGGCTGAGGAACTTATGAGAAAGAAAACTTCCCATATTCAGAGGAAGAACTGTGGGAGCAGAAACAAAGAAGAAAAACAACTGCTTGAACACTTGGGCTGATAGGGATATTATTGGGGATGTAGACACTAAATGATAACTCTAGTCCAACTACCAATAATATAGAATTAGGTCTCAATCAATGATACATGTAAAGCCCAGTGGAATTGTGCATCAGCTAAGGGGGACTAGGGGGGTTTGGGGAGAGGGAAAGAACATGAAACATGTGACTATGGGAAAATATTCAAAATTTAAATTAAAAAAAAAAAAGAAGTATCTGAGGTCACATTTGAACCCAGGACCTCCTGTTTATCCCCTGAGCCACCTAGCTACCCTCATAATCAATCATCTTTTGTAGGTAGTACAGTGAATAGAGTACTGAGTTTGGAGTCAGGAAGACTTCTCTTCCTGAGTTCAAATCTGACCTCACACATATTAGTTGTGTGACCCTGGATAAATCATTTAACCCTGCTTTGCCTCAGTTTCCTCATCTGTAAAATGAACTGGAGAAGAAAATGGCAAACCACTCCAATATCTTTGCCAAGAAAACCCCAAAAGGAGTTGCAAAGAGTCTGAAATGACTGAACAACAAAATCATCATTTGTACTGTTTTCTGGCTCTGCTAAATTTCACTTTCTTAGATGCCATCTAATATGTAGCCTGTCAAGATCTCTTTTTGGATTTTCTCTGAAACACGGATAAATCTGAATTTGATCTTTGTAGATTACAGAGAGAGACAAAGGCATGTAGAAGTGCTGATGATGGATATATATAATGGGAGTCTGGTACATGCACAAACCCCATCAGCTTGCTCATGTGGCATCTCCTCATGGAGAATACCAAGAAACAGAGGCAACCATGGTTAAGTAATGCCCTGGGACACCTATCTAGTAAATGTCTGAAGTTAGATTTGAACTTGGGTTCTCTATCCATTGTGCTATTTAGCTGCCCTTCCAGTAACCAGCCTGGTGTGGGCCCCTCTTTCTCTGGTGCCTCAGGACACTCGGGAAAGAATGCCACCCCCAATTGGCATAGTCAGTGCAGAATAGATTTGCTTCCTTATAACTGGCATAGTTGGCAGGATAGTCTGTGCCCCTTATAAGTCTTGTGTCCTTACAGCTAGCAGGTCCCTGAGTACAGTCCTCAGGCTGTCCTCCATGCATGGAATGCTCTCCCTTTTCACTGGGGCCCCTTCTTTTCTCTGATTTCCATAAGGACTCAGCTCAAATCTTACCTTTTGCAGGAGACCTTTTCCAGTCTTCTTGCTCTCCTACCCCCAACCCCTGGCTGTCTTAAGTTGGGAGTGCTTTATTACATATTTTGTAAATACATAGTTATTTGCATGTTGAGTATCTCATTAGAATGGATCCTCAAACTCAGTGCCTGGCACTAGTAAACAATAAATGCTTATTATTTGACATATTTTATTGTTGTTTAGTTGTTTTCAATTGTGTTTGACTCTCTGTGACTCCATTTGGAGTTTTCTTGGAATGGATACTGGAATAGTTTGCCATTTCCTTCTCTAGCTCAGTTGACAGATGAGGAAACTGAGGCAAACAGGGTTAAGTGACTTGCTTAGGATCACACAGCTAGTATGTATACAAGATCAGATTTGAATTCAGGAAGATAAGTTCAGTGCTCTGTGCCCTGCACGCTCTAGATACCTCTGCCTGACCTACATGTATAATTATTTTTCAAAGGAGTGTAGAGTGCTGAATAATAGAGTTGTGAGGAACGACCCATGACAGAGAGTTGGAGAGATGAAGCTAAAAGGGGGTGACCAAGGACAGAATACTGATCATTTCTGCCTTCTCATGCTCTGACATCCGTACAAATCCAAACTATGGCACCTTGGTGCCCAGATTTCTGGCTACTGTCATCCCAGAACTCTGTTTCCTTGCCCATTGGGCCTAAGAAGTACCTTGAAAGCACCATTTGACACTTGCTGGCGATACAGTGGGCTTTGGGGTGTTGGCTCTGATTCAAGTTGAGAGCCATGGTTTCCATGGCATTGATCTTCTCCAGTTGGGCCTCCATTCCCTTCTCAAACCACTCGTGTTTCCACTGTAGGGTCTCCACAGTGGCCAAGGAATTCTAGGAGGGATAATTGAGAGTATTTCAATTCAGTCCACTGTGCCTTTCACCTGTCTGGCTATCATCTACTCTAACTGAATGTTCTTTCCCCAATGCAATTATTCTTCTCAATGAAACATGGCCTCCAAATCTTAGTTTACATTCCTTAATTATATTTGCTCTCTTTATTTTTTTTTCCATTTTTTTCCAATTATGTATGACTCTTTGTGACCTCATCTGAGGTTTTCTCAGCAAAGATACTGGAATGCTTTGCCATTTCCTTCTCTAGCTCATCTGACAGATGAAGAAATGGAGGCCAATATGGTTAAGTGACTTGCCCAGGGCCATACAGCTAGTATGTGTCTGAGGTTGGATTTGAACCCAGGTCCTCATGGCTCTAGACCTGGCTACATAACTACCCTATTCCCCCCCCCCCCTTCATATTCCCGATTCCTAGCCAAGTGTCTTGTTTAGTATAGTTGCTTTTTTGGAACTAAATTTATTGGCTTGGCTTGACTTGACTTGATTTAAGGGTAAGGGTGGAAAAGTTGCTTTCTCAATACTCATAACTTGGCATCTCTCTCTGGTTCATCCCTGTAGAACTACGTCTAGCTCACCAAACTCCCAGGTGTGTCTCAGGCTGCCTTCACGTTTACTAGCTATATTTATTCGGGAGCCTCAGCATCCTCTTTCATAAAATGGGAAGGATAGAAATACTTCTGGCTTCTACAAAATAAATAGCCTGATTTGGTGGATAGAAAGCTGGCCTTGGAGCTAGGAAGATTTGCATTCAAGTTTTGCCACTGACATATTCATATACAGCATCGGACACTACCTGTGTGACTCTAGGAATATCCCTTGAATTCTCAGTGCCCCAAGCAACTCTCTAAGATGATGAATAGCAAAGAAACTACTTGTCTATATTGGCTGGGGACATTTTTCACCCGGAACTCCCTACACCAATGAAACCATTGGTCTGGGTTTATTAAAAAAAAAAAGTGCCTCTCTCACTGGGTTACTGTGAGGGTCAAATGAGGTACCATATGTAAAGTGCTTTGTAGATAAATAGCTAGGCAAAATGCCAATGATTAGGCTTGGTGTAAAGAAAAACTTCTTAATAATTAGGGCTATCCATTGGGACCAAATGGGTAAGATAGCAAATTGTTTCTTCCTGGAATTCTTTTAAAAAATTTTTTTTATAACCCTTACCTTCTGTCTTAGAATCCATACTGTTTATTGGTAGTAAGGGCTAAGCAATGGGGGTTAAGTGACTTGCCCAGGGTCACACAGCTAGGAAGTGTCTGAGGCCATATCAGACCTCTCTCTATGGACCTGGCTCTCTATCTACATTACCCCAGAATGTTCTTCTTTGAGCAAAACCTGGCTGATAGGTAAAAGAGACAATGATTCTCTTCCTGCCTATGTGACCTCCATCACCTATGATGTGGGGAAGGGTTAGTTTGTTGGACCCCCTCCTAATTATCTATTTGCAATTAGAGATATCTTGGGATGTTCAAGGGAGGGGCTGAATAATGGGCTCCCAAGGTAGTATTTAAGCACCCGGGCCAAGTGGGTTTGGGGTCTATTTATTGTCAAGAGAATCACTTAATCAGATTAAGATGTCTTGACCCAGTCAATTAATAAATTAACTTAAAATAAAGAAATACTGCCTTTCGAGAATTTCAATCGTAACATAGGGTACTTACGCCCAGGTCGTCATTTTCCAGGAATATTTCTTTGTTGTTGAGCCAACTTTCAATCTGCTCCACAGAGCTCAGGAACACCTATGGGAATGGAGAGGTACCTTGGCAGAGGGCTCAGTCACTAGGTAGGACCACTTTTCCTACATTTTCCTACAATGGAGCTTAGGGATGATCAAGGCAAGTGTGTGAGCAGAATAGAAACAGGAGTTCTGGCTTCTACCCTGGTATCTGGGGAGGGGAGGTTGGTTGTAGCAAAGATTCAGTGAAACCCTATCCCAAAATGTATCTCCTTCCCCACATGAAGGGGTCACGGGCCAAGGGAAGGCCTGATAACAAGGTCAATTGCTGAACTTGGAACAGGCAAGACAGAACTGAAGTGTACTGGTGAGTACCAGTGGACTTTTGATAGAATCCATGGCCAAGGAGACCACTTGTCTTCCCTTTCTACCAAGATGAGGGAGAAGAGGGGAGCACAGGCACATACAGATCCTGATGGGAACTGGGAAGGTAGAGGCCAAGGAAGAGATGGGCATGGAGGCTGGTTATACCCACCTGCAAATCCAAAGCCTGCTGGAGCTGGAGCTGATGTTCCTGCCAGCTCTCCTCCAGCCTAGTTAATTCATGCTCAAAACTGACCAAGGCCTGACATATATCTGGGGCCACTGAGTGTCTGGCACTGAGTAGCTGTTTCCCAGTACTTCGTATCCGGTCGATACTCTCTGCCCTGGCTGACAGCTCTGCCTGTAAAATAGAGCAGGGCTCAGATTCTCATGGTTTAAAACTCTCTAGCAATCATAGTGGGCAGGAAGAACAGTGGAGAAAAATGAAGGACAAATTGTCCAAAGGAATCCCTTCCAGAGAACTGATGGACATTTGATGCAGAATGAGATACAGCCAACATGATTTTGTTCTGCTAAACTGTGAGGGTTCTATTTTTCACTAAAAAATATTGCTCAGTGGGGGATGGAGGCAGTGGGAGGGAGAGAGAATAAATGCTTGTAAAAATAAATTAGTTAATTAAAAAGGTATAAAATCATAATGATATACCATATAAAATGAAAGTGGACCAACTATTCCTCCTTGCTTAAAAAAGGCATCTGAGAGGATGGAATAGGCAGAGTGATCTGCAATTAGAGGACTTGGAAATATATGGGGAATGGGGATGGCTCAAGGGTCAGAGGAGCTGGGTTCAAATTCCCCCTCTGATGCCTGCTACTGGTGTGACCTTGGGCAAATAATTTCACTCCAATGGGCTTCACTTTTCTCATTTGCAAAATGAAAGAATTGGACCTCTGAGTCCCTTCTATCTCTGGATCTATGATTCTAAGCTGGGGACAGTGGTAGGGAGGGCAGATGGTTAAGTACATGGGAAGTGGAGAGAGTTAAGATGAGAGGAAACAAGTTAGAACTGGGGAAAGGGTTAGAGGGCTGCATGCCCCCTGACCTTGAGCTCCTGGTGCTCCTCCATCAGCTGTCTGGCCTCAGCAGGACTGCTGGGAAGTCTTCCCATCTCTATTTGAGTCGTTAGCTCCCGTACCCAGTTTAACAGTTCTTGCAGCATTGCATATAACTTCTGTACTTGGTATGAGGAATCCAGTTTTTCCCTCCTACCCACAGAGATGATTAGTCAGCCCTAGGCAGAGGTGGAACTAACATAGGGTCACTGGGGTGTTGCCCCAAGGCACTGATATGGGAAAGTGCTTCTTCCCTAGGGTGGTCATATGTGGGGAGAATGCAGGACCTGTATGAGCCTGCAAATCTTGGAGGAAGTAAATCTTCCTTACCCCTCACCAATGTTTGTGACCATAAAGGACAACACAGTTGCCTAACTCTGTTTGCCATCCTCACCAGGGTTCTGTAACCATCAAACCCCTTTTGTGGGTTCTGCCTCCTTTCCCCTCCCAATTCTGTTTTAAATCTGTCTGACCAGATCAGATGACGGTCTATGTGTTAACCTTGGGTATCCTGGGATCTTTGTTTTCTTTCCTCTACCATTCGGTTGACATCACCCTGGATTATTCCTTCTGAAAATGCCCACATCCTCTGTTGCACCCTCCTTTCTTACTCTGCTCCCCCATTTATTAAAAATTTCCTTTAGGGCTGGAAAGGCAGAGTAGCAATATGAGGCCGTGGAAGACCTAAATTGGCTGGGGGAGAAATCCTAGGGGTGAATGAGAATGGGAAAATGCAGAGACCATGAGGGGAACGTAGAGTTTGAGCAATGAAAAACTGAGGAGGGCCCTACAAAGATTCCCACCTCTGCTTGACTTGAGCCTGCAGTTTCTGCCAGCTGCTGCCCAACTCCCGCTGTTTGTTGATGAGGGCTTGGGCTGCCCCAGGGTTCCTTTGGCACAATCGGCTGACCTCCTGTTCCAGTGGCTGCAGAAAAAGGGATGGCAAAATGGTACCCAAGCCCTGGCTGGTGCCTAGGACAGGGATGTAGAGATTTATGCCCAAGAGATACCTACATATGGAATAACACATCTGGGCTAATTTTACAACTGGGTAGTGAGACAGGTAGGAAAAATGCTAGCTTCTCAGTCAGGGTCCTGTTACTTCTCAGTTAGTGGTGGGCAACTCCTGTGTGAGGCAGAAAAGTAGGTAGGATACAGTGAATAGAGTGCTGGGGCTAGAGTCAGGAAGACTCATCTTCCTGAGTTCAAATCCAACCTCAGACACATATTACTTATGTGACTCCAGACAAGTCACTTAACCCTGTTTGTCACAGTTTCTTCATCTGTAGAAATGAGCTGGAGAAGGAAATGGCAAACTACTCCAGTATCTTACCAAGAAATTCCCAAATGGGATCATGAAGAGCCTGACATGACTTAAAAATGACTGAAGAACAACAACTTCTAGGGAATATTCAGTCATTCAGTCAACAGGCATCTCTCTCTCTCTCTCTCTCTCTCTCTCTCTCTCTCTCTCTCTCTCTCTTTATTTTAAACCCTTACTTTCTGTCTTAGAATTGATATTAAATTCTTTTTTTTAAGATTTAAATATTTTAGTTTTTTAGAAAAATTTTCCATGGTTACATGATTCATGTTTTTACTTTCCCCTTCACCCTCTCTTTGCCCTCCCACCCCATATCCAATGCACATTTCCACTGGTTTTAACATGTGTCACCAAGAATTGATATTAAATTCTAATATCAGGAAGGATTAAGCAATTGGGGTTAAGTGACTTGCTCAGGATCACACAGTTAGGAAGTGTCTGAGGCCCTAGGTCCTCCCAATTCCAAGCCTGGTGCTCTATCCACTGTCCTATCTAGCTGCTCCTTCAACATGCATTTATTAAGCTCCTACTATGTGCAGGCACTGTGTTAAGTCCTGGAGGCTTCTGAGGACTCCTGAGATTAGCATCTGCCCAGTAGCTCCACCTTTGGGATCTCCAGGCCTTCCCATACACCCATAGCTGACCTGTCCTGTCTATACCTGTTTTCTTCCACAGTTAAAGCATGAACTCTCTCAGAACAGGGATGGACCTCTACCCATTCTGTTTGGAGCATTGGGGAGTGAAAGTCATTAACATGCAACCTGTCTTGTGCTTCCTGAGCCTTTCCTATTTGTACCTCTATCTGGGCTTGGATGACACTAATTTCCCGATCAAGTTCCTCGTGTTTTCTCAGCAGCCTCTCTACATCCTCCAGATCCTTTCCATAGTTGGGGGCCTGCAACAGGGCACTCTGTGGAAGGAAAAAGAAAGTCAGTCAATTGATTGATAAGCACCTACTAAGTGCCAGGCATTATGCTAATGTGTCAAGTGAAAAACATGGCCCCCTGCTCACATACTAACATAGAAGAAAACATGCAAACTCCCAGATACAGACTGTGTAATCAGTGGAAGATAATCTGACAGGCGAAGGCACTAGCCATTGTGGGGCGTGGTAAAGGCTTCCTGAAAAAGGTGGGATTCAAGGTAATAGTCAATAGTCAATAGGTATTTTTTAAGCTTCTACTATGCTCCTGCCACTGCCCTAAACTCTGGGAATGCAAAGAAAGGCAAAAGGCAGTTCTTGCCCTCAAGGAGGTCATAGTCTAATGAGGCAGACAGCAGGCAAACAATTATGAAGAAATGATATGTACAAGTTAAACTGGAGATGATCCATGTAGGGAATGCTTGCATTCAGGAAAATCAGGAGGGCAGCTAGGTACAGAGGACAGATTGTCAGGCTTGAAGTTGGTTCAAATCTTTCCTGAGATACTTCCTAGCTGTGTGACCCTGGGCAAGTTCCTCAGCCTCAGTTGCCTAGTCCTTATCGATATTTAGTATCGATTCTAAGACAGAAGGTAACAATTTGAAAAACAACTCTCTAAGACCAGTAGTTTCAGGGTGCCAGTCTGTATTGGTAGAAGGAATTTCCTCACCAAGATCTCCTTACACCCGTGAAATCATTGGTCTGGACAATAAAATAAAATACCTTGGTTCCATGGATGACCAAAGGAGATATTGGCAGCACAGATCCTGGAGTGACACAGGCTAGAAGTAGTAGTAGGTAGGGAGCTAAGGAGTCTCTCTAGACTGAATTTGTTTCCTCTTCAGGCAGGGGCTGTCCTCTCCTCCCCATGGCTTTTGCCTACTATCTACTCCTCTGGTCTCTATGAATCCCTTACCTTCTCTCCAATCCTCTCCATGATATTGTCCAACTCCCGAACCATTGCATGCATCTCCAGGGCACCTTCTAGCTGTCGCTGGTATCGAAGGAGGTTGCCATGGAAATTATTCCATCTGCCAGGGTGAAGATGCAGGATAGTTATCAATGGGCTGGATTCAATCAGGGCATAAAACCCCAACATGTCTACTCTTTGAGTTTGTTGGTGTGCCTCCATTCCTGTCCTTTCCCCCTTCCAGCATCCCAACTCAGGACTGGCCTCTCATTGAGGTGATGTCGTCGCTGGCAGATGATCTTGACCTCTTCTGGGTCTCGGCTCTTGAGCTGAAGGGACAAGGCATTAATGGCCTTGATGTGGGTATCATCCACTGTCTCCTGGCATAGGAAGAAAACCAAGATGTGGACTGAGGCACAGAGGAGAAAGTAGAGACCATTTCCAAGGGAGGATCCTTCTTTAAAATGGACTGGCACAGAAAGGGGTCAGGTCAGATCCAAGGGGCAACAGGAAAGAACAGGAGGTGGTGGCCACTGGATTTCCTTTTAGCTTCTTTTTTCTTTTCTCCCCTCCCCCCAAATCCTTACCTTCCACCTTGGAATCACTACTAGTTATTGGTTCCAAGGGAGAAGAGTGGTAAGGGCTGGGCAGAGGGGATTAAATAATTTGCCCAGAATCACATAGCTAGAAAGTCTCTGAGGCCAGATTTGAACCCAGGACCTCATGTCTCTAGGTCTGGCTCTCAATCCACTGAGTCACCTAGCTGCTTCTTCCTGTAGTTTTCTGAAGAGATCTTCTAGTCATGCAATCTTCTTAGAGGCCAATAGGTTGCTAATCTACTGTGGCAGAGAGTTTCCACAATGGGAGTTCCCCACAATGATACAATCCCAACATCCCTTATGACTCTTACTCCTCTTACCCATAAGGCAGTTCCTTGGAATTCACTCAGCCTTCTGCTGAGCTGTAGACAGTGCTCATAATCTTGTCCCAAGTCTCCAACATTCACCATCACTTCCTGGGGAGGAAGAGGGGATTATGGGCTTGGCACAAAAGTGCCCTTCATCCATCCATCCATCCATTCATCCATCCATCCATACAATAAAGTGTCCAATAGGTTGCTAATCTATTTTGGCAAAGAGTTTCCACAATGTGAGTTCTCTGCAGTGATACAATCAAAGGTCTGAGTAAGTACTTCTATCTCTATATAAAAATGTTTATATATAAAATATACAATACATTTATAGATGTATATATGTAGAGAGATATCCACATGATATCTTTATAGATATGTAAAATAGAAAATATAATATTATATAGAATATACTATACAAAGATATAATATATATATGCACTTACAGATATACCTATATAGATATATTTATAGAAACATAAAATAGATAATACAATAATGATACATGTTTTATATGGATGTGTAGATATCTGTATAGGTACATTTATAGATATAATATACAATAATGATATATATTATATAAATACAGAATTTTAAAACATCTATATCGTATGTGATATGTAGTTATTTAGTTGTTTCAATTGTGTATGACTCTTCATGACCCCATGTTTGGGGTTTTCTTGGCAAAGATAATGGACTGTTTTATTTCCTTCTCTCACTCATTTTATAGCTGAGGAGCTGAGGCCCAGAGGGATAAGTGACTTGCCAATGGTCACACAATGAGTAAGTTTGAACTCAGGTTCTTTTGATTTCAGGCTTGGCACCCTATGCACTATGCCACTTAGCTCCCCTTATATATTATATACTATATTTTATGACATATTATCTGTATAATTAAGAATATAGTCTTTTATATCAATATAATATCTAGATCACATACAAATATATACTTATAGAAAACAAATGAATAGGAATGATACATTTGTATATGTATATATCTAGGTATCTAGAATATATTTGTGTATATATATGTGCATTTATAAATGTGTACTCCCACATAATACATAGACACATACATACATTGATCCATAAGTCTAGATGAAATCATTCCTACCTTCTGCCTGATCCAGGCCTCTACTTGGTCTACACGCTGCAGGAACTCCAAGAAGTCTCGTTTGTCCTCTAGTCCCTGGCCCCTGGCCAGCATGGCCTGCCTCAGTTTGTGCCAGTGTTCCTGAAGGCTCTGCTGTTTCTCCAGAATCTCTCTAGCCTGAGGATGGCTCTGGGCCAGGAGAGCTTCTCCCTTCTGCAACAAAGGCCGGGAACCAGGAGATCTGGTCTTCTTAGTCCCCATCCCTAAAGTATTGCCTCCTCCCACCTTCGCCTTTCTCTGCCCCAAAGCCTTTTTGGCTGGATCCTCACTGCCCTGCCCCATTCCCACCCCAGTTGGAGAGAACCCAAGATCCCCTTTCTAAGCCCACCCTTAGGCTTTGTGCCCACCCTTCCTAGGGTGGTGGCTCACTCCTTAGGCTTGATTCAGCCTAAGAGTTGCCGGGCCTTGACCTCTATTCTGGAGCTGCACTCTTGGGACCCCCAGAACTTTCCATACATCCTGCAAGTAAGCACAGGGGTATGCCGGAGCTGAATCACAGAGGCCTGCAATTGTTAAATTTGAGTGTGAGCTTGATTTTGTTGTTGTTGTTGTTGACTTAAAGACTTAAGAAAATGATGGAAAAAATGTTAATAATGTAGATTTTTGCAGTCAGGCAATATGCAGTCATAGGCACATTTTTCTCTTCAGAGAATAGACTGTTAAACATTTACCAGGATGGTGCTGCTTAAATGTAATGTCTTCACTGATTACTAAGAGTGTGAAGCTTGAGGCAGCTAGATTGCTCAGTGGATAGAGAGCTAGGCCTAGAGGCAGAAGGTCCTGTGTTCAAATCTAGCCTCAGACACTTCCCAGCTATGTGACCCTAGGCAAGTCACTTAATCCCCATTGCCTAGCCCTTGCTGTTCTTCTGTCTTGGAACCAATATATGTATTGATTCTAAGACCGAACATGGGAGGGGGGAGAGAAAGAGAGAGAGATAGAGATAGATAGAGACAGAGAGAGAAAGAAAGAAAGAAGGAAGGAAGGAAGGAAGGAAGGAAAGGAAGGGAGGGAGGAAGAAAGAAAGAAAGGAAGAAAGGAAGAAAGAAAAGAAAGAAAGGAAAGAGGAAGAAAAAGAAAAAGAAAGAAAGAAAATGTGAAGTTCCTTGAGAGTTATTTGCCATTACCTTAGTGACATGTGTTATGATCTCCCCATGGGCCTGGACCTCAGCCTCAAAGACTTGGTGTTTTTGCAGGCATTTCAGCTTGTCCTTCAGGTCACCAGAACCCCACGGGCTTGGTTCTTCCAGCTGTTGAGTTCTCTCCCGGATCCAGTCTTCTGCCTGGACACACCAGTGATAGGGTAGCAGTAGGGTTAGTTATAACTAACTTCACAAACTTAACCCTTTATTGCTCCCTAGACCCACAGCCTAACTGCATATTCCCAGTCCACAACACCATCCCCAGTGAACATTATACAGGATAGCCTGCAGTGCCCTATCACTGTTGAGAGCAAACAGACTGTACCTAAATTATTCCCTGAATGTAGATCAAATTCTTGGTTGCTAGAATTAGGAGCCTTTCCTATGCCACCTCCTCCACTAGCCATGCTAATGCTTTCTTCCCCCCTGTGATTATCTTCCATCACACACACACACACACACACACACACACACACACACACATATGACATACATATATAAAAAAATCTTCCATTATATTCTTCCATTCCACTGTGATTATCTTCCATTATATATATATATATATACACATATATATATGTACATATATATGTGTGTGTGTATAGTTATTTGCCAGTTGTTTCTCTCATTAGAATATGAGCTCCTTGAGGGCAGGGACCATGTTTTTTTGTTTCTCTTTTAATCTCCAGCTCTTAGCACAGTGCCTAGCAATTGGAAGCCCTAATAAGGGTTTGCTGAATCATTAATTTGAATTATGTTCCAGGCCTAGGTTGATACCTGTGAAGTTTCTGGGTAAGACAGTTCTCTGGATATGTTTAGTTGGTATTACCAGAAAACCAAGCAGAAGTTCCCTAAAGGCTCAGTCAATGCTTGCCACCACTGAGAGAGGGGGCAGGAGGGAGAAGGCTCTAAAGGAGATGTGTAGCTCTCAAGGTAAGCTCTTGGGGGTGCTGCAGTTGGCTGGGTTCCTTTTCAGTGTTTGGAGCCTCCGCTCAGATGTCCTGTCCATTACTGCCCTGCTGGTCCTGCTCTGGTTCTGACCTCAGACACCTCCCTGGTGAAACTCGCCAGTAACAGGGTGGTATGTAAGGCTTCTCCATGGCTCTTGGCCCGCTCCTTTACTTGCATTCGACGCTGCTGCACCAAATTCAGTAATTCACACAACCTGACTCCCCTGAGTTGCTTCACCTGTTCCTGCAAGGCTGCTTCCTGTGAGAAGGGAGAAAATGCTTGCTGCCTGAATCAGCCTTCTAGGCTCAGTCTTATTACACATCCCTAATTCTACATGCCACCCCTCCCCAGTGCATGCTTATAGAGGACAGAAAGAAGACCAGGTTAAAAAGCAACCACCTTACCATCAGAGCTCTCCCCCAAAGCCCTAGACGGGATGCATCATGGAGCCTTTCGTCCCTTCTAGAGAAGACCACCCCAAGCCACTTCAGACCAGGAATGACGATGACAACACTAATAATATTAAATAGCTAACATTTATATAGCATTTTAAGCTTTACAAAGCACTTTATACATATCGTCTTATTTGATAATCACAACAACTCTCTAAGGTAGGTGCTGTTATTATCATCTTCATTTTACAGGTGAGGAAACTGAGGTAAACAGATTTGACCAGGGTTGCAAGCAGAGAGTTTAAGAGCCTTGCCAAACAGTTAGGAAGTTTGAACTGCCGTCTTCCTGACTCTAGGTCCAGTGCCTTATCTGTTATGACAATTATTCACATTTCTATAGCATTCAAAGAAAGCGCAACATGTTTTCTTTATAATATCCCTCCCTATAAGGTTGGTAGTTCAGTATTATCACCCCCATTTTACAGATGAGAAAATTGAGACTGAAGAGGTAAAAATCATTTGTCCAGGGTCACAGCCAGTATATGTCAAAATCAATATTTAAAAATTAGTTTATCCCTGTCTCTGAAACCAGTACTTTTCCCAAGTATATCATATTGCCCGTGCTGGACTGAGCAGTCTCTCCAGGGATAGCTAGGAGATAGCTGACGCAGTGGACAGAGGGCTGTACTTAGATTCTAGGTGTCCTGGGTTCAAATCCTGTCTCAGACACTTCTTAGTTGTATGATGTTTGGCAGGGTCTTGACTTGCTTGAGCCTTAGAGTTTTCTCATCTATTAAATAAAATTGAGCTACATAGCCTCAGAGGTCCCTGACAGATCTAGAATTATGATTTTGTGGTCCCAAATTGGTCTCTAGGGCATTGGGAGAGACCAGTATTTGGCCTTCTACATTCTACTTTGTGATGGTTCCTCACCCACTCTGTCTACTTCCTGTGTCCCATATACAACTCATAATATCTTGACTCATTCCTCCCACTTCTGGATTTCTCTCTTTCATGCCTGACTTCAGACAGAGACCAGCCAGAATATCCCAGCTTCCCTCTGAGCCCATCACCTTCTCATCCTGGGCCACCAGAATCTTCTGAAAAGCTTCATGCTTCCGGATCAGCCTCTCCAGGCCTTCCACTGAGCTCTCCAAGGTACTGGTTTTCAGATAGACCTGGATGGATCCATGATGAGGGCCATTGAGAAGATGAGGAGACAACTTGGTTTGGACATAAAGTAGGGTGGTTGGGTGTGTAGTGCTTAACCTCCCAGGGCCTCAGTTTCCTGATGCAAAACGAGAGGGTTGACTAGCTGACCTCTGTGTTCTCTTACAGCTCTAAGTCTATTTTCATGACTCAGTCCTGGCTTCAGCTGGTGAAGGTGTCAGAGGGGAGCCACCGAAGGGTACAATTTTCTTCTCCTTTTTCCTAGAATATTTTGTTCACCAAAACTGATCCCCTTCCATGCTTATTTGTGCATATGTCTTAAGTGAACTCCTGGAGGACAGGGACTCTGACATTTTTCATTAACTTATGTGTGGATCTGGATGAAGTCCACATACTTCCAGCTTCCAAAGCAGAGGTTCAGATGAGACAGAAGAGAAAGCAGAGAAATGAGTGTGTGTGCATATGTGTGTATGTGTACAGAGAATGGAGAACACAGGGAAGCAAGGACACGAGGGTTGTGGGGTGGGAAGCACCTCCTGGGCAGTGAGGATCTTATTTAAGTAGTCACAATCCCTGTGGAATTGCTGTTCAAGATGCATGGACATCAGCTGCTCTTGCTTCCTCTCCCAAGCCTGGAACACCTTCTGCCGCTCTTCCCGTAGGGCTCCCAGCTTCTCCTGGATCTGGAGCACACAGAGATTCTGGATTGTATGGGATATCTGAGAAAGATGGTGGTGGTGATGGGGCCAAAATCACTGGTGAAGACATAACACCAGTGGGGCTGTGTCAGGGTGAGCCCCTTCGGTATTGACAGGTCTCGGTCAGGATGTCCTCAGAGTAGAGGAAGGGTTAGGTAAGGCAAGAGAGGGGTAGAATAGGGCAGGGAAGAAAACTCATCCACACCGAGCCTAGGGGAGAGCCTGGACCCAAAAGTTACCTCTTCAGCAGGTGCTCCCTCCTCTAGGAGCAGCCCCTGTCCCAGCTGGACTGCCCGCTGGTACACCTCCTCCCGGGCTTCCAGCTCTGCCCGGACGTCCTGGTGCATACTAAGGTGCAAGTGGCTGCTGCTGGCATCTCGGGAGGTCTCCTTTGCCTGTAGTTTCCTCTGAACTCCAGCTGCCCATGCTGAATACTCTTGTACCTAGACACCCCAGAGAGAAAAGAGAAGGAGTTGGAAAGGAGCAAGAAGTCAGAGAACCAGCTCTCACATAAGCAGAACTCAGGGGTGCATCCCAGCATACCTACCAAGGTACACATCTGTACAGATGTCAGAGCTAGTTTGGAGGGTCCCATGGGACTATGAATCACAGACCAAGACCTAGCAGGACCTTTGGAGATCATCTCATTCAACCTTCTCATCTTACAGATGTGGAAACTGAGGCCCAGACAGGTCATTACTTGCTTAAGGTCACACAGATAGTCAGGAAGCAGAGTCTGGAATTGGACTCAGGTCCTATGGCTTCAAGAGCATCATTCTTCTCACTCTACCAAACTGCCTCACACCACTTCTTTCAGATCCAATTGGTTCTCCAGATATGGGCAGCTCAGAGCCTGTGGTGTGAGGCTGAGGGGAGTCTCCACAACCTGATCTTCCTGTCTATATTCAATCTTGCTTTCTGCTGCTTTCTGGCATTAAATCTTCCCTGTTCCCCAACCAGCTCTCCTTCATCGATGTCTCTCAAACAAGGGATGTTTGTTGTCTCTTCCTGGGTTTTCTTCCCTCTGCTTGGAACACCTTCTCCTTTTTCTTCTAGCTACTTTGAATCTTTTTTCTTAAAACTCTTACCTTCTTTCTTAGTATCAACACTTAGTATTGGTTCCATGGCAGGAGAGCAGTAAGGGCTAGATAGTAGGGGTTAAGTGACTTTCCCAGGGTCATAAATTAGGAGTTGTCAAAGGCTAAATTTGAACCCAGATCCTCCTGATTCCAGGCCTGACACACCATCTTCTGTGCTACCCAGCTGCCCCAAATGTCCCTTCTCTTAAACTGTCTAGGGAGTTCTCACCACAGTACGGAAGTCAGCTAGCAAGCAGGCCTGTTCCAGCTCTCCCCGGCGTTTTTCTACCCGCAGCCTCAGCGTCTCCCAGTTCTGCACCACAGCTTCCTGTCGCCTCTGCAGGGCCTCCAGCCGAGCTCCCCAGCACAGCTTCTGCATCTCATCGGCTATATCCAACAGCTCCTGCAGCTGAGGAAGGGCAGGGGTGAAGCAGGCAGGGAAGGGAAGGGGTCAGTTTTTTGGAGAGACTAGGTGCTGTGTAGCCCAGCAGACACATGGAGCAAAGGGGACCCAGCCTTCCCAGAGACATTCCTTCTCTTCCACTCACTTCAAGTCACTAAAAAACAAACAAAAAACCAGAGCAAAACATCTTCCCTCAAAGTAAGGGGAGCATCAGCTATGCCCTATTCAAGGAAAGAATCCATCACTGTAATTAGAGGGTGCCTAGGCTCATCAATTCAGAGAGGGAGGGGACTGGTTCTCATATTCTTCTCCAAACTGCACTCTCAGTCCTCTAAGACTTTCCCTACAATGGTCCAGAAACCCTGGTCCCTCCACTCCTGGATTCCACACACAGGAACTACCTTCTACCTACATAGCCAGAGTTCTTTGATTGGCTGCTTCCTCCTAGAACATCCATTTTCAGGATAGTATCTAAATCAGTGATGTTTTTGTGCCTCTCTCCCTATACTTGTGGCTCTCTCTACAATAACCTCTCAACAGGTGCTTTCATGTCTTCTACTCTCTCCTTCCCCTCACTACAAGCCCCCTCTCCCCATCAGCTTTCCAGAAAAGTCTTTCTTTCTGCTTCTTCTTGTATTCCCTGCACATAACACAGTACCTGGCACATACCTAGTAAGTAATTAAGAAATTACTGAAATTACTGAAAAGAATCGGAAATTGAGGGGAATGACTGAACAAATTGTGGTACATGTTGGTTATGGAATACTATTGTGCTCTAAGGTACGATGAACAGGATGATTTCAGAAATAGCTGGAAAGACCTTTGTGAACTGATGCGGAGTGAAACAAGCAGAACCAGGAGAGCATTACACAAAGCAATTGCAATACTGTGGAATGATCAAATGTGATAGGCAACTATTATTGGCAATACAATGATCCAGGACAATTCTGAGAGATTTATGAGAAAGCATGCTCTCCACCTCCAGAGAAGGAACGGTTGCAGTCATATGTAGACTAAAGCATATTATTTTTCACTTCAGTTTATTTACAGTTTTCTTTTGGGGTTTTGGTTTTCTATGAGTATTCTCTCACAACACTTACCAATATGAAAATATGTTTTGCATGATAATACACCGAATAACCCAGATCAAATTGTTTATCATCTCTGAGAGGGGGAGGAAAGGGAGGGAGAGAAACAATTTTGATCTTATAATTTGGAAAATGTGTGTTGAAAATTGTTATTATATGTAATTGGGAAAAATTGAATATCTTCAAATAAAACATGAAAAAAAAAAAGAAATGCTTGCTGACTTGACTTGCTTTGACATAAACATAGATTGAGTATATAATCCCACCCAGATCCACATGCACACATATTGGAACTAGTCTAGGGAATCCCCAGAGTTCATAAAATCATACATCTAGTCCTGGAAATGATCATGAAAGTCAACCCAGGTAGGGACAGGTAGGTGGATACTTCCTAGCTGTGTGACCATAGGCAAGTCATTTAATCCCAACTGCCCAGCCCTTACCACTCTTGTGCTTTGGGATTAATACTTAGTATCAATTCTAAGGCAGAATTTAAGGGTTTAAAAAAAAGTCAATCTAATCCAATCATCCCTATTTGGCAGATAAGGAAAGTGAGATTCAAGGAGGTTAAGTGATTGTAGCTAAAAAATGTCAGAGGTGGGATTTGAACTCTAGTTCTAAGCCCAACCCTTGATCTATGACATCATGCTGCCTTTCTAGGTTCGGAGGGAGTCCAGGGATCTTAAGAGCCCAGTAGGGGTCAATGTTCTTGGGTGTAGGGACGACAGCTGCTATGCAGAAGCAGCAGCTGACTTACTTGCTGCTCAGTGCCAGAGAGCTCATTTTCCAGCTCCTCATGCCGCCGGAGCTGAGCCTGGACCCCATGCCTGTCCTGTGCCACACCATCAGGAAGGTTTGCTGCTTTCTCCTGGGAAGAAGGAATTGTCCTAATAATTATCACGATTGTATGTGTAAAACCTAGATCAGATTGCTTGTTGTCTCAGGGAGGGAGGGAGGGGTAAGGAGTGAGAGGGAGGAAGAATTTGGAATCCAAATTAAAAAAAAAAAGAATGTTAAACATTTGTTTTTACATGTAATTAGGGATTTTAAAATAATGTTTAAAATAATTATCATGCATGTATACAGTTTGTTTAGATTTTTGAGGTGCTCATTTGATCTTAATAATAACCCCAGGAGTTGGTGTTATTATCCTCATTTTACAGATGGGGAAACCGAAGCAGACAGCCTTTAAATGACATTCTCAGAGTTATACAGCTAGGAAGTGGAGCAAGATTTGAACTTGGGAATTCCTGACTCCAGTGTGCTATCTTCTGGGCCACCACTTGGCTGCCTTAGGGGAGAGGTACAAGCAAGGGAGGCAAGGAGGAGTGGGGCCTCGACTCCCAGGAGAAGAAGGTCTCCCTGGATCCTACCTGGATGTGGGCGAGGGCCTCTCTGAGGTCCTGCTGAATCTTGAGCACCATCTCTACATCTCTGAGCGATTGGCCCCGGGCTTGGGTCAGCCCCCACAGCTCTGCCCAGGTGCTCCTGCAGGGGGGACACAGGGACTATGTGAAGCCTTCCTTTCCCCCAGAATCATCTTTACGACTCATCGATTCCCATCTTGGGCCCTCATCTAGTCTGGTTTGTTTTCTTTCTGAGCCTCATCAAAATCCGCCCCAAATCCTGAGAGTGGCCTTGGAGTCAGGACATCTGGTTTCAAATCCTTTAGCAAGTCACATTAGCCAAGTTTCTTCCACTGTAAAAGAAAGAAACAGCTAAGTGGTGCAGTGGATGGATCACCAGGCTTGTGGTCAGGAAGATCTGAGTTCAAATCCAGCCTTGGATATGTCCTAGCTGTGTGACCCTGAGCAATTCATTTAACCCTGTTTGCCTCCATTTCCTCATCTATAAAATGAGCTGGGGAAGGAAATGGCAAACCATTCCATTATCTGCAAGAAAACCCCAAATGGGGTCACGAAGAGTCAGACATGACGGAAAAACAACTAAATGATGATAAAAATGATGGGCCTGGACTAGAGAGCTCCTGAGGTCCCTTGCAGCTCTATATGATCATGATCAGCACTCCAAGACACGTTGTCCTGTTCTCTCTCCTCCTCCCTTGTTCCTCTGCCAGGATGTTCACTGTCTCTCCAGTTCATAGGAGTGTGTAATGTAGAGCTGAAAGGAACCTGAGACATCACTGGGCCCACACCTGGCATTTTACAGATGAAGAAGCTAAGGGCAGAGAGTTTAAGTGATTTGCCTGTGGTCAACCAGGGAGTACACAGGAGAATCAGGATTTGAACCCAGGTCATAGGTCATAATCAAGCATCCTTTGTGCTGTACCATAATACCTGGCAGTAGCATTTGTCCTGACTATACCTTATTAAATTTTTTTTAAACTCTTACTTTCTGTCTCAGTAACAACTCTAAGACAGAAGAGTGTCAAAGGCTAGGCAAATAGGGTTAAATGACTTGCCCAGGGTTACACAGCCAGGAAGTATAAGAGGGCAGATTTGAATCTGGGTCCTTCCAACTCCAGGCCTGGCGCTCTATCCACTGAGCCACATAGTTGCCTCCTTAGATTTTTTTTTTTAATGTGTTTTTCAAACTCTGCCAATTAGATTGTAAACTTTCTTGAGTAGTTTGCCATTTCCTTCTCCAGCTCTCTTTCTCTCTCCCTCTCTCCCTCCCTCTCTTTCTCTCTCCCTCTCTCCCTTCCTTTCTTTCTTTCTCTCTCTCTCTCTCTCTTTCTCTCTCTCTCTCTCTTTCTCTCTCTCTCTCTCTCTCTCTCTCTCTCTCTCTCTTTCTTTCTCTTTTCTCTCTCTTTCTTCCTTCTCCTTTCTCCCTCCCCTCCCTTCTTCCTTCCTTCCTTCCCTCCCTCCCTCCCTTTCTTCTTTTTCCCTTACCTTCTGTCTTATTATCAGTTCTTAGACAGAAGAGCAGTAAGGGATAGGCAATTGGGGTTAGTGACTTGCACAGGGTCACACAGCTAAAAATTATAAGAGGCCACATTTGAACCCAGGTCCTCTTGACTTCAAACCTGGTGCCCTATCCACTGTGCTATTTAGCTGCCCCTGCAGACCTGCTTCCAGACTGTATCTGAGTCCTGAGCTCCCTAACTTCCCTTCCACACTAGCTGTGACTCCATCCCTACGGGTGACAGCCCTCAGCCTCCATGGGTAGCATAGCCTCACAGTGCCTGTATTCTCCCCAGAGGCCTGTTGGGTAACCAGTGATGACTACCAGTGAGCCTGGTGCTCAGAGCATTGCCAACACTCGAGGTCTACTCTCTCACCAGCTGTAAGGACTGCCATGACCTAATGCCTGCAGGTCTGCCTGCTTCTTGGCCCCGACCAGCTGGCTCCTCACCGTAGTTCCTGATGCCTCTGGCGGATCTCCTGGGTGGCGCTGTGCTGACCCTCCAGCAGGGTCTCTGCTAGCTGTTGGCAGTTTGCCACCCGCCTTCCACCTGTCTCCACCTGGTGCTGAAACAGCTCATACTTGGCCCGGAGGTGCTGAGATGGGGAAGAACCAGTGGAGACAGAAGTTCATCCTCTGTTCATGTGGTCATTGCTTTAGAGCTGGGAGGCATCTTAGAGGACGCTAAGTCCGACCTCTTCACTTTACAAATAAGAAAACTAATGCCAGGGCTCTTACCACCATGCCACACTGCCCTCCTAAAGGTATCTTCAGGTCCCAGACTGGGAAGTTAGCATAGCCTCTATAATATGAATATCCTTAAGTAGGGGCCCAGGAACCAGGGAGTACCGGAGAATGGAAGACCAAAGACTAGAGAGTGGGAGGTCCTACCTGCTTCGTTTGGGGTTGGGAAGTCTGTTTCTTGGCAGTTTTTCTCTGCCATTCTGCCCTAATTATTGCGGCTCTTGCCCCTCCATAATGGACACGGCCAGTCTTTCTTCACCTAACAGAGCTGGGGACTCCCAGGCTTCTGGGATGTGCCTCCGCTCCTCTCACACTCTCCACGGTGCTTCCCTTCCCTTGCTAATGCCTGCCCTTAGCACTTCCCTTTCCCCTCACCAGCACATGAGTGTAGTCTTCTCCAGGGTCCTCCTCCCTGCTGACCACCTGCTTCTGCCTGGCCAGCCAGCCCTGGAGCTCCTCAGCCTCTTGGATGAACTCGTGCAGCCTCAGCGCCTCCTCCAGCCGACGGCCTCTGTGGTCACAACCCCTCCGGCCCATCAGCGGTCAAGCCCCTGGTGGCCAATTGGCCTTAGATGGGATGGACTCTGTTTGTGTCATTTATGACTATGTGGCTGGATGTGATATGGGTATACAGTAGGAGATTGCACATGTGTTTGTATGTATGTGTGTGTATCATAGCGTAATGGATTTAGCAACAACAATAATAATAGCCAGCACTTATATAATATCGAACATATGCAAAATTCTTGACATATGTTCTCTCACACTACATACAAAGTCTCATTTGATTCTCACAACTCCATGAGGCAGGTGCTATTCTTATCCCCATTTTATAGATGAGGAATTGAGGCAGGTTAAGTGACCTGACTAGGATCACACAGCTAAGTTAGTGATTAAGGCAGGACTTGAACTCAACCCTTCCTCATTCCAAGTCTAGTATGTTATCTATTGGACAAGCAAAGGTCAATCTTTATTTAATCCAATGTCCCCATTTTACATATGAGGAAACAGAGGTACAGACAAGTCAAGTGACGTGGCCAAAGTCACACAGCTCTTAAGTGGCAGAGGCAGGATTTGAACCACTGACTTCAAAGGTGGTATATCAGAACGCCTCTCCCAAGGAAGGGGAGTAAGAGGATGACTGGGAGTTGGGGACAGGAAGAGAGAAGGTGAGTATAGGTCCCTGCCCAGACAGTGCCTGCCTTCGGCGTCTTTTGGAAGAGGAAAAGAATACTTTTCATGGACTTCTCCCTTTCCTATCATGGTTCAAAGTGGTATTGCTCAGTGGTAAAGTGGATAAAGCAGCTGACCTGGAGTCAGAAAGACCCAAGTTCAAATCCAGCCTCAAACACTTACTAGCTGTGAGAGCCTGGGTGAATCACTTAGGCTCTGTTTCAGTTCCTTCATCTATAAAATGAGACCAAGAGGAGCGCCTATCTTCTAGGGTTGGTGAGAGGGTCATCACTGCAAAGCACTTAGCACAGTGCCCATTCCACAGTGAGTCCTGTATAAACGTTAGCTATCATTGCTGCTAGAGGACTGGCCTGACCCCAAGCAAGTTCCGCTTTGCCCAACTGGAGGGGAAGAAGGTTCCAAGGAAGAAAGTTGTGCTCTAGGACTCTCACCTTGTGGTCGCCAGTTCTTGCAGCTCCTGGAGCTGGTTTTGGAGTCGACCTGGGGGTACGGGGAGCTCCTCAGGGACCCCAGGACTGGTGAGGGTTTGTGCAGTCTGGACGAGCTCTGCTACAAAGCTCCCATAGAGGGCCAGCTCTTGTTCTAGGACCTGCAGACATGGGGTCAGACAGTAAGACCTTTGCTAGTACAGGTGGAATACTCAGAAAGGGATGAGTATTTAGATTTTTCATTCGGCAAGCATTTTTTGAGTACCAACCATATTCTCTGTATCAAAGAAGCAGATAACAAGGGACGGGGATGCTCAGACCCTTGAAATTCGGGGGACATAATCAATGAGTGCTTGCCCACCATCCAGAACCCTGGGGGAGTGGGTGCCAGAGGATTATGGTTTCATGTGATATAACAAGCCACAGAGCACACCATTCCCTGCTTGTTTCCCTTATCCTCTTAACTACAGCATCCCAAGAAATATTCTGGGTTGTACTTAGTGAGCTTCCACAGAAAAGTACCGTGTGCTTCTTGATGAGGCTGATGGTGGCCAACTGGTCCTTGCCGTAGTCTTGGCTGCTCACTAACAGCCGCTTCTCTCCCAACCAGCCTTCCAAGTCTGATACATCGAGCAAATACTGCCAGGAGAGATGTGGCCAGCTATGGTACTCTCAAGGTGCCATCCAGCTTTGGTCTTAGTGTGCTGCTTCAACATTCTCTCTTGTGACTAGCACCAACAGGGTACCTTGTCCTCTCCTACAAGTGGCATCCAGCCCCTGAAGCTCATAATTTTTATTTTCTTGTATCAACCTCTATGAATTTGGCTCTTGTTCCCACCTTCTGAGGAGTCATGGAATCATAGGTTTGGAGTTGGAAGGAATCTTAGAGGACATCAAGGGGTACAGACCATCTAATCTCTCCCCCCCCCCCCGTAAACTTTTGTAAACGAAGAAACTAAGACCCAGAGAGATTAAGTGCCTTGTCCAGGGGCATACAGTTAGTAAACAAATGAGGCTGGATTCGAACCAGATCCTCCACACCATTTGGTTTCCTTACTAAAGGCAAACTCCTATTAACTCTACAGACTCTCTCCATAAGCTGCCACTTCTCCCAAGAATGAAAGGATATAAAAGGCATGTTTACTCGTCTTCACCGTTATTATTACTTTCATAATTAGTTGAAGGGAAGTGTGGAGAGATACAGGGCTTGGAGTCAGAAAGACCTAGCTTGCTGTTTGACAAGCCTTGACAAGTCACTTGCACCCTTACTAATCCTGTGAGCACCTCATCTCTGGGGATCTGTTCCTGCTCCCTGACTTCCCCTTGCCCACCCCAGACTCCCCTTTCATTGCTTTATACCTGATACAAGGCAACAGAGTACTGCAGCTGCCTGGCTCGCCCCCGGCAGGCTTCACCCAGCTCTAGCCAGCAGCTCTCCAGATCCTGGCACCGTTCTGTGATGTCCTGTGCAGAAGGGTGCCCACAGGCTGCCATGCTTTGCCCAGATGCTAGCACCTTCTGCATTTGGGCCTGGTGAGCTTTCACTTCTGCCTGAAGCTCCTTGGGACAAAAACATGAGCTTAAAAGGAAAATGAGGCCTAGGGTGGGGATGGGGATAGCAATCACTATTTTTTTTAAACCCTCACCTTCTGTCTTAGAATCAACACTATGTATTGGTTCCAAGGCAGAGTGTGGTAAGGGATAGGCCATGGAGGTTGAGTGACTTGTCCAGGGTCACACAATTAGGAAGTGTCTGAGGTCACATTTGAAGCCAGGACCTCCTATCTTCAGGTCTGACTCTCAATCTACTGAGCCATCTAGTTGACGCTTATTAATTATTAATAGTAATTGCTAGGGGCAGGTATGTGGCTCAGTGGTTTGAGAGTCAGACCTGAAGATAGGAGGTCCTGGGTTCAAATCAGGTCCACTTCCTATTTGGGTGACCCTAGGCAAATCATTTGCTCCCATTTGCCTGGACCTTGCCTTTTTATCTCAGAGTTGTTACTAAGACAGAAAGTAAGAGTTTAAAAAAATTAATTACATTTTTTCCTTTTTTACAAACCCTTGCCTTTTTAGTGTCTTGTCTTAGTGCCAATTCTAAGATAGAAGAGCAACAAAGGCTAATAAATCAGGGTTAAGTGACTTTCCCAGCGTCACACAGCTAGGAATTGTCTGAGGTCACATTTGAACCCAGGACCTCCCATTTCTGGGTCTGGCTCTCAGATTCACTGAACCACCTAGCTGCCCCCCCCCTCTAATCTTAATAATAATAACAACAACCAGCTTTTACCTTGCTCTTTAAGGTTGGCAAAGTGCTTTTCATGTGTTAACTCATTTGATCCTTATGGCAACCTTGGGAGGTAGGTGCTATCATTATCCCCATTTTACAGGTAAGGTAACTGAGATACAGAGAGGCTGAATAACTTGTCCAGAGTCCCATGCTAGTCTATATCAGAGGCAGAATCTGAACTCAGGTCTTCCTGACTCTAAGCCAGCCCTATGTACCCTACAACCTTGCTAGCCTCATCCCTGTTGTGACTAGAGGTGACCGTGCCACCAAGAACCTCAGCCTCAGAGCAGCTGGGAGCAGGGCTGCTCAAAGAACAGGACATTGGAGGAAGGTAGGAAGAGGCAGAGTGAGTGGAGAGCTCGGAGGATCTGAGGGCTGGAGTGGGAGGGCTCCTGTGTGGAGAAAGGGAGGGCCAGGGTCACCTTGTGCTTGTACAGAAGCCTCTGGGCTGCATCCAGGGATTGGCCGCAGACCTTGGAGCTGGCACTAGGCAGGCGCTCCTTCACCCACGTGATCTCCAGGCCTTGCAAGTGGTAGAATTGGTAAAGTTCCACCGATGCTCTCAGTTGCTGCCGACGTGCTGCCAATGGCCCCTGAAGAGCCTGAAACCTGGGTTCAAGAAGGATGGAGTGAGAGGGAATGAATGGCCCTTTCCTCCCCTTGCAGGATCAGGTAGGTGGCACAGGGGTTAGAATGCCAGGCTTGGAGTCGGGAAAACCTGGGTTCAAATTTGGCCCCAGATACGTCCTAGCTGTGCGACCCTGGGCAAGTCACTTGACCCCAATTGCCTAGCCTCTGCCACATTTCTCCCTTAGAATTGATATTAAGACAGAAGAGAAGGGTTTAAATGCTCCTAGCCCTGACTTACAGAATAATAATGTTGATGACGATAAGAGATAGCATTTAATGGACTTCTATACTAGCAGCAATGCAATGACCTAGGACAATTCTGAGAGACTTATGAGAAAGAACACTATCTACATCCTGAGGAAGAACTGTGGGAGTGGAAACAGAAGAAAAACAACTACTTGAACACATGGGTTGATGAGGATATGACTGGGGATGTAGACAATAAGTGACCAACCCAGTGCAATTATCAATAATATGGAAATAAGTCTTGATCGATGACACATGAAGAAACCAGTGGAAATGCATGTTAGCTACGGGGAGTGGGAGGGAAGGAGGGGAGAGTAAGAGCATGAATCATGTAACCATGGAAAAATTTTCTTAAAAAAAAATTTTTTTTTAAACCCTTGCCTTCTGTCTTGGAGTCAGTACTGTGTATTGGTTCCAAGGCAGAAGAGTGGTAAAGGTAGGCAATGGGGGTCAAGTGACTTGCCCCAGGGTCACAGAGCTAGGAAATATCTGAGGCCAGATTTGAACCCAGGACCTCCCCTCTCTAGGCCTAGCTCTCAATCCACTGAGCCACCCAGCTGCCCTTCATGGAAAATTTTTCTAAAAATTAAAAAAAAAAGAGTTCGAAACTGGTAAAAAACAGAACAATAACAATTAACATTACAGAAATTGTTACCTGTATAGTAGGACACTATAAGAGATGGAGAAAAGCATACAATCTGGGGGTATTCGGTAAACTTTTAGCAATCAGATTTCAAAAAATAAATGTGCAACACACACACATATAAAAACAAAGATAGCATTTATAGAGTGTCTGCTATGTGCCAGGCACTGTGCTAAGAATTTTATAATTATCAGCTGATTTGATCCTCACAATAACCCTGGAAGATGGGAGCTATTGTTATCCCCATTTTACAGACGAGGAAACTGAAGCAAACAGAGATTAAATGATAAGTAGGAAGCGTTTGAGATGGTTTTGAACTCTGATCTTCCTGGCTCCAGGCCTGGAACTCATTCCACTGTGTCACCTCCCTACCCAGGCATAGTGGATAGGGCACTGAACTTGGAGTCAGGAAGATCTGGGTTCAAATCCTGCCTCAGATACATTCCTCGTATGACCCTTAGCAAACCCTTTAACTTCTCTAGGTCTCAGTTTCCTTATAAAATGGGGATGATAATACTTATACTACCTACTTCCTAGGAGGGTTTTAAAGAAATCATGTTGTAAGTCTCAATGTACTATAGAAATAGAAGCTGTCGGCATAGTGGATAGGGTACTGGAATTGAAGTCAGGAAGGCCTCAGTTTGAATCACATCTTGGGCAATTTATTTGCTATGTAACCCTGGGCAAGTAATTTAATTTCTGTTAGTCTCAGTTTCTTCTTTCTGAAAAATTTTTATTCAAACATATTTTATTTTCCCAATTTTACATGTAAAAATAATTTTCAACATATGTTTTCCAAAATGATAAGATCCAAACTGTCTCCCTCCCTCTCTTCCCTTCCTCCTCTTGGAGATGGTAAGCAATTTGATTTGGGTCATTCATGTATTATCATGCATAACCCATTTCCATATTGGTCATTGTTGTAAGAGCACACTCATACAAAACCCAAACTCCAAAATAAAAGTGCAAATAAAGTGGAAGATGGTAGGCTTTGATCTGCCCCTGACTCCCACAGTCCTTTCTCTGGAGGTGGAGAACACTGTCATAAATCTCTCAGAATTGGATCATTGCTTTGCTGCATGTAACTAAGTCTATCACAGTTGATCATCGTACAATATTGCAGTCCTCCCAGTTCTTTGGTCTCAGTTTCCTCACGAGGAAAATGAGGGGAATGAACTTGATGGCCACGACTGTCCATTCCAGATCTAAAACTATGATTCCCTCCACCATGGCCTAAGTGCACTGTTTTGGTTTATTCCTCTTTTTTATTTAGTAAATACAATAAAATAAAATGAATAAAATAAAATTTAATAAAATTCCTTTATTATCTCCCACAAAGGGTCCTTAATGGCTTCTGTCCCTAATGAGTCAGTCTTGGGTTTAATAGTCAATAAAGGAATGGAATTTGGTCAAACTCAGGTACAAGCTGGCCATAACTTCCTGCCTTTTCTGGGAAGAGTGCAACTCAGAAGTTCCCTGTGTGGTTTAGGGGATGCAGTGCTTGACTTGGAATTGGGGATATCTGAATTTGAATTCAACCTCAGACACTGACCAGTTGTATGACCTTGGGAAAGACTCTTGGTCTCAGTTTCCTCAACTATGAAATGAGAGGGTGGTACGTAGTGACTTTTTTTTTTTAAACCCTTACCTTCTGTCTTGGAGTCAATACTGTATATTGGCTCCAAGGCAGAAGAGTGGTAAGGGTAGGCAATGGGGGTCAAGTGACTTGCCCAGGGTCACACAGCTGGGAAGTGTCCGAGGCCAGATTTGAACCTAGGACTGCCTGTCTCTAGGCCTGACTCTCAATCCACGGAGCCACCCAGCTATCCCCAGTACTTAGACTTCTAACTCACATTGATACAGCACTTTATGGTTCACAAAGTGCTTTACAAATATCTCACTTGAACCTCTAGACAACCCTGGAGTGGGGTGGGTATATGCATTATTATCCCCATTTTACAGATGAGGAAATGGAGGCTCAAAGAAGGACTGGCTTAATTGTTACATAGCTAATGTCTAGGCAGAGTCTGGACTCAGGCCTTTCTAACTTTATGTATAACATTATATCCACTGTCACTTGTTATTGCTGTTTGGTTACTTCCGCCACGTCCAGCTTTTTGTGACACCATTTTGGCATTTTCTTGGCAAAGTTGTTGGAGTATTTCCTTCTCCAGCTCATTTAACAGGTGAGGAACTAAGGTAAACAAGGTTAACTGACTTGCCCAGAGTCACACAACCAGTAAGTATCTGAGGCTGGATTTGAACTCAGGAAGATGAGTCTTTCTGATTTAAAGCCCAGCACTTTATCCATTATACCATCTAGCTTCCCCTAAATCTAGGATCTTTTGTGGTATTGTTATTGTTATTATATTCTGTGGTTAGTCATTTTCAGTTGCATTTAAGACCCCTTTTGGGGTTTTCTTGGCAAAGATACTGGAGAGATTTGCCTTTTCCTTCTCCAGCTCATTTGACAGAAGAGGAAACTGAGGCAAATAGGGTTAAGTGACTTGCCTATGGTCACATAGCTAGTAAGTGCCTGAGACCAGATTTGAACTGAAGACTTTCTGACTCCGGATACCATACTCTATCCGTTGAGCATCTAGATGCCGCTAAATCTAGGAATCTATGTGGTAGAGAACAGGGAGAAGGGCAAAAGCTGGCAGGAAGCCCACCTTTGGAGATATTTTTGTGTCTCATCCAGGATGGTCTGGGAGTCAAAGTGATTGGCGGCAACCCTTTGGGCATGGGTAACAATGGTGCTCATCTTCTCCGCCAACTGTTGGCTCTCGCTTTCCAGTTGCTTCTGTTTTATTTGTAACTCCCGGCTGGAGTGGAGGTCTTGACCCGTCTCTGCACTCTGTAGCCCTCGTTCCATCTGCTCCATTTTATCTTTGGCCTCCTAGGGGTAGGTGAGGGGGACCGCATCAGGACAGACAAATGCCAGAAGAAGATGGTGTGAGCTGGCTGGGTCCATGCACAAATCTAGTTAGAACTGTGCTCAGCATTAGGTACATAAGTGCTCAATGAATATTCTACTTGCCTAGTGCATCCACACCCATCCTACTGAAGGCTATAGTCCTCCACAGACCTCAGAGTCAGCTAGCTAGGCTCCTCTTTCCTGAGCAGACTATCTGGCCCCTCGCCTGCTTCTTATTGTCCAGGACGCCCTCCCCACCCAGCTATGGCTGACCTGCAGCAGCTCCATGAGCTGCGCCTGTTGTCCTGCCTGCCGTAACTTATCTCCTTGTGCTGCCATTTTGTGATTCAGCTCCTTCCACGTTTGGTCCAAGTCCCGCAGCTTTGCTCTCATGTCATCCCCGGCATCATGCTTGGTGTCTAGAAGCTTGTTTCCAAGCTGGAAGAGAGGGGAAAGACCCAGAGAAGTGGGAGGAGGTGGTGGTCATGCTTATTGTTTAGCTGGGGCAGCTAGGTGGCATTGGGCACCCTCCGGATCAGATGGAGACAGCACCCAAGGATGGGTGGAAATATTTAGGATAGAAAGACTTGGGAGAGCAGACCTTGGGACTGAGCTTGCTGCCACTTAACACATTCCATGAGCCGTGGGACAGGGGGTGAGAACCTCAGGCAAAGTTCAGGATGGGGGCTGTAATAATAACTCAAATGTATACAGCCCTTTACAATTTCTCAGATGTTTTCCTCATAGCCACTCTTTGAAGTGGATAATTAAGAGAAGTGTCTTTATGCCTTTTTTATAGATGAGGGAACTAAGGTTCTGAGTTGTCTGTCTGTCCTATAGCTGATCAAATATCAGAGGCAGGATTTGAACAGAGGCCCCTCGCATGCTAAGCCACACACACTCTCTCCCAGACCGCTCTAACAAGGGTATACGGTTAGATACTAGAGAGCATTCCAGGCCTATGGGATTTGGAACCCTTCAGTCAGGGAGATTGTAAATACATTTTTTTTTAAAGAAAAGAGATGAAAGCTAGTTTTATGGGCTAGTTCAAGTCCTACCCAGAGGCAAAGGAGATGGGGTGGGAGTCAGGTGGGTGGTGGGTTAGAATGTTGCCAATTTCAGAGCTCCCGAGGCTCCAGTGGAGAGATTTGGGCCAATTAACAGGCTTGTGCCTGGGGGTTTCTGTTGAGGGTTCATTCTGGCATTTGAAAACAAATTGGCAATGGCTCAGCCCCTATAGAGGCCCGTCTATCCGTTTCCTGCTCTCCCACCTGCTGGAGCTGCTCCACCATCTGACGGTTTGCCAGGACCTCGCTCTCGGCAGCCTCATGCCTTTTGAGCTTGCGGAGAATGATGCCAGGCTCTCGGGATGACTCGTCTGCAGCCATCAAACATTTCTCCTCCATCCACAACATCATTTCTGCCACATCTCGGTTCCATTTCTGCCCAGGAGAATCACCGGGGAAGCTATGAGTCTCTTGGCCCAGGGTGAGGGCGAGTGGGCTAGAAGACATCCAAGGAAAGTGGGGGTAGCAGTCCTTGGGTTAGGGAAAGGCAAGGGATTACTCTGCTCATGGAGAGGTTGGGGAAGGACCACACTCTTGTTCTGCCCTGGAGAGCAGATAGAATGGGCGCTCCTGGCATTGTAGATTTAGAAATGCCAGGGACCTGAGATGCCATGGAATACGACTCCCTCATTTTACAGATGAAGTTAAATAATTGGCGTAAGACCACACAGAGAACTCCAAATTCATCACTTTCTCACTGTACCACAAAACCAGGAATGAGAAGAGTATCAAGGGATGGGAAGAGAGGCAGGATCAGGGTTGGGTCACCCATCATCGCAGGATCTCTTAAGAGTCAGACCTCTTTTTTAATTTTGTTTTTAAACTTTTACCTTCCATCTTAGAATCAAAAGTGGGTATCGTTTCCAAGGCAGAAGGGTGATAATGGTTCGGCAATGGGTATTAAGTGACTTGCCCTGAGTCACACAGCTAGGAAGTGTCTGAGGCCACATTTGAACCCTAGACCTCCTATCTCTGGGCCTGGCTCTCAATCCTCAGAGCCTCCTCATTGGCCATCCTCCTCTCCTGGCCTTTCTAATAGCTCTCCTCTTTGTTCTCCCTCTGGTCTTCACCTCCTGGCTTCCTGGTTTCCTTCAAGTGGAACCTAAAATCCTATCTTCTGGAAGAAGTTTTTGTTTGTCTTCAATACTAATGCCTCTCCTCTGAGATTACATCCAATTTGCCCTGTATACATTTTGCATCTACATAGTTGCTTGTACATTGTCTCCACCATTGGAATATGAACTCTTGACTATGTCCAAAGGACTTTAAAACGGTGCATGCCTTTTGATCTGGCAATACTACTACTAGATCTGTATCCCAAAGAGAATAAAAAAAAGGAAAAGGATCTATTTGTACAAAAATATTTATTGCAGTTTTTTCTTTGGTGGCAAAGAACTGAAAATTGAAGGAGGTCCATCAATTGGGGAATGGTTTAACAAGTTGTGGTATATGATTATAATGGAATACTATTGTGCTATAAGAAATAATGAGTAGAGGAGCATCTGGGTGGCTCAGTGGATTGAGAGCCAGGCCTAGAGATAGGAGGTCCAGGGTTCAAATGTGGTCTCAGACACTTCCTAGCTGTGTGACCCTGGGCAAGTCATTTAACCTCCAACTGCCTAGTCCTTACCGATCTTCTGTCTTGGAGCCAATACAGAAGTAATTCTAAGATGGAAGATAAGGGTTAAAAAAAAAAAAAAAGAATGAGCAGGATGATTTCAGAAAAACCTGAAAAGACTTACATGAATTGCTTCAAGGTGAAGTGAACAGAAGCAGGAGAACATTGTACACAGCAAGAGAAATATTGTGTGATGAACAATTGGGAATGAATTAGCTATTCTCAGCAATTCTATGATCCAAGACAATCCCTAAGGACTCAAGAGTAAAAATGTCATCTGCCTCCAGAGAAGGAAGTTATGGGGTCTGAATGGAGACCAAAACATACTATATTTCACTTTCTTTCTTCATTTTCTTTTCTTTCATTCAAGTTCTATCCCACAAAATGACTAATATGGAAAAACATTTTACATGATTACACATGTAAAATCTCTATCAGATTGTTTACTGTGTCAGGGAGAGAAGGGAAGGAGGAAAAAATTTGGAACTTGAAATGGAAAAAAATGTTAAAAAATGTTTTTACATGAAATTGGAGAAAAAATGAAATATTTAATAAAAAAGAACATGAACTCTTGGAGGGCAGGGATTGTTTTTCTCTTTGTATTCCTTGTGCTTAATATAATGTTTGGCACATAGTCAGTGCTTAATAAAGGTTTGCTGACTTGATTTGACTATTTAAAAGGCTGTCATGTGGAAGAAAGCCCTATTTGTCTCCAGAGAGCAGAGTTAACGAACTGTGAATGAACAGAGCATTAGAGAAGACATCAGCTCAATGTAAGAAAATTTTGTTTTCACTAAAAATCTGACCTATAAAACCTTCTATCAGCCTCTCTGTCTCTACATGAGACAAAAACGGGAAATTCCTTTTAATAGGAATGGATAACATGCACTTCCATTAGGCTGGCATTCAGTACCAACAAGCTGTTTGATCTCCAATGTGTCCATCATTTTGAATTCATTTTGAATTGGTGACTCTTTTAATGAGGCAAATGGAAACAACATTTTCTGGAAGCTTAGGCTTATAGTCCTCAGGCAAATGACTTGTCCAAGGCTGCAGGGCTAAGGATTAAGTTGTTCAAAAGCAGAATGGGATGCTTTAAGAGTTGGTGGGTTCACCCTCACTGGGGGGTCTTCAGGTAGAGGCTGGATGACTCCTCATCAGGAATGTGGATTTATGTTTTCTCATGGATTGGACTAGACAGCTTTTGTGTTTCTGTCCAACTCTGAGATCTAGGATCATCTCTATGATTAATTTTCAGGGATTCTACTCCCCCCCACAATGAAATATGGTCCCTCTAACCCCTTGCCAGGGTCCCATACTTGCCTGTAACTGGAGGGAAGCCAGTAGCTGCCTCTTTCTTTGCTCATTCATCTCCTGGAGTTTGGTCCATTGATCCTGGATACTTGCTATCCTTTCTCTGATCCTGAGCATAGAGGATTCTGGATGAGGGCTCTATTCTGCCCCTGTCCTCCTCCAGAAATTAGAACCCAAACACACCCCACCACACATCAGCAGTTACTAAATAAATGCTTGTTGATTGAAGTTCTAGTCATATTTCTGGCTTCTTAAGCTCCCCCTAGCTTCACTAAGATCCCCTAGGCAGGTTGGCAGAGAAGGTAAGGAAGACGCGTACCCCAGCCCCCAAACTCACATGTGGGTAGCAAAGTGGCAATTCTCTGTCAGCCTCTTCCCATGGGACCTCAGGCTCTCTGCACGTGGACCCAAGGTCTTTAGGAGCTGGTTAAATTCCTGGTGTCGTTGTAATAAATTCTGCACATCACTGACGTCCTCCTGGGGACACAGACATGGTGCTACTTCTAGGTCCCAGGAAGGAAGATAATTGACATCAATTCCATCCTTCCACTCGCATAAGTGACAAACTCAGGGAATCTCTCTCTCTCTCTTTTTTTTTCCTGAAGTCTGATGCAATTTTGGATTTAGAACTTGGATTTGAGCCCCTGCTCTGCCACTTGTTAGCTGTATGGCTTTCAGTAAATCATTTAACCTCGCTGGGTCTTAGTTTTCTCATCTGTAAAATGGGACCAATCACTTCTTCCACTGCCTTCCTCATGGGGTTTTTGTGAGAATGGAATGAGATGTTATCTAAAGCATTTTGAAAATCAGAGAAAATTGGGGGGTGGCTGGGCAGCTAGCTGGCACAGTAGATAGTCAGGTCTGGAGACAGGAGGTCCTGGGTTCAAATCTAGCCTTAGAAACTTCCTAGCTATATGACCCTGGACAAGTCACTTAACTACAATTGCTTAGCCCTTAACATTCTTCTGTCTGGAACTGACAACATAGTATTGATTCTAAGACAGAAGGTAAGGGTTAAAAAAGAAAAAAGAAAAAAACAGGGGATCAGGACTAGAGCTGTGATTTAGTCTTAGAGGATTTTTTTTAGAGCACTGGGAAGTTAAGTCACTTGCCTAGGGTCACACAGCCAGGATGGGTTAGAAGCAGGATTTGGCGATGGCTCTGGGGCCAGCTCACTATTTGCTATGTTCTTCAGTCATTTTTCAGGTGTGTCAGACTCTTTGTGACCCCATTTGAGATTTTCTTGGCAAAGACAATGGAATGGTTTGCCATTTCCTACCCCAGCTCATTTGACAGATGAGTAAACTGAGGCCAACAGGGTTAAATGATTTCCCCAAGGTCACACAGCTACTAACTGTCTGAGGCCAGATTGGAACTTGTCTCCTGACTTCAGAGCCAGTACTCTAACCACTGCATTACCTCAATGCCCTCACCATGCCAAATCATAAATAGGAGCAATTATTATTGTTCTGATCCTGGGCTTCTCAGAATTAACTATTCCCAGCCAGTTCCATAATCCCAAAGTGGTGTGCCTCAGGCTCAGCTTCGTACCCCGAGACTGTCCAGTCGAAGGAAAGCTTCATGGTTGGTACAGGTTGCATCGAAGCGGTTTGCTTCCCGGACAAACATCTGTAGTTCCACCCCTTGCTGCAGCCGCTGCTGGCCCTGCTCCCATGCAGCGTCCACTCTGTGGGCCTGCTGTCTTAGCTGCTTCAGAGCAGCAGCTACTGCCTGGGAGTCCTGGGGTTCCAAGCTGGTTAGCTGCTGGCCTCGAGCCTCCAGCTGTCTCATCCTGGCCAGGAGAAGGAAAAGAGTAGAGTCCTAATCACCTCCTCTCCTTCTCCCCATGCCTAATCTAATGATCGTTCCCATCCTTGAGACTGGAAATATCACCCTGGAGGAGGGATTCTGGAGGAGATCCTCAAGGGTTTTATTTATATTAATATCCTAATGCAGAGGCATCAAACACGTGGCCCACAAGCCAATGCAGCCAGAACCAGAGCGGCTAGGTGGCACAGCGGCCAGAGCGCTGGCCAAGCCTGGGGTCAGAAAGAACAGAATTCAAAGCCAGCCTCAGACACTTACTAACTGTGTGTCCTTGGGCAAGTCACTCAACTCTTTTTGCCTCAGTTTCCTCATCTGTAAAATGAGGGGAAGGAAAATGGCAAACCACTCCAGTATCTTTGCCAAGAAAACCCTTTATGGGGTCATAAAGAATCAGTCACAACAATTCAACAACAACAACAATGACAACAAAAGTCCCACATAAATTCACACAGGGGACTTTGTTATGAGTGGGGCTCCCTTGCTGATGAATTCAATAAACCCCAAAACAAGCTTGGTATTTCCAAATTTCATAAAAATAGGCAATTTGGAAATATTTAATACAATAAGTAAAATACAATAGAACCCAGATCATTTTAGTATGGGGTTTTCTAAGTTAATCTGTAGCCCCCAGGGATTCTTTAGTGGTTCCCATTTCTTTTTGAGTTTAACATCACTGGGGTAATGCTAAGAGAACTGTAAAGACCTTGACTTCTAGCTGCATGTCTCAAGGAGAGGAGCTCAGTACCTCGGAGCTTCCTTCCTTATTATTTCTTGTTTGGTTGGGTCTGACTCTTCATGACCCCATTTGGGGTTTTCTTGGTAGCAATCCTGGAGTGGCTTGCCATTTTCTTCATTTGAGAGATGTGGAAACTGAGGCAAACAGAGTTAAGTGACTTGCCCAGGGTCACACAGCTAGTAAGTGTCCGAGGCCAGATTTGAACTCAGGAAGATGAGTCCTCTGGACTCCAGACTGGGTATTCCATCTCCTGAGCCTATCCTAATTAGTTACTTATATGCATTAAATACATAATATGTACATTATATTCCTATATGTATTATATACTCAATACCAGCTACCTCACCTCACCAGATTGTGAAAAAGTGATTTATAACCCTTAAGGCACTATAGAAATGTGGCTAATATTATTATTTCTTTGCTCCAGGAGGAACCATTAATCAATAAGCCACTAATTCGGGAGGCAGTATGGTATATTGAGAAAGGTCCTGAGTTTGTAATGAGAACTGGGTTCAAATCCTATCACTGCTTTTTATTAACTTATGTGATCCTGGTCAAGGCCTCAGTTTCCTCATCTGTAAAATGAAGATCGGTCTAGATGGTCTATGAATTCCACTGAGATTCTAGCACTATATTCTATCAAAAGCTCTCCCCATTTTTTTCAGCAGTGAAGAGCTGAATAAATCTGAGAGTGGGGTGGGGAAACATGCAAGCACAGAAAAGAGATGCAGGGTGGACTTCCTCAGACGCTCTACAGAAATAGAAATAGCAGGAGTGGCCCAGAAGCTCTGGTTCTTCTCCCATAATCTCCATCGGGCTGGACACTGGTTCCACAAGAATTAAAAAACAGTTGGACAAAGCAAACCTGTCATTTCTCCACAAGGACGCTTTGCCTTCTAAAAAAGTTCCTTATTGAAGAGATGTCAGGCTGACCCCTTGGCTGAGCTGGAGGGAAAAGGGGTTCAACATGTGGACCAGAGAAGGGCCTCCATATTCTCTGACAGGATGGGGGTGGGGGCAGGGACGGCAACTGTCCGCAGGCTCCTGGGGGATCTGGGGTTGTGGGGGCTGCCGTCCCCTCATCCCTACTATTGCCTTACACTGGTATACAGAGCACAGGGAGCTTGTGATGGCCGGTTACACTGTGCTATTATACTAAAGCGGCCAAGGTCCATGCGCCATGCAGCTACCTTTAACCCGTGCTAAAGTCTGCATAATGTATTTTTGTACATTATATCACTGAAGCCTCATGATGAATCTGTTAGGTATCATTATCCCCATTTTATAGATGAGAAAACTGAAGCTCAGAGTCACTCAAGGTCACACAGTGAGTCAGAGTCAGTCAGAATTTGAACCCAGGCCTTAGGGACTTTAGAGGTTATGGAGTCCAACCCTCTTATTTCGCAGATAAGAGAAGTGCCTTGAGGGGGGGTCTCGTATTGAGCCTCCTTGAAAACTTGGGGTGCACCATCTAAGCCTTACTGATGAAAACGGTAGGCTTCAGACAAGCAGCCCTCTGTGAAGGCTCCCTCTGCCCCCCATCTCCACACTAGGCTGCTCCTACCTTTCCTGCTGGGTGCGGATCTCTTCCCACAGGTCTCGGTGCTTCTCTAGCAGTTGCTTGGCTGAGGCCACGTCCACACCCATCTCTTTGCTATCTAGCTGAGACTGAATGCCCTCTGCCCAAAGCAGCAGCTGCCGACTCTCCCTCAGGAAGCTGTGCCCTGCCTGGGCCTGAGTCTGGGCCTGAGTCCTCTGGGCAGCCTGTGCCTGCACTTGCTTCAGCAGGGCCTGCAGGGTCTCCACTCGTTCCCTCAATACTGGGCTCTCGGTAGGGCTTGTCTCTTCAATCCTGAGGGCACAGGGGGGCCTGGTTGCCTTGGAAGGACTGGAAGTATCTCAGACACTAAGTATCTCCACCACTCTCACTCCCATCCCCAAATCCTTTCTGATCAAGTCTATGGTGATGGGTCCCCCCTGTATTCTCTTTCTGTCTGTCTGTCTGACTCTCTCTCCTCTTTCTCCTCCCTCTTTCCTCTCTCTCATCTCTCTTCCTCTCCTCTCTGACTCTCTCCCCCCTCTTTCTTCTCCCCTCCCTTTTCTCTCTCTCTCCTCCCCCTCTCTGACTCTCTATCCCCCCTCTTCTCTCTTTCTCTCCCTCCTCCT